>NC_087462.1:9655596-10023096 GCF_036321535.1 Camelus dromedarius
CTCGTGCACTGTTGGTGGGATTGTAAATGGGTGCAGACACTACGGAAAGCAGTATGGTGGTTTCTCAAAAAATGAGAAAGAGAACTACCATAAGATCCAGCAATTCCATTTCTGGAACCACTGCCTGAGCAGTGTGCCTGGTCACAGGAGGGAGCAGGGAAGGGCTCTAGCTTCATCAGGGAATCCCAAAGATTCCATTTATCTGAAGGAAACCAAAATACTAACTTGAAAAGACTTCTGCACTGCCACGTTCATTGCAGCAGTATTTACAATAGCCAAGACATGGAAGCAACCAAGTGTCCCTTGATGGATTGGTGGATCCATCCATATATATAAATATATGTATATATTCATGAATGGATATATATATAATGAAATATTATTCAGCCATAACAAATAAGGGATCTTGCCATTTGTGACAACATAGATGGTCCTTGAAGGCACTATGCTAAGTGAAATAAATCAGCCAGATAAAGACAAATACTATATAGTATCACTTATATATAGAGTCTAAAATAAAACAAAATTTAAAAATTGAACTCACAGATACAGGGAACAGATTGGTGGTTGCCAGAGGCATGGGGTATTGGATGTGTTTAAAAAAAAAAAGACTTAATCTTTCCCGGCCAGGAAATGGGCCCCAATCCTTGTGCTGGGCTCCTATAGCCCCAAGTCTCACCACTTGTGTCCTTCTCACCCTGACATCCCTGAGCTCTGGACTTAGACATAGAACTGTCCCTTTAGTGGCCCCAATGTGGATGGCTCAGGGCATCTCGAGCTCATCAGGGTCCAAAGAGCTCTGGTTTCCCCTTCACCAAACATGCCCCTCCCGCAGCTTCCCGATATCTTTCTCCTGGTCTCCCAGGTTCCCAACTCATCTTCAGCCCCCCTCTAGTTTCCACACCCACACCTGCCAGCTCTACCTTCAACATCACCCAGAATCTGCCCACTTCTCTCTACCTCCACAACTTTCACTACTACATCTCTGGACCAGTGCCTCCACCCTCTTCCTCCACTAGCTGTTCCTTTCATAGCCACCAGAGGGCGCTTGCATCAAGTCTGTACCCTTGCTTGCTCAGAACCCTCTGTGGCTCCCACTTCACTCAGTGCAAAAGCTCAAATCCTCCCTGCGGCCACAAGGCCCTGCCACCTCCATAACCATGTCTCCTCCCACTCAGCTCCACACTGGCCTCCCCACTCTTCTCTTAACACACCAATCACACTCGAACCTCAGATTCATTACACATGCTGTTCCCTTTCCCTGGAACTTTCTTCCTGCAGATCCTTGCATGGCTCCTCCCTTGCCTTCTGTGGTCTTCATTCAAGTGGGCCTCCCTGATCACTTTAACTAAGGCTGCAAGGAACCTTCGTTTGGGGTTTAGCAGCCAAGGCTCCATAAAGTTTTACAAATGAACAAATGATTGAATGTGTCCTATGCCAGGCCTGCCTCCTTCCTCACTCAGGGATCCCTGGGAGGCAGGCCTGCACCACTCACCTCTCTCTGCAGCATCTTCTTCTCAGCCTGAATGACCTTCAGTGAAGACTGTGTGCGGTTCAGCTCGTCCTCCCGGCTGCCCAGGGCCAAACGCAGCCAGGCATTCCTTTCAGCCAACCGGGCTGCCTCCCGCTGGCAACCCCCAGCCCCCTCCTTCTCCAAGCAGGGCCTCGGTTCCCCCTCACTTCTGTCCTTTGCCTCCGTTGGCCTAGGACAGCTTGGGGGCCGGCGGCGCCAGGCAGCAGCAGCTGCCTCCAGGGAGCTCAGAGCCTGCTGGAGAGTCTGAAACACATCGGGGGCTCCAAATCCAGAGAGAAGAGTCTCCCCATCTCGTGGGGCTGCCCCTGGGGCCTGGTGGGCTTCCTCAACAGGCTCATGGGGCCCCTCGGGGGCTAGGGCTGGTCCCCTGCTAGAGTCCCCATCAACTTCTTTGTCAGTCCTGTGAAGAGGTGAGAGATGGAAAGTTCTGGAAATGGGGTCATCTAGGGGTGGCTGGCATCCAGGGGCTTTGTAATGAGGATAGGACTGCATTATGCAGGGTCTTAAAAGTCAGGCTTAGGGCAGTGGGACCCATGGGAGGGTCATAAAAGATCTATAGGTCGGAAAGATGTGCCCGGTCCGTAGTGGGGGAAATGGACCAATCAGACCTTACCTGCTCTCCAGGCTCTGCCCTTTGGCCTCTGCCTCAGGGCCCAGCAACTCTGGATTGCAGCTATCCTGAGATGGCACTGGGCCCAGCTCAGAACTCCTGCTGGCTGCCTCAGCCTCCTCTGAACTCTCTGCCACAGGGTCCAGCTCACCCTGCAAATAATCCCTAGGACTGAGCTCTGAGCCTGGCAGGTCTGGGTCCTGGGGTCTCTCAGAGCTAGATGTGGCAGGGAGAGGGGACACTTACGGGCAGAGCGTGCCTCCCTCGCCGGCTTCTGGGCCTTGTGGCCCTGGCACTCATTATCCAGAAATCGGTGTCCTCTGACTCCTTCTCCTTCCTCACCCACCAAAACCACAGCCTGATCTCAGCTTAAAGCAAATTACAGCCTCAATTTCCTCTTCTGTGAAATGGGCATTGATTTCCCTTCTCCAAAAGGATCCGGAATTATCAATGTGGATTTGGCACATTTGAATGCCTCCCTTGACAGGCAGCTCACTACTTCTCAAGGTTGCCCTGACCGCTTCCTTCTCCTCTGCCTCCTTTATTTTTCACTACCTCTTTGCTCCCCTCCCTCTCCTATCTGGGCTTGGGACCAAGAGTTTAACAGTCCCCTCTCCTCTCCAGGGCTCTCCTGAGCCAGAGTTCCCAATCCTGGGGTTTTGTCCCCTCAGCGCATTCAACTGCTCTGTTCTTCTGGGGGCATCTTGGTCAGAGGACCGAGTCCCTGGACACTCTTGGGGTCACTCTGGCCACTGCCCGCTCAGGCCTTGGGCTGGCCAAGGCCAGCCTGGGAGGGGCCGGGAAACAGGAAGCCCCCTCCCCTGGCCATGTGACTTGTTATTGTGCATGCAGTTTCCTCTTCAAGGACAGCGGCTTCCTCCAGCCCCAGCAGGAGGACACATGTCCAGCTCTTGAGATGTCAGTCCCTCCTCACCTCTGCTTCCAAGCAACCCCATGGCTCCTCCAACTCTGACCCTTGGATTTTATTTCTCAAAAGCCAGAATGTTCCCCTGGGCCGATGCTCTTCATCTGACACCCTTGTGAACTTCTTTTCTCTGCTCATACCTTCAGTGTCAGGGTCAGAGTTCTCATTCTGTTTCAGTCACAGATAGATTTGGGGTTGGTAACCTTGAGCAAGTGATGGTCTATGATGAGCCTCAATTTTCTTATCTTCCTACCCAGGGTCATGGAGTTTTAACAAGCAATTTGCACATGCCCGGCACCAATCCGGGAACTGAATCATAATGCACCCTTCTTGTTCCCTATGACCTCTCTGACTGCCCCATCTCTGCTTCCTCTGCCAGCTGCTGTTTCTCCTCCATCAATGCTGGATTCCTCAGAGCCCAGATGGTCCCTACATCCTGCTCATTTTTCCTGCATCCTCCTCTAAAGGGCCTCCTCCTTGTCTCTATTGATAGTTCCAGCCCAAGCCTCTCCCCACTAACCTGGATGCCAGCCCAGCTCCCTCTCTGGGCTCCCCAGCCACCCTTCCACTCCCTGCCCCACCCAGACCTCAGAGGCAGAGATCTCATTGTTCACCTCCCCTGCTCATACACCCTGCATGGCTCCCCATTGCCCTTGGGAAACATTTTAAGCTCTTTAACCTGGCATTCAAGGTCGTTAAAAAAAAAAATGATGCCTGCTGCTGGCACCAATGTGTACTCCATGCTCTAGTCACAATGACTTCCTCAATGAACAGCTGAAGGTTCTCATTTCTCTCACACCCTGGGGCCTTTGGCCATGCTGTAACCTCTGCCCTAAACACCCTTTCCTTCCTTTTGCACTTGGCTTAAACAGTGTAGAGCCCGGCGTGAATCTTCCTGGTCCCACTGACAGACAGACCCTATGAAGCCATATCGTCTCGCTTCTATGTCCGCAGAGGTAGTAGAGAGAGAAATTGCAATTCTCTGACTTTGAGGTACCCAGAGGCATGGAAATTCTCTTAGCTTGTGCTCCAGCCATGTTAACCTGTGAGAGGCTCCACCACTCCAAAGCTCTTCAAAGCCTCCAGAACATTGCCCAGTGGTTCCTTCTGCCAGGAATGAGCTTCCCCCTCTCGTTTTTTCTAGCAAATTCTCCATCCTTCCAGGCTCATTTTACACAACTCCTCCGGGCCGTGACCGAACCTGAGCCTGCCTGATGTGGGTAGGCTTAATTGACTCTTTTACAAATAAAGAAGCTAAGGGTCAGTTTTTAAATGGTTATGGGGCTGAAAGGAGACGTGTGCATGAAGAAAGAAGGGTGGTTTGAAAGAGTTCTGGTTTAGTATTTTTAAATTTTTGCAAATATATGTAAAAGAAGGAGCAGAATTAAATAGCTGGGCGGGACCTTGGAACCTGGTCGACTCTACCAATCACCAATCAGCCCCGCCTCTTCTAAATCCCGCCCAACTAAGTCCCACTCCGGCCATCACAAGGCAGACTAGGCCTTCTCCATTCTTCTGAGCCTATTCCATTAAAAGCCTCACTCTACTCAGCCGTTCCCCAGCCTAAGACGGTAGAAGCGATGACCAGCGCAGTGTGAATCGGCCTGAAACAGAAAAGCTATGCCTTAATCTCACTTTAGCCAATCACATTCCAGATCCCGCCCCACTTAACTCCACTCCAGTCTGACACAATCCAAACCCCGCCTTCTAGCACAGTCCCAGCCTATCAGGTTCCAAGGCTCTCCAGCCTCGTCCCATTCATCTCTTACGGCCTGTCGAACTGCATTTCCCAGGGGGCGTGGCGGCCGCGCCGCACCACTTCCGGCTGCTAAAGATGGCGGCTTCCTAGGGGTTCGGCAGCCGAGTTGGAGGGAGGCTCAGTCTACGGTGAGCAGTTGGGTGGTGAAAGCGCGCGGGATCCGTTCCTAGAGGCCCAGCTTCCCTTACCCTAAAAATTCAGTCCCTCGCCTGCCCTAGGGTTTCCGCCTTCAGCTCTGGTTTCTCCTGCAGTCTAGCCTCCATCCCTCTTGCTACAGCTAAGCCTTGTTTTCCTTGGAGGTTATGGGAGATGCAAGGCGCTCAGAGACCACCCCCGACAGCCCCAGATAGGCGAACTGTTCCACTGGCGTCCTGGTCTTTCTCAAAGGAACTTGTAGCACTCAGATCTGCTCCCCTCCCTTGTGCAGACACCCACTCGGCAGCCAGCGCCCACTGGGGAGAATCCTAGAAGTTATTATTCCTCTCTTTACCAAGACATTTTCAGTTTCAGGTAACAGAAAACCCAACTCAGTCTGGCTTCAGTAGGAAAGGGAAGTTAGGCACTGCTGGATCCAGGGGCTCTGACGTCTTATCTGCTGTTTTCTGGGGGAGCATCACTTCAGGCAGGCTGTCTTTCCCCTCTTGGAGGCAAAGAGGCTCCTAGTAGCTCTCGACTTGTAACCTCCCAGCTCTGCGATTCTAAAGAGTCACTCTTCTCTAACAGAACTATTCGAAGTCCCAGAGCTACCCCTCACTGGCCTGTGTTGAGTCATGTCCCCATCTCTGAGCCATTCACAGTGGCCAGATGTGCTCACTAGCTAAGAGGGAAAGGAATAGAGTTAGCCCTACAGAAAAAAATGGGAGACTGTTACCTTAAGTCAGAGTGGATGCTGGGCTGATAAGTGTAAAAGGCACCTATTCTACAGATGAAGAAACTGAGTTCCTGAGAGGAGCAACTCTTACAGTCAGTAAGAGGCTCATGCCTGTTCTGCCCAATAACCAAATGCTTTTAAAACCCCTAAGGAAAAGATCCTGGCTTCCTCCGTTCCTGCTCCATCCTGCCACTCAGGAGCCATGGAGGTGGCAGAGCCCAGCAGTCCCACAGAGGAGGAGGAGGAAGAGGAGGAAGAGGAACAGTCAACGGAGCCCAGGCCCCGCACCCGCTCCAACCCTGAGGGGGCTGAGGACCGGGCGGTGGGGGCCCAGGCCAGTGTGGGCAGCCGTAGCGAGGGTGAGGGTGAAGCTGCCAGTGCTGAGGACGGGACCCCCAACCCTCCAGGAGCTGGCCCCAAGCCATGGCAGGTGCCTCCGCCAGCCCCAGAGGTCCAAGTGCGGACGCCAAGGGTCAACTGTCCAGAGAAAGTGGTAAGTGATGGCTTGGTCTGTGGCCTTGAGGCGTTAGGGAACCTTGGGTTAAACATTCTCATCTTTCAGGATTCACTTATAAACAGTCCTTTAGTGTTAGACTCTTAAGGCTGTCACGAAATATGACTGCAAATTAAGTGACTTAAAACAACAGAAATGTATTCTCTCACAGTTCTAGAGGCCAGAAGTCTAAAATCAAGATGTCATTTCCCTCTGGAGGCCCCAGGGGAGGAGCCTTCTGGGGACTCCAGTTGTTCCTTGGCTTGTGGCCGCATCACTGCCATCTCTGTCTCTGCACCTAGCCTTCCCCTTTATGTCTCCAAGTCTCCTCTTTTCTTTTATAAGGACACTTCTCACTAAATCAGCATGATCTTATATCAAGATCTTTCCCTTGGTTGCATCTGCAAAGATCTTAATTCCAAGTAAATTCACATTCTGATGCTTTTGGTAGATCTATCTTTTGGAGGGCCATGGTTCAACCCACTCTGTTTTCTTCTTTCTGTGTTAAATGTTCTCTGGGTTATTTATTCACTCATCAACCAGGACTCCTAGTCCAGTGCTCTGTTCCCTGAGCTACCTCCTACCAAAGTGGATGGCTTGGTTGGGGATTGGAGGTCATCATACAGCCTTTTTAGATGGGGCTGCCTGGAGAGGGCCAGCAGGATGGTGTGGGGGCCAGTGTTAATGTCCAGTCTCCAGGTGCTGCTGGACACAGCCCTCACCACACTCCAACTTCATGACAGATCATCTGCCTGGACCTGTCGGAGGAAATGTCGCTGCCAAAGCTGGAGTCATTCAATGGGTGAGAGGGCCGCTGGGTACTTAAATGTGCAGCCATGGCTGGGAGGGGCCCAGCCCCCAAAACTCAGGGCTCTCTCTCTCTGAGACACCCCTAAATGGCCTGCTCTGGGGCCTGGCGATGTCGGCAAGTAGCAGTGAGAACGGGTAATGATACGACTGTGGCCCACTGGGGCTCTGTTCCAAGAGCTGTCACATGCTGTGTATCACAGCAATGAATGAAAACTCTGAGAAACAAAGTGACTGGGCCCAGGCCTCACAGCCAGTGGGCAGAGCCAAACTCAGACCAAGGTCTGGCTGACCCCAAAGCCCTTGCCCTGAGCAGCAAGGTCTCTTTGGGGTCAGGCAGCAGGGCCTGGAAGCAGCCTAAGGAGCTCTGGGAGATGCTGAGGATGAGCCCCCCTTCCCCTCCTTGGCACTCCTGATGACCCATGGCTGAACCAAGGTGGGGGTTCTCCCAAGGATCAGATGTGAGACCCAGGCTGGCCCCAGGGACCCATGAGGAGAGGGTCAGCTGGGATGGGTTTGCACCAGGGCTCTGCCACCCTCCTGCTGCATTACCTGGGGCTTAAGCACCCCCTCACTCTCTGGCCACCCCCAGCTCCAAAACCAATGCCCTCAACGTCTCCCAGAAAATGATCGAGATGTTCGTGCGGACAAAACACAAGATCGACAAGAGCCATGAGTTCGCGCTGGTGGTGGTGAACGACGACACCGCCTGGGTGAGGCTGGGGCACGGCTGGGTTCCCTGGGGTCCCCTGGGGATCAAGGGCACCCCTCGCTGAGTCTCGTGCTTCCTGGCAGCTGTCCGGCCTGACCTCTGACCCCCGAGAGCTTTGCAGCTGCCTCTACGACCTGGAGACGGCTTCCTGCTCCACCTTCAGTATCCTTCCATGCAGAGGGCTCCAGGAGCAGCGGTGGCGGGTGGGGGGCCTGGCTCCCCCAGCTCAGGTCCCGATCCCAGTTCTGCCACATCAGGCTTGAGCCAGTCACCCTTCTAAGCCTCAGTTTCTTCATCTGTAAAATGGGAGGCCTGAACCCCCTACCCCACAGGGTCACTGGGAAGATAAAGTCAGAGTACAGAAGCAAAAACTGCTGATTTGGATTCCAGAGATCAACAGTGCATCCATACAGGGAATAGTTCAGGAAGGGCCAAGTACACAATCGGTGCACAATAAATGGCCATATGTGACTGAAAAGTCGCAATCACTGCTTCTGCCCCTTTAACCTGAATATTAAAGGCTCACTGCAGCCCAGAACTTCGATATAATATGATTCCAGTGAGTTACAAAGAAAACAATGTGTTGGGAAGAAGGGGACAGGGACACCCATGGCTCTTTCATGAGAGGAGGATGGCTCCAGCCCCGTGGGAAAGGGGGCTTTCAGTCACTAAGGGTCTTCAGGACATTTGATGCTGGCCCTCTAGTTCATGTTCTGTATTGAGGGAATAACAGGCTCAGAGAGGGCAAGCAACCAGGCCAGGGTTACACAGCATGTCTCCTGGCAATAGGCTCAGGCATCTGCGCTCTCCTGGCATCAGGAGGAGGAAAGCCCCCTCTCCCTGCTCACCCGCGCATTGCTGCCACCGGTCTTCTCCTTAGCGTTCCCACCAGATCTGGAAGGTCTCTTCAGCCTCATGTAAGTCCCCCCGGGGGAACTTATTGTTCATCACCCCTTCTGGGTAAAAGCTCCAGACAGCCCAGAAATAGACCTTTAGGGAGGTCTGAAGTCTTCCTTTCCCACCCTTTCTTCTGGGAACAACTGCTCACTTACCTGTCTGGAAGCAGTTTTGCAAAAGAGGTTCTTTCTCAAGTCTTGCCCTCCTTTACTCTGTAACGGCCCAGTGGTTCTCCGGCGGCAGCAGCAGCAAACTTTTTCTTTAAAGGGCCAGACAGTAAATATTTTTGGCTTTGTTGGCCACATGGTCTCTGTTGTAGCAACTAGACTCTGTAATCTAAAAGTAACCACAGACCAGATGCCTGCAAGTGGGTGTGGCTATAAGCCAATAAAACTTTATTCACAGACACAAATTTGAATTTCACATCATTTCTACATGTGGCAAAATAGTCTCCCTTTGAGTTTCTTTCTTCCCAACAGTTTAAAAATGAAAAAAAAAAAAAAAAATCTCAGCTTGTGGGCCCAAGGAGTCCAAGCCCTGTTTTTGTCAGCCCCCTGATGGTGGTTGTGGAGTGTGTTTTGCCTTGTTTGCCATGATTATCCTGGTACAACCATCTCGGCAGAGTTTGCAAGTGAATCTATGGGATAAATTCCCAATGAAAGACATGCAAAAACAAGGCGGTGTGTGTGTTTTTAATTTTGCTAGACTTTGCCAAAGTACTTTCCCAGGAAATTAACCCTGTTTATCTCCCCCAACACCAGGGTTGACCACACTGCTGAATGTTCTGCCCATCTGATAGGTGGGAAGAGGCCACATCTTGCTTTGCTGTGCTTTTCTTTTCACTCATTTTAAAGCCATTCATTATTCTTTCAGTAATTTGTCTATTCGTCCCCTTTACCTATTTTTCTAGGAGGCTGTTGGCTTTGTTTTTGTTGATCAGATTTGCTTTTTACATATTAAGGGTATTAGCCCTTTGTCTGCCTAGTGTCCTCTGCTCAACATGAGATCCACCTGTGGCTGAGTGGGGAACTGTGTGCTGACTTAACATATAAGATGTGGTCCCATGCAGGGATAAAAAAAAAATAAGATGTGGTCCCTACCTAAGAGTCTCCTGGCCTGGTAGGGCAGGTCCAACTCAACGCAGTGATGGGGGATGCTCAGGGTGCTGAGGATAGCCGGAGCAGGCTCTAGCTTTGGGGTCAACAAAGCCTCTAATGGAGCAGGAGAGGCCAGGCAGAAAGGCCAAGCTAGGGAGGTGCTGGGGCACAGGGAACAGCATGTGGGAAAGCTCAGAGGCAACAGTGAACTTGGGAGGGGTCAGGTGGGGCCTCCAAGGGTGATGAGAGGAGTGGGCTATCAAAGTGTGCTCTGACCCGTCCTCCCTCCTTCCCCCTGTGTAGCCAACAGAAGACTGAGCTGCCAGTCACGGAGAATGTGCAGACAATTCCACCACCATACGTGGTCCGCACCATCCTTGTCTATAGCCGTCCACCCTGCCAGCCTCAGTTCTCCCTGACAGAACCCATGAAGGTGAGCAAGGCCTGGGAGAGGGAGGGATGCCTACAGCCAGCAGGATGGTGGTTAGATCCCAGGAGGGACTTCCTGATCATAGGAGCTGGGGTGCCTTGAGACCAGTTCCCAGAGCCTAAGGCAGAAGCTGGGGAATTGTGGTCTTGGGGGCCTGGAGTGCCCCAAGTCCCAAAGGCTGGCTTTCCTCCCCCTGCAGAAAATGTTCCAGTGCCCTTATTTCTTCTTTGATGTTGTTTACATCCACAATGGCACCGATGAGAAGGAGGAGGAGATGAGCTGGAAGGTGAGAGACTGCTGTGAGTGTGGGTGGCAAGAGGGTATAGGTGTAGATGGGATGTCTCAGAATCCACCTGCCCTAGTGTAGGGGGTGGGGGGCACATCTCCATTTTGCAGCCCTGGCCCTGCTGGATCATGGTCACTCAGCAACCATTCCCCACATTTCTGCAGTGAATTAATGGGGCTGTTGGGACAGTGGCCCAGGAGCATGTAGGGTCCTGTCCACTTCCTCACTGCTTCCCTCTCTTGTTGCTATTACTTTCTCTGTGCCTGCTGCCTTCTTGCCTTGTGAGGTTCTGCTGGTTCTTTACATCCCAGCCCTGAACTAACTGTGGTACATGGAGTCAGGCACTTATCTCTTTGAGCATCAGTTTACCCAGCTGTGAGCCAGAGGAGTTGAGCCCAGCTCCTATTTATACTTCAATACCCAAATTAGAAGTCCCTACTCTGGGAAGCCTTCCCTGCTCCTCAAGGAAGATCAGCATGGGGGCTGGAGATCATTGTATCCAGCCATGCCTCTCCAGACCAGGGGCTCCAGCACTGAGACCTTTTGGGGTTCTAGCACTAGGTGGGTGGCATGAAATGTTTGCTGAATAAGGGAATGTTTTCTGTCTGGCAAATTCCTCTTTACCCTTCAGAACCCATCCCTGAGGCCCCTCCTGGGAAGCCCTCCGGACAGGGAGGGCCTGTCAGGGGAACCTCTGTCTGAACAGCCCTTCATTGACCCCACAGGACATGTTTGCCTTCATGGGCAGCCTGGACACCAAGGGGACCAGCTATAAGTATGAAGTGGCACTGGCTGGGCCAGCCCTTGAGCTTCACAACTGTATGGCCAAGCTGTTGGCTCATCCACTGCAGCGGCCCTGCCAAAGCCATGCCTCCTACAGCCTGCTGGAGGAGGACGATGAAGCCACCGAGGTTGAGGCCACTGTCTGAACCATCCCTGTACATCCAACCTTCTTGTGCAAAGAAACCTGTGGCCTAGAATACTGGTTCTCAAACTGGGCTCTGTAGGACCCCCAGAGTAGGTCACAGGAGGCACCCCAGGCACCTGGGGAACCCTGGAAAGAAACCCAGGGTTCCGGGAAGCATCCCAAGGACTCTAGGCAGCCATTCCCCATGTTTTCCAGCCCACATCCCACTCCCAGTTTTTCAGTTGTAATTTTTGTTGTTACCTGTGTGATTTTTGTCATCAAAATAAAAATCGGAGACTCCCTAACCCAGGTCCACAACAATCAACTTGTGTTAATTGGGATCTTTTTGGTTCCAAGTGACAGAAGACCCATCCCCTGAGCAGAAAGGAGAATGGCTTGGTTCTTGTGGATAGGAAGCCTTAGGCAGCTTCAGGCATGGCTGTATCCAAGTGCACTGATGTTGCCACTGGGGAAGGGTGAAATACCCTGAATGGTTGGTATTCAGTGTGCCCTGTTTTCTTCCCAACCCGTGGAAAGGGGTGAGATGGCTGTGACCACTCCCCAAATCCCAACCCAGATGATGTGAGGGCTCTCCCAGCTCGCCCATATGACTGGCCTTGCCTGGGTCATATAACCTTGCTTTGGGCCAGTCATGGGCCATAGCTGTGGAATGCTCTGATTGGCCAGGTCTCTGTCAAGCCTCTCTGGGAAGGGAGGTTTATAGTTCCATTAGGAAATAGTGTGGGTGCTCCCCAGAGGAAGGGAGAAAGGAGACACTTATAACAGGTCCACTATTCAATTGTCTTCCTGGATAATGAGAAATTGTGAAAAAAGTTTACCAGCTAGATTTTCTCAGTTCCATAAAAAAATAGTTTTATGGGGAAACAGCTTTTCTTTCCCATGAGCATTTATTGGGCATCTGTGTGCCAGGCCCCTCGATCAACTTCAAAGCCGCCTGGGGTTATTCTCCCATTTTGCATATGGGGAAACTAAAGCCCTAAGAGTCCCAGATCTCCTAAGTAATGGGCTCCCGACCCTGCAGGACTGAAAACGGGAGACGCATAGCTTCTGCAGGCGGGAGCTATTAACTGAAGACTTATATACCATTAGGGATGTGTGTGCTAATGGAGGCCGCCTGAGCAGAGGATTCCGGGAGACTTAATGCCCTGAGACTTAGTGCCCGGATCGTAGCTCCACCCCCTCCAGCAGGGTGCGTTCGTGTTTACACCATTTTGAGAGATAATGGCACAGACGGCGACCTCCACCCTTCCAGGCCCTTATCTGCAGCCCCAAGCCCTGTCTGGACGCCACTTGGTGTCGCGGGGTCGGGCCAGCGCTAAAGCTTCCGAACCTCGATGTGGACGACAATGCGGCGTGGGTCTGCCTGGTTGGAGACCCTGCACTGCGCTTCCGCGCGGGGAACCCAGCCGGTGGGCGGGACGGCGCGTGCGCACAAGGGCGCCTCGGGAAGTTGGAAATCAGCCCGCCTGGCCGCGGGCCTGGGCGGCCCCCGGGGCATGGGCGCTGCGGCTGGCTTGGCTCGGCGGCTGCGGGTGGCCTTGCGGGAGGAGGAGTTGCGGTGAGGGCGGGGCCCGGGGGGGCGGGGCGGGGGTGGGGGGCGTGTGTCGCGGTCCACTCTGACCCTTTGACCGTAGGGTCGTGGAGGAGCTGCTCCGCCGCGGTGCCGACCCCAACCTGGTATTGGAGGATGGCGCGGCGGCCATGCACCTGGCGGCCAGAGCCCGGCACCCGCGGAGTCTGAGTTGCCTTGAGGCCCTGCTTCGCCGTGGCGGAGACCCCAACGCACGGTGAGAGGAGGTCTAGGCTTGGGGCAGGTATGCCGCGCAGAGGAGGTGTCTCCCGAGTCCGAGGGTGAGACCTGGGAGCCTTGGAGAGGGCGTCCCAAGATCCAAGGATGGGGACCCTGGGGCGGAACTTGGGGAACCTGGGAAGGGATCTTGAGGGTTCAAGGGCGGCAGAGGCTAGGGTACTAGACCTATAGTGGGGCATGAGGTTTCGCTGGGGCCAAAGTGAGGAATCAAAGTTTCGCATCTGATGGTTTCTAGAGTCAGAGAGCAGAGGTTTGAATTCCAGCCCGAGGGCGCAGGATCTAGATTCCAAGGGTGGTATCTCAGGCTAGAGAACGGAGATAGGGGGCTGAGAGCCAAGGCTCCGGGACCCGGGGCGGAGATCGAGTTCTCTCCTCCACTGATCCCCTCCTTCGCCTCTGCCCCAGATCGGCCGAGGCGCTGACGCCGCTGCACGTGGCTGCTGCCTGGGGCTGTCGCCGCGGCCTGGAGCTGCTGCTGAGCCAGGGAGCGGACCCCGCGCTGCGCGACCAGGTGGGGTCCCCTGCGTTGGCTGTAGCAGGGCCAACCCTGAGGGAGGGAGGGAGGGAGGGAGGGAGGAGAGGGCCTCGGGCGCCCCCTGCTGACCGAGCCGCTGCAGGATGGACTCCGGCCGCTGGACTTGGCGGAGCAGCAGGGGCATCAGAACTGTGTGTGTATCCTGCGGGAGCTGGAGACCCAGACCAGGACCCCGACCCGGACCCGGGCAGTCACCCAGGACCCAGAGCCCCAGCCTGGTGGTGAGTGGAGCCTGCGCGGCTGGGGATGCTTAGCATCTGATCTAGCTTTGCGAATCTCTGTCTCTGATGTCCACTCTCTCCCCCTGTTTGAGTTTTATGTCCAGGATCTCCAGTCAGTCTCTCTGCCTCCGACTCGCTCCCTTCTCCTCGTGATTGCAGCCGCTTCTTTCTGTCTGATCTGACTTCCGTCTTTGTCTCTTACTTCCTCCTCCCTCCTCTCTGACACTCACTCTTATCCCCTGCTCCAGGCCCAGGCCTTTGGGAAAAGGGGCTGGATATCAGCCCCCCTGGACCTCCCAATGTGATGCTGGACTCCACAGCACTGGACAGAGGTGACAGCAAGGACATGAACCTGAAGGCTAGCCCTGGACCCCCCAGCCTTCTTGCCCACCCTAACATTGCTGACACAGATGGCATCTCGGGGTCCCCCCTAGGGCGCTGGGACTGCAGCTCAGTTGCCTCCTTTGTCACCGCGGTTGAGGCCTCTGGAGCTGAGGATCCATGCCCCGACACATACCCCTGGACTGGTGTCCAACCCTCCCAGAGGGTGCCAAGATCTTCGGGTACCCCACAGCTGGAGCATCAAGCCCTCATGGAGAGCAGAGAGACAGAACTAAATGCCCGCCTGCAAGCCCTGACTCTGACCTTGCCAGATGCTTCCCCCTCCCCTAAGTCCTTCCCAGACAGGAGCCCAGCCAATAGGCCCCCTTGGGAACCACCGTCTGGACCCTGTGAATTCCACTTCCAGAAAGATGACCAGTCCCTTGACAGTGATGTGGCTGCCCTCTGGCTGACAGAGGATGAGGCGAGCTCCATGGGGAGCAGAGACCCCGTCCCCTCTTGCCAATGCCCACTGGACCCCACCATATCTGACCTGGAGCTGCTGCAAGCACTCCGGGCGCTTGGTGAGAGCCCTGGCCCCATCACGCCCTTCAGCCGGCCACACTACCTCCGACGGCTGGAAGAAGCCCAGGCTGCTCCAGGTTAGTCCCTTCTGGGCATCCAGAGTACAAGGAACCTCCAGGAGTCCCTGGAGACCCCCTGGCTCTCAGTGCAACCTACTTCTCCCTCCATCTCTGGGAACCACCCCTTCCTTTGTCTCTCTTGACCCAGTTTCCCCTCCCAGGCCCAGAATTTTCAGGGCACAGCCCAGAGCTGGCCGAGGCCCTGCGGACAGGCCGCATCCCAGATGCCCAGGCAGATGAGGATGTTCTTGCCCAGCAGTTTAAGCGGCCGGATCCCTCCAGAAGGTGGCGGGAGGGAGTTGTGAAGTCCAGCTTCACTTATCTACTCCTGGACCCCAGGTACTTGGAGCAGAAGTCACCTGGAAGTGGGACCCGGAAATTCTGGGATTGGTTCTTATATTCTGTGTGTCCTTAAGAAGGAAACTGGCCTTCTCTGGTCATCAGCTTCTTTATTTACAAAAGGCAATTGGTGTGATATATATATAATTATATATATATAATTGTGACATATGTCTTATATATAATTGATGTATACACACACACAATGGACTACTACTCAGCCATAAAAAGAATGAAAGTTTGCCATGTGCAGCAACATGGATGGACTTGGAGGGCATTATGCTAAGTGAAAGAAGTCAGAAAGAGACAAATACTGTACAATATCACTTATATGTGGAATCTTAAAAATACAACAAACTAGTGAATAAAACAAAAAAGGAGCAGACTCACAGATATAGAAAACAAACTAGTGATTACTAGTGTGGAGAGGGGATGGGGGAGGGGCGATATAGGAGAATTTAAAAAGTTATTTTTGGATTATATGAAATCATGTGTGTGAAACTTTTGAAAACTGTGAAGCACTGTAGAATTTAAAGAATCTTTCATTCAATTTTTAAAAAAAAATTTATTAAAAGAAAAAAAGACAGTTGGATCCAATTGAAGCTGCTGAGTGTCCTTGGGGGAACAGTTCCCACCCCCGCCACTGCCTTTTACGTAACGGGAGTCACTGGATGTGGGTTCAGTTTGCTCTGTGACTTCAGAGACTGTCTCTGGGGTGACTCTCATCACTTTTTTTTCTCTGAGCCGTCTGCTTCATCTAGGGAGACTCAGGACCTGCCAACCCGGGCCTTCTCACTGACCCTGGCTGAATGCCTTCGGATTTTTGTACATGCCATCTTCTATGTGGGCAAGGGAACACGGGCCCGGCCAGATGTCCACCTCTGGGAGGCCCTCAGTCACCGTGGGCGGCCAGGAAAACAGGTGTGAGGATAAGGACAAGGGTCATGGCAGCAGCAGCCCAGCTGCAGGCAGGCAGAAGAAGGAGGGAATTGGGGGGCGGACTCCTAACCCCTTGCCTTGGCCCCCCTCCCTAGGCCTGTCCCAAGGTGCGCCAGATCTTGGACATTTGGGCCAGTGGTCGCGGAGTTGTCTCCCTACATTGCTTCCAGCATGTGGTTGCCGTGGAGGCTTACACTCGAGAGGCATGTCTTGTGGATGCTCTAGGTGGGTGCCTGGCTTGTGTGTGTGTTGGTGGTGGGGGTTGTCACATGAAGGGCACTAGATCTGCTGATTTCCTCACCCCTTCCTCCATCAGGGCTGTTCATTTGTTCAGTGAGCAGTTATTGAGCACCAATTGTGTATCTGCACATGTACATATTTTGCTCCATTGGTTTACTCCTGCTCGAGGGCAATACCCAGTGCATTCACTGGCATATACTTCTGCCAGGGGTTCCTGGAGGCTGCCTTTGTGACCTAACCCCCAATCTCCTCAGGGATCCAGACCTTGACCAACCAGAAGCAAGGACACTGCTATGGAGTGGTGGCAGGCTGGCCACTGCACCGGCGCCGCCGCTTAGGGGTACATCTGCTGCACCGTGCCCTCCTTGTCTTCCTGGCTGAGGGTGAGCGAGAGCTGCGGCCCCAGGACATCCAGGCCCGTGGCTGAACCCTGGGGAGTTGGCCATTCAGCTTAGGTAGAGAGCAGAGTGTTTGAATGTTCCAGCTGCCCTGTGAGAGCAGCCCCGCATCTCTAGCTCCAGAGGGCTAGTTGGGGAACAGCCAGGCAGGTCTCCCTTGTAGACTGAGGGAGGACTTTATTACAGATGGAACTGCTGGAGAGGTAGTGAGCTCCCTGTCATGGGAGGAGACTAAGGGGATGTGAGAGGAGAACAAGTAGACCAGATGGGTCTTTGGAACATTCTGGTGCTTTGAAACATGCCAATGCTTTGGCAGTTTGGTCCTGTCTGTGCAAAGAATCCATTTTTTATCTCCCAGACACAGAAGACCCACAGTGTGGGCTGGGCCAGGGGCTTCCAATCCGTTACACGAAGGGAATCTGCCCAGCTCAAGTACGGGGTTATGCTGCTTCCAGCTATGGGACCTCGGAGCAGTAATTTCTCTCTGAGCCTGGGGAAAGTGCGAGGTGCTACCTCAGGGGGTCATTGTGGGGATCAGATTAAATGAAGTCATGGGATAGTGTTTGCTTAGAGCCCTACTGAGCCAGAGGCAGCTCTGCAGCCCAGGTGGAAAGTCTCTGGGGGAAGGGGGGAGGGTTCTGGAATGTTCTCGAGGGGCCGATTGTGTGTGGTGAGGGGTGGGCAGGGCTGGGGAGATCTTCCCGGTGCTAGTGTGAGACAGCAGCACTCCTAGGGATCCCTGTGTGACTGGAGCCTCGTGGCGTTGCTTCTCTGAACCTGTTCCTTCCACTGTAAAATGAGATCAGTAACCCCGACTTTATGCAAAGAGCTTCAGTAAATGCCAAGCCACTATTGGGATAGTGTTGATGGGATCATTTAAATTTTCCATAAGTTGTTTCTTCAAAACAGTCTAGAGGGTTTCTGGACTTGGTGAGATCTGCTGCCTCATTGGATTCAACACCTGTCCGTCTTGCGGCTCAGCAAACCAGGGCTTGCAGGGGGCAGGCCAAGGTGCTACCGGCCTCCATTCCTCCACTGCCTCCACTGCTAAGCCCCTGAGTACTCTGTGGATAATTAGGGTCCCTGCCCATGGAGGGTGCCTGGGTGCTACCATTTTAACTGAGCTGAAGAAACTACTCTCCGAGCTTCTGTTTGCTCATTTGTAAGACACGGAATTCTCCCAGACACCAAGTAGTTGCTTGATAAAGCGATAACAATCGAAACTGCGTG
Organism: Camelus dromedarius; assembly: GCF_036321535.1. NCBI lineage: Eukaryota > Metazoa > Chordata > Mammalia > Artiodactyla > Camelidae > Camelus > Camelus dromedarius. The sequence goes on from NC_087462.1 coordinate 9,673,623, forward strand.
CCATCTCCCAAGAATACGCAAATAGAAAGAATCCAGACGCCCCCCACCCCAAAAGGCCCAGAAGAGATGGTATTTGTCTAACAGGGTTTCCCCACCTCTGCCTTACTGACTTTGAGGTCAGGTTACTCCTTGCGGTGGGGGCTGTCCTGTGTATTGTAGGGTGTCAGGCAGCATTCCTGGGCCCCACCTACCAGACGCCAGGAGCACTTCCCTCACCACCCCCACCCCCGCCACTCCCAGTTGTGGCAATCAAAAATGTCTCCTGAATTTGCCAAAGTACGACAGTGTCCTTGTATGAACCCCTGCTTTAAATTAAAGGTGGGGTCACAAACCAGCGGGGAAAGGACCAAAGGTGCAGCAGCTGAGGAGACCAATCTCTCCTCCCACCGTCCACACAAACCACAGATAAATCTAGATATATATACATTAGAATACAATAGAGAGGGGTGGAGGGTATAGCTCAGTGATAGAATGTGTGCTTAGCATGCACAGGGTCCTGGGTTCAATCCCCAGTACCTCCATTAAAAATGAGCAAATAAAATAATTACCTCCCGTCTTAAAAGTTTTTTTTCCTTAAAAAGAAAAAAGATACAGAGGCCACTGAGCAGGGAAATCCTTCCACCAGGCAAAAAAAGATTCAAAATAAAAACCATCTTTATGACAAAAGTGATCAAGTTGTAAGATAAAAACAGGACAGTAAGAGGTACCAGTTTGCTGTGTAGTGTGCATTGACGAACCTCTGGGTTTAAGATACCCAGCACAGGGCCTTGCATGGAGCTGGCATCAATTATGGCTACTCTAATTAGATGCAACAGCCGCTGATCCTCACCTCAACTTCAGCATTGACCTCAGTTGGTCTTCCTCCTCCCCTCCAGGGACCGGGAGCTCGGCCCCATACAGCCTTCTGCTCCAGGAATACTGCCCAAGTAGCCCCTGCTTTTTGGGGGGGGGGGGAACTCAGGAAGCAAGCCTGGACTGACCATATCCTCAAGTCTCTGCGGGCCAGCCCCGAGTGGGAGGCACCATAAGTCCAGCCCGCACATGGGAAAACAAGCTCAGGGCGACCCCGTCCTGAAGTCATCCAGCACTGGTCCGGAGACTTGGATTGTCACTTTTTATTGAGTTACAAGTTGAGATGTGCAGGTTCGGTGGCGCTAGCCCCCTCCCAAACCCTCCCCACCTTGGGCAACAATAGCTCCCAGCGCCGAGGAATGGGGTGGGGGTGGTAAGGGGTCTCGGGCATTGGGGAGGGGCCCCGAGGGTCCCTGGGGGCTCGTGAGTCCCAGGATCAAGCATGGCTGACACGGAAGACAGAGAGCGGGTGGGGGCCTGCCTCGGCCCTGGCGTTGTGGAGGAGAGGGCTTCTGTACAAGGTCATCCTCTGCGGGGGGCCCGGCTATGGACCCGAAACACCGATGGTCACCGCAGGACTGAAGCAGAGAGCACTGTGCGCACCTGGCTCCCACGAATGCCACGTCCTGCCCAGCCGGCCTGGGGGCGTCTCCTTGACCTGATCCCGCCCACCGGAGCGGAGGGCCCGCCCAGGTGATCCACGCTGCAGACCCGACCCGGCTCCTGCCTCCTCCTCTTGCTCCTGCGCTCACTAAGTGATACCCGGCCAGCTCAGTCGCTACTTCTTCTCCTCTGGGGGCGCAGGCAGGGGCTCGGGCAGGGCCTTGGGCGAGGGCTCTGGCTCCCAGAGCAGAAATTCGTGGAGCAGCGTGTTTACCGTCTCCGGGCACTCCAGCATCACCATGTGGCTGCCTTCGTCGATGAGCTTCAGGAAGGCCAGGAGCAGGATCTGCGGAGGACGCAGGCTCAAGATGGGTAGAGGCAGGATGGCGGACCTCGGGGCCAGGCTGTCCTGAGACTCCCTAGCTATCTATCAGGATGTCTCTCTTGCAGTCTATCCTATATTCCCCCATTTCCACCCAAGGGGGAGCTGGAGGGTGACCTGTCACCTTGCTGGAGCCCAACTCGGTATTCACTCATTCCACATTTATTAAGTGCCTACAGTATGTCCAGAGCATGATTTCTCAACCTGGGCACTAGTGACATTTGGGGCAGGATCATACTCTGGGATGGGGACTGTTCATGCACTGTATGATACTCAGCCGCATCCCTGGCCTCGAGCATCACTAGATGCCAGTAATCGCATCCCACTCCCTGCCACCCCCACAGTGTGACAATTTAAAATGTCTCCAGACATTGCCAAATGTCTTTAGGGGGCAATGTCTCTAGGGGGCAAAGTCACCTGGGTGAGAAATCACTGAGAGACGCAGACAAGGTCTCTCACACTAAGGTAGGGTATCTCAGTCTCCACTCTACTGAGACTTTTGGAGCCGGATCTTTTTCTGCAGTGAGGCCTGCTCATTCTAGGGTGTTGGGCAGCGCAGCATCCCTGGTCTCCACACACCAGAAGCCACCAGTAGCACCTCCCTCTTGCACAGTCGTAACAACCAAAAAGTCTGCAGACACTTCCACATGTCCCCTGGAGGACAGAATTATCCCTGGTTAAGAACCACTGATCCAGAGCTAGTCTAAGCACTAAAGATCTCAAGACCCTTTCTAATTTAAAGATCTCTGACTCTAATTTAAAGACCCTTTCTAATTTAAAGCCCTCTCTCAGAATTATGTAACCCATCACAAATCCCAGCTGTGAAGAGTGCCTTTTTATGTGCAGTGGGGCAGCACAAACATCCCACCACCTGTCCAAGGAGCCCCACTTCCTGGATTCCACCTTTGACTTTTGATCTAAGCTCTGACTTCCTTGGGGCTGGAGCACTTGTGTCAGGGTCCCCTTAGGCTGTGCAAGGGGGGTGTGGTGGGGTGTGGTGGCCGGGGTGTCATGCCCCTACCTCGGCCATGCGCTGGTCTTCCTCCACCGGCACAAACTTGTCATGCATGCCGTGGACAAGCAGGACAGGCACGGTGAGCTCGGCATGGTAGACCTCATCGCCCTCGGGCCAATACTGGCCACTCATCATGGCCCGAAGCACGAAGGACGACACGTTGAACGCATTGCCCTCCTTCAGCAGCTGCTTCTCTTTGGCTCCTTGGTGGGCGAAGCCGGCCCTGGGGTTTGGGAGGCACCGCTGGAGCCCTTGTGCCAGCTCGCCCACCAGGGGTGTCCCCCATTCCAGCCCCAGCATTACAACCTCCCCTCCCATCCGATTCGGGGAGATGCCAGGGCAGGGCCAGGGTCACTCACTTGAGGAAGCTCCAAGCCAGGCAGGGTGACAGGCAGTGCAGGACACACGTGGGCATGTTGAAGATGGAGCAGAAGCTGGGCTCCAGTGCTGTGGGGCCCCCTCCGTTGATCATGATCACCTTGTGCACCAGGTCTGGGTACTCGTGCGCCAGGAACGTGCAGAAGGAGACCCTGCCCCATAGGTGGATGGTGGGGAGGGTTGAAGGGCAGTGGTCAGCAGGATACAAGCAGGGAGGGGGTTAATGCCCTCCCCTCACCCAGAGGCAGGTCCTTGAAGGCCAAGATTCTTCCCCTGGGATCCATGGACACCAGATGGGGGGGGGGTGAGGGATGGGTGGGGCACCTCAAATGCCCTGGTATTGTGAGATTGTGTGTCTGTGTGTGTGTGTGTTGAACATGGATTTTTGTTTTCTTTTGGAGAGGATCCAAATCCAGACCTTTCATCAAATCCTCAAAGTCACAATGACCCCCAAAGAGGTAAGAATTATTAATTTCCAAGTATCAGGAAAACTATTTGATTGAACAAACCCTTTGGCTTCTCAGAGAAGGTGACTGTTTCCTGCATATCCCTTCCCTTTCAGGATCTTCTCTCATCGGCCTCTGGGCATCGCACATCTGCCGGCCTTATGCAAGGTGGAAGGGTGCAGCCTGAGGAGCCCCCACAGTCCAGGCCTCATTCCCCCTAAAGCAGGGTTCATTTGGCAAACTATGGCCTGTGGGCTAGCTACTTGTTTTTGTCAACTAAGTTTACAATTTTGTAAATATGTCAGATATTTTGTAAATAAAGATTTATTGGAACAAAGCCATGCCCATGTGTTTACAATTATGACTGTTTTCCTGGAGTAGTCTTGTGAAGTTCCAACAGAGACCAACAGTATGGCTTGTGAATCTAAAATATGTAATATTTGGCCCTTCAAGAAAAAATTTGCCAACTCCTGCTGAAAAGAGGGACAGGATACAAGCAGAAGTTGGGTGGACTTGACTGTGCCAGTGACTCACTGGTGCACTTGGGCAAACTGCTTAACCTCTCTGAACTTCCATCTCCAAATCTGTCACATAGTAACTGTGCTGACTTCATAGCAGTTAAGGGGTAAGAGGTATTTCCACAGATGGGTGGTCATTTAACTGGAGGAATTATTTAGCATAACCATCCATTTTGGGGGATGTTTTCATATAAACAAATAGGAGCTAGGTTACTTTCCAGTCTGTCTTCCTTTCTTTTGGAAACTTATATAACATTTCGTTTTCTTGGCTAATTGCATGGGCTGCAACTGCTGAAACAGTGGTTCTCAACCTGGCTGGCTGATCAGATCCTGCCTTTCTTCCTGAGTAAAGGACCAAATGGTACCACTTGGCAGTGATCAGTCACCCCAACCCAGAGCCTTCCATAGAGTGGACTCTAATTTAAATGCTAGATGGAGTGGGGAGGTTATAGCTCAGTGGTAAGAGTGAGTGCTTAGCATACATAAGGTGCCGGGTTCAATCCCCAGTACCTCCATTAGATAAACAAACAAACAAACAAACAAACAATTAAACCTAATTACCTCCCCCCCCATCAAAAGAAAGGTGGTATTATCCATCACTCATTTAAGGGATAGTGAATTACAGCAACCTGAGCCCTTATAAACCAAATGTATGGAATTCCAATTAGTCCTTCCTTGGAGCCCTTGGGGTCTTCAGAGCAACCAATTTTTGAACTTCGTCAAAGACAGTGCGTCTCAGCCAGGGGTGATTCTGCCCACCAGAGGACCTCTGGCAACATCTGAAGGCATTTCTGATTGCCATGATCATCACTAGACCATTGCACTAGTGGCATCTAATGCGCAGAGGTCAGGGATGCTGCTAAACATCCTACGGTGCACAGGAAAGCCCCTCACAGAAAAGAATTACTTGATCTAAAATGTCAATAATTTGGAGGTTGAGACACTGCTTTAGAACAATGTGAAACAATAGCATTGGTGGCAGGAATCCCTGTTCTGTGGCAGATGTTAATGGGATTTTTTCAAGAAGGGAAATTAGCATTTTGTATGTGGGTGTCCAGTTCCTGCCAGCCCCCACCCCTTACCCTCATCCCCACCCCAGCATTGGCTCACCCATAGGAATGCCCAATGAGCACGTTTCGCTTCTTGGCATAGCGCTTGAAGATGGCGCGCATGTCCTCTGCCAGCGCATAGAAGGTGTAGGCTGCAGCCACCTGGGGGGCTGAGCTGGCCCCGTGGCCAGCCAGGTCGGGTGCCACCACCTCATAGCCCAGGCGCACAAAGAAGTCCAGCTGCTCCTTCCAGATGGCCAGGGAGCCGCCGACACCGTGGATGAAAAAGAGCACCACGTCGGCCTGGGCGCCCTTGCAGCTGGTGATACGCTTCTCACAGTCAATGTGGATGGTCCGCTTGGGGCGTCGGGCTCGCCGCCGTCGCCCACCACTGCCAGCACTGCCCGGGCCTGAGCGGCCATCACTGCCCGCTGGGTCCACCAGCTCTACCTCTAGGGCGGCTGGTGGCTCCCCAGAGCCATTCTGCCCATGCAAGAGGTCAGCTCGCGGTGCCTGGCCCAGGTTCTCCACCAGTAACCGCCCATTGCGGTACACGGTGATTCTGCGCTGGCAGTGGACCAAGCCGGACTGGTCCCCATGGGCGGTATCCGGCAGTGGTGGAGGTGGGGTTGGGGCCGGAGCTGGTCCAGCATGCTTCACCCGCAGCACACGACCAGGCTTGACCTCCACAAAGGTGTAGCCATCACTGGACTCGACGCTTTCCAGCGGCCCCACGGCATTGGGTGGTGCACCCAGCAGACAACAGAAGATCCCATCGGTCACCCCGGTCAGCATGGTGTGTCCTGTGACTGGGGGAGACAGCCAGCTCAAAGGCCGTTTAAACAGGGATTCCTCCACTCCCACAGCACCCACTCCCCACACCCGTGTCAGATGTGTTGCACTGGGAGGCCCCATCTAGGCTCCAGTTTGGGGAGGGCCAAAGCCAACCAAGCACTAAGATGTTTTGTCTGGTCAGTACCTGCATGAGGTTGGCCACCTTCCTGGCCCAGCATAGTCTATCCTAGAGCGAAGGACATGGCTATGGGTGACACTAAAAGGCATCCATAGAGAAGGTGGTGGAATCAGGGCAGGCTTCCCAGAGGAGAGGACATTGTGGCAAATATGGCCCAACCCCCGAGGACCCTCCAGCTCAGATTTATTGTAGTCACGTCTTACTAAACCCATTCAACCATCCATCCATCCATTCATTCATGCACTGTTTCATTAACTCACTTTCACTAAACCAGCACATTCTGAGGGCTCCAAAGGCACCTAAACAGCCCAGATCCCAATGAGCCCTGATACCAGGTGTCTACACCTGGCTCCTGAAAAGCAAGGCTCTGGGAGAGGGATTTCAAAATTGAGCTCCAGAAGGCCTTGCCCAACTCCCCAAGACCACAGTGCAGTGGGTCTGTTTCACAGACCAACAAGCTGAGGCCCAGACACTCTGGGAGAAACTGTTCTGTTCCCACTGATCAGTACTCTGGGTTCTGAGGACCTGACACAGACTCCAGTGGTGAAGATGAGGATGGAGAACCTGGGGGCCTCCAGGCCTCCATCCTGCTCTCTGGGCACCCCCCCAACCGTGTCCATGGCAACCGCAGGCAGTTACATAACTCGAAGGGGATACTCGTGCAGTGCACCCCCATTGTTTAAGCCCTGGGGATGGGACCAACCCCTCGCCGTCCCTATCCTGGGCTCCACGGGGATAAATGAATGCCAAAGGCCGCGCCTGCGGTGGCCCGTACTTACTGATGGAGGAAGGGGAGCAGGCCGCGCCCCCCACCTCCGGCAGGGTTCCAGCCCGGGATTGCGGAGGGGGGCGCAGATGCGCCATGCCAGCTCCCCTCCACAGAGCCAGTCTCCCGCCTCCCGGGTGCCCTACAGCCTTGCGGCGGGGTCGAGGCCACAGGGGCTCCGCGGCTTCCTAAGAGCTCTAGCATGGGCTTTGTGGACACCCCACTCCAAAGTGGAAGACCCGGGGGCCTCGATGTCCCTCTCACAGGGCCCCCTCCCTGCTTACCTCATTGAGGGCCCCGAGGCCCGGGGCAGGGCAGAGGGGTCCCAGGCGGTGAAGCCAGCGTCCGTCTGCGGGCGCCGTTTACATGGTGGCGCGGGGTCGGACCGGGCGCATCCACATGGGTGGGCACGGGCCCGGGGCGGTCAGCGCGGGGACATCCCGCTGCCGCGGAGCGGGCCAGCCCTGTAAGTCTCTCCCCGGGGGAGGCGGGACCGCGCGCCGACGGACTGGCGCCTTGGCCAATAGCAACTGCGGAATGACCTGGCCTAGTTAGACTACCAATCAGGGGCGGAAGCTTCGGGGTGGGGGCGGGATCTGGGTGCAACGGCCCCGCCTCCCTTAGGGTCTTACAGAGGTGGAGGGAGAGATTGGGCCTAGTCCAGGGCAGAGAAGGGGTCTCAACCTGAGGTCGGCGGGGCTCCTGTGAGGCGGCAGCTGAATCCTCCTCACCGCAAATAGGATCTCCTTGGCCAGCCTCTGCCTCCGAACTGCCCTGTCCCTCCAAACTGAGCCCCTATGTCCCTCTCTCTGTGCTGACCTTTCTGTTCTACAGTCTCCCAGATCTTTGTAATTTCAGGCAGGGGAAACTGAGGCTCATAAAGGGCCTCCAAGCAAACTGAGGAGGGGCGGGGGAGGCACAGAGATGGGACTTGGAACCACGATTGTGTGATTGCAAGTCCCAGAAATTGTTGTTTAACCAGTAAACGGACGTCTTGGAGCTATGGGTAATTAGGGATTTAGAGTTTCACAGATAGATAGAGTTTAACCATTGGCCAATTTAAATGGTGACTCTGTGGTCTCAGCTGGAGTCAGAGAGCCCAGGGTTCAAATTCAGTCTCTGCCCTTTGCTGATATGTGACCTTGAGCAAGTCTCTGTCCAGAGACTTCATTTATTTCCCTATGAAGTAATTCCCTCATGAATTTGCCATGCAGGTAAAACACTCAGCAGGGAAAGTATTCGATACATTATTGGCATTATTGTACCGATGTAGTATTGTAGTGGTTTGCTAAATGATGATGCAGGTAGGACAGGCTTCAGAGGACAAGGGGTTAACCATTTCTTGCCCACTCCCATCCCCTGGAATTTGCTGCCAGAGCTGGATTAGGTCCAGTCACCCACTCTTGCCCACTCAGGGTGCTCCCAGGAGACTACAGTTTATTCATGCAGAAAAATCTCCCTCCCTCCCCAAACTGGGAGATGCTGGGGTGCCTGCAGGGACTCAGCTGCAAGCCTGGCCCTTGACGGCCCCCTGGGCTTCAGGAGAGTCTGGGGAGAGCAGTGATGGGCCAGAGGACTGGTGGAAGGGAGAGCATCTGAGGAGGATTTTTAAAAGATGAATAGGGGTGTACCAGGCAAAGGAGGGTGTAGCTGAAATTTAGGGTGTGTGCGTATGTTAAGAGTGGGTTTCAAATGCCTGCCAGAGGAGCTGGATATTTTCCTTGGGGCAATAGGGAGCCATAGAGGGTGTGTGAGAAGGGAAAGGGCTCAGATAGGAGAATTAGAAAAATTCTTCTAGGGCCTGAATGGAGGCACTGCCAAGGACAAGCCTGCAAACCTTGAGTTTTACAGACTGAGAAATTGAATGACCACCCCAAGGACATCCAGCCAACTCGAACTCAGACCTCCTGGGCTCCCAGCCAAGGGGCGGAGACTTGGCTGGGGCCAAAGGATAGCTGCCAGCCAGCTGTGTGCCATCTGCCCGACTCCCGCTGGGCGTGGGAGATTCAACCAGCCGTTTCCTGAGACTGCCACCAGCTGCGCCACCGTTACCCCAGGGCGCCCTCTGCAGGTCTGCAGGAGAAAGAACTACAACTCCCAGCAGACCCCAGGATATAAGAGCTAGTATGCACGCGCATGCGGAGGAGGTGCCCTTCGCCTACCACTTGCTGGTCCACACACCCCTGTGGGCACAGACGCTCTCGTCTGAAGTATACAGTGCAGACGTAGAACTACAACTTCCGGAGGCCCCCGCGGCATGCGTGCTCCGCTGTAGGAGAAACTACGTTGCCCAGAAGTCCTCATTCCGCACTGCGGAACCTACCGGCTTTGGAAAAGTGGCCGCGGGACAACGTGACACGCAGTTGGACATGGCTTTCTTTGTCAGATCTGTGGGTCGCCTGTTGGGCCCCGTCAGTAGGTCAGCGGCGCTACTGGGTGACAGGTGAGTCCTCAGGGGGACCCATTCCCAAATCTGGGAGTAAGGGCGGTGTCGGGGGCTGGCGCCAGCTGTTTACTGACTACATGACCTGCCAATGCCTTGCGAACTCCTGAAGCGTGTTTTGTTGCCAGGCTCTGTCCGGGCACAGCACGAATCGGGAAGCCGAAGCTCGAAGAGGTTGAGCTCCACGCAGAAGTAACACAGCGCCCCCTCTGACCTTTCTCGCCGTCTCTCTACCCCTGCAGGTGGCTCCAGCCCCAGGCCTGGCTGGGTCTTCCCGACGCCTGGGGACACCCCGCCATGCAGCAGACCCGGGGCAAGGCGCGCGGGAACGAGTATCAGCCGAGTAACATCAAACGCAAGCACAAGCACGGTTGGATACGGCGTTTGAGCACGCCAGCTGGCGTCCAGGTCATTCTTCGCCGCATGCACAAGGGCCGCAAATCATTGAGCCATTGAGGAGCGCGACGCTGCCGGCGGGGATCCCCCCCCCCCCCCCGCCACTATTAAAGCATTTTCCTCGCTTAGCCTACCACCGTTTTTGTTGGGAGCTGGAGAGCAGCGACGAGTCGGACTCGGACGGACATGAATCCTCCTCAAATTTCTGGTGGCCCAGGGGGAGAAATCTTGGATTGGTCTGGAAGGCGGAATGGGAACTCAGACCTTGCCAAGTGCCTTTTTACGCTTTTGAATTAGGAAGAATTTCTAACATAAGCAACAGTCCACAGAATGGTACAGTGAACGCCCGTGTGACCTTGTACACCTCTCTGACCACCAATACCTGCAACACATCCTGCCCTCTCCTGAGATGCAAATCTCAGGCATCAGGTTATTTCTTCTGTAAATACTTCAGAACGCATCTCTCCAAGATAAAGACCCTTTAATACATATTCGCAAAACTTTTCAGAGCTTAAAAAAATGGTCAATAATTCCTAATGTCATTAAAAGTCTAATAAATATTTAAATTTCTACTTGTCTTATAAATGTCATAATTCTCAGTTCCAGAAAGGCTTGTAGTGAGGTGGGAAGGGTTTGAATTCATCACCTATCCCTTGGAAATGGGCTGTGTGATCTTGAGCAAGACCTTAGCTCTTTGAGGTGCATTTGGTTCCTATAAAATGAGGTGCTCTTTTCTCTTTCACTGCTTTGTCATATTGAGTACTTCCTCAATAAGTCCTTGTTCTCTCCAGGCTGTAAGGCTGGTGAGGGGGTGGGAAGCTTGATCGTACCCAGGAAGTTTGGACACAGTGGAGTCAGGGCTGGGCGGAGGATTGTGAGGGCTCTGGAGCCTAGAGGAGGCACCTGATTTAGTCTTGGGAAGAACGCAGCCAGGAAAGGTTTCCTGGAGGAGGTGGTAAGATCTGGGACGGCCACAGGGAGGAGGGATTGGACAGGGATAGGGATAAAAGGTGGTCGAGGGTGGCCGGAGAGGTCCAGATTTTGGGGCCGAGGAGGTGGAACTGGATCTCTGGAGTACTAGGGAGCTACAGGAAGTGTTTGAACAAGAGTCTGAGCTGTCAGTTCAAAGATACTCAAGAAGCTAGTGAGGGAGCAGCTTAGATACACTGAAACCTAAGGTTGGAACTCCAGGGAGGAGGCTGGGAGTATTGTTACGGTGAGTCCGCATTATTCCGGGGTTGCCGTGAGAATCCCATAAGCTACCATATGAAAAAGGGTAGCAAACGCTAGAAACAGACCTACAGGACCTCCGAGAGTTGTGGACTACAAATCCCAAGAGGCTTTGGGGGCGGGGCCCCCGCCCACTTCCGGATTTTACTCCTCACCGCTTGCAAGTCCCGGGCGGGGTTTTGCTCTCTCAACCGAACTTGACCACGAAGGGTGGAGGCGTGACGACCAATGGGCGCGTGACTTAGCCGGATTTGGCCAATGGGAGCGCGCAAATACCGCATAACCTGGAGGCGGGGCTAGAGGGCGGGCCAATGACGGAAGGGCGGCCGCACCATCAGTGTGGGCTGTGCCGTGGCTGGAAGTTACTGTGCGGCGGCGGCTAAGGCGGCTGCGGTGGCGGTGGCGGCGGCTGAGGCGGTGGCTGAGGCGGCGACGGAGAAAACAAAAGATGGTAAGGGCGGCCGCCAGGCCCATATTCCCCCTCCGCTCGACAAAATGGCGTCGCGGGCCCACCCACCTCCAGTAATTTCCGAGGCCCCTCACATCCCTGCCCGGCCCCCTAGGGCTCGGCCCCGCCTATCGCTCTGACCTGTGACTTTCGACCCCCGGACCCTGCTGTGAGCTTCTTGCTTACCCCACCCTGACTCTATCTCCGACCCCTGACCCCATCTAGGCTTCCCGGCCTTGACAATTCATTCATTTCCGGGTCGCGGCTCCCCCGGAAATCGCCTGGGGGTGGGAATGGAGTCCCCCGAGACCCCTAACTCAGACCTCATCCTCGGCGGGCCTGGCCTGGGCCTTTCCAGTTCAGAAGGGTTTGGGAGGCGGGCCTGAGCGTCGGGGCGGGGAGGGGGCTTCACATCGTGACATGTGGGGCTTTGTCACCAGAGGAAGTGCGACATCGCAAATTGCCCTGCTGCCCTAGAGCCCAGACCCCACCTCCGACATTACGGCCCCGACCACCTCTAAGAGGGAGCAACTTCATCTCTCCGATTCCCAGGCCTTTTTCGTGTTAAACGGGGGTATCAGTAGTCCAGACCTCAAAGGATTGTGATAATTTAAGGAACTGACGTCGTGAAGGGCTTGGAACAGGGAACGCTCAACAGATGAACTGGGTGACTCTGGGCTGGTGACATCCCCTCCCAGCTGCCTCCTCATCTCGCAGAGGGGATAATGCCAACTGATTGTTGGGAGGTTAAAATCCCCCTTGGACCACTCATTCATCCTGGGATTTGGGTCTTATGGTTCTTGAAGTTCAGTCTCCCAACTTGTGAAGTAGGACAGCCTCAGTTGGGCTGAAGCCCCTTCCATCCTCTACTATTTGGCATCCCCAAGGCTGATAGGGGTGATGGAAGCTTTAGTCAGGGTAAGTCAAACGCCATTGTCCCCACACCCAGGGTCTCAGCCCCCAATCCGTAGTCCTTGGGATGTGGTGGGGATTGGGCAAAAGACCTCTTGTCAGGAAGAATATGGGAAAGTGGTGAGTTCCTAGTATGTGGGTCCCCAAGCCTGGGTATTGTCCTTCATTCCTGGCTGCAACCTCATCACCCATGCCCAGTCCATTTGAGGATTCTATTGGCTGTGTCTCCAGAATGGATTCTGAATCCATCCATGCCTCCCACCCTGGTCCAGGCACTGCCATCTCCCATCTGAACACCTACTCCAGCCTTCTCCCGGGTCTTCTTGACTTCATCTCACCCCACTGGCAGCCTGTAATTCACCCAAAACCAGAGGGAGCCTTTAAAGATGTAAATTGGGTTATATCACTTTCTAACTTACAAAACACTCAGGGACTTCCTTTTGTAACCCCAATGCAACCCCAGCTCCTTGGCCTCCATGGTCCTTGCCTCCCTCTGACCTCAGCTCCTCACCTCTTCACCCCTCCTTCCACAAGCTCCGGCCACAGTGGCCTTGTTTTCACATCTTCACACTCCAAGTCCCTGCCTCCCCAGGGCCTTTGCACCTGTTACTCTGTGCCTGGAGTGCTCTTCCTCCTCTGAACATCACCTCCCTTCTCAGAGGGCCCCTCCTGACTGCAGGAGGCCCCCCTGTCTCTCCTCACTCTGCATACCATTTCATCTTGTTGTGGTTGGGTCACTGGCAGGCTGCCTGCACAGGGACTGGCACACAGATATTCAGTGTTTGCTGAGGCAAAGGATGGCTTCTGGGCCCAGCTGTAGCTAGGATTTGTCTGGCTGAGGTGAAGATTTCCCCCTGTACCTGAGGCCTTGTTTTCCTGTTTGGCTGATAGGAAGTACTGGCCGTACCCTGTCTTCATTCATTTATTCAGCACAGATGCATTGATGCTAACAGGTGCCCTCAAGGGAGCTCTGTGAAAAGCTTTTTCCCTTTGTTGTCTTACTGAGACTCAGAACAACCCTCGGAGGGAGTCCCTGCTGCTGCTGTAACCCCCAGTTCACAGAGGGGGTGGCCAGCCTGGGAGATCACTGGCTCCCGGCCACACAGCCAGGAAGGGGCCCTTCCAGGATTGAGTGCAGGTCTGAGGTTCCCACACTTCTCATCACTCTCCCACCAGCCCCATGTAAGCCCTGCCAGGGGCCCCGGGTTGAGCCAGCCCTGCCCTGTCCTCTGCCTCAGGGAGGGGGCAGCCCAGTGAGGGAAGTGGACGTGTAAACAGATGATCTCGTTGGGGTGTGAGCAGGGCTCTGGCAGAGGCTCCTGAGGTGTGGGGAGAGGGAAGGGGCAGGGGGCATTTTGAGCTGGCTGGAGAGACGGGTGTTTCCCACATGGAGAAAGGAGGGGCATTCCTGGAGGGTGGCACTGGCTGAAGAGGTGTGGCAGGAGGCCAGAGTGGGCCAGGTTGAGCCAGGAGGGGTTTGACAAGGACTGGGACCTCTCCTCTCCCTACAAGTCTCAGGCCTGCATCAGTGCATCTGGGCAGTCCTTCCCAATCCCCCAGACCAGCCAGCGTTCCCTGCCCCCACCTCCTGCCATAACGGGCCTCACATGGCACTTTGTGGCACCCTGGCCTCATGGCCACTGTACATTCACTGAATGGCTCTTTGAGCCACACCTGTGTCCCCTGTGCAGGCTGCTCCCAGGGCCCGGACTAGGTCTTCTCTGGGTCCTCATGGTGCCCTGGTGCCTGGCATGGGTTCTGCCACGTAGTCAGGTCCTGAGAAGACCTTGCTGGGTGGATGAAGCTGGCTCCGTAGTCTGGGGCTGAGCTGAAGCAAGGGTCCTGGGACAGGGAGGCAGGTTTGAGGGGCTCTGAGCTGGCTCCAGGGCATGACCCCCAGGTGTGAGGGCCACGTCCTGGGTGGGAGCAGGAGGCCCATACATAATCTAGCTCCCCTGGCTGGCCCACCCCATCGAGGTCTTGCTGGGGCCTTGCAGAGGAGGGGTAGGTCCCATGGAGGGTGGTTGGGGATCCCCTGAACAGCAGCATCCCCGATGGTGTAACGCTGGGCTCAGGCATGACGAGGGACCACCTGAGGGAGGGTTTATGTAACCTGCAGGGGCTCTGAGCCCTCTGTTTTCACAGGGGGTAAGTCACAGGAGCTTGGCCTCTGGGTTCAGTCAGCTTCCTTGTTTTCTCGTTGGGGGCTAGGTGACCTCTGACAAGTGTTATATGACCTTTCTGCCTGTTTCCTCATCTGGATGATGGGGTGACTCCAGCTTGGGAAGCCCCTGGTCCACATGGGGAGCCCCTCCCCAGCTGTCTCGCTCCAGGCTCCAGGCCTGTCACAGCGTTGCCCTCCTGCTCTTCTGGGAAGTCGCTTCTTGCCCCTAGCTGTCAGTCTCGTCCCTCCTCAGCACCCCAGAGTCTCTTGTGCTTCAGTTTCCCGAGGTAGACTCAGTTCCCGTTGGCTTTTATTCCCCCCATCTTGTGGCAGAGACCTGCCCCCCACCCAGAGTTAGGGTCCTACCCTTCCAGAGCCCTTGCCCTTCCTTGCCGAGCTGATGCCAGAGTGTCTGGGAAAAAGGACTTTCTAAGAGTCAGGGCTGTGAATGAATTCTGTCCCTGGCTCCCTGGCATCTTGTGGGCTTGAAACCTCTAGCACCCAAGCCACTATCCCAGGCAGCAGGTGGCAGGGAGGAGCCAGCCTGCTCCCTTCAGGCTTCTGGTCCTCTCCTCGGGAGGCATTCCCCCCTTTCAGGGCAGCCTTTGGGTGTGGGGACCCCAGGAGCTGCCCTCAAGCTGACCCTGGTCCATACAGCGTTTTATAGAGCTCAGCCAGTTTTGGAAGACTGACACTGACACATTGGAACTTGGATTTCCGAATTTTCTTGGAACTCATTGCTCGGTTGACCCTGGACTCCTGGTCCTATGTCCTGGCAGCCCCTGTATCCCAGCTGCTCTTTCCCCTTCACCCAGACTCCTGCTCCCCCAGCCCCATTTATTGTCACATGGGTCCTTGGGGTTTCTTAGGGTGGACAAGTCTTTCTCCATCCCTGGTTGCTATTGCAGGGCATAAATAGAGGCGAGACCGGGAATTTGATTAATCAACAGCACAGAGGGCAGGTCCACAGTCAGATGGGCCCGGCTCCGACTCCCCACCCGACTGCTTGCTTTTGACTTTAAACAAGTGACCTGTCCTCTCCAAGCCTCAGTTTCCTCACTTCTCACCCAGTGACATGACTGTTGTGACAACCCCGTGGGAGAACATACCCTCACCCAAAGATTGGTTTGGTCATGACAGTGTGCACATCAGGCAGCCAGCTCAAGCGTGCATTCTCAAGGGAACAGAAGAAGGAAACCAGAAGTTGCCTGGTGGCCCGCCCCTCCAGGTGCTCCAGGGGTGGCCCAGCCTGCTGCCTGGTTTCTCAATTCCTGTTTTCCCTGTCTTCTAGGCAGATTTTTTGAAAGGACTGCCTGTCTACAACAAAAGCAATTTTAGTCGATTTCATGCCGACTCTGTATGCAAAGCCTCGGTGAGTATGGAGGCCATGAGCTGCCTGGGGGTGAGGGGCTGGGGTGATGTGTATCCCCAGATTGGAATGTCCCCAGGGACAAAGGCTGAGCTTCAAGCACAGCCCCATTTACTCTCCTTGCATGTCTTTTGATCTGCCTTGGAGGGTGGGTGCCGAGTTGAGGGGTGAGGGGACCCCAGGCTGACCCATCTGCTCTCCTAACCCGCGCCTTCCCGACCCTCCCACAGAACCGACGTCCCTCAGTCTACTTGCCCACTCGGGAGTACCCATCCGAACAGAGTAAGTGGCCTCTGTCATCCCATCCTGGCTGCCCAGGGGATGGGCTAGAGGGTGGTGCAGTAGGGACCTGTGGGAAGCTGGTCAGCTCCCAGACCCTGGGAACAGCGGGAAGCCCAGCTTTCCCTGGGACCCTCCCACTCTCCACACTGGCATCCATATCTGGCCCTGCAGGGTCCTGAGCTGACCCTTGTCTGCTGCTCTCTGGCCCTCTCCCCTCCACCTCCCATCACATTAGGCATCCCCAGCTGGTTCCACGTCGTAGATCCCCAGACTTGTACTGTGGGGTGGGGGACCCAGCCCATCCCTGGGTGGGCAGCTGGAGGAGGGGGCGTCTCAATGGAGGACCTGCAGGGAATGGGCTGGAGCCTGCAGAGCACAGCAACCTCAAGGTGGTTTTGTCGTGGTCGTGATATTTCATTTTACCCATGAGAACGAATCCACCTGGACCCTGCAGGGCGCGTTCTGTGGTCACTGGGTCACAGCCGTATAGGTCTGTGCTCCTTGTTTGCTTGGGAAAACACCCCCATGAGCTGTTGTGCTGGGGCTCAGTCCCTGCCTGAGAGTGGAATCTACACTCGGTTTAAGAATCAGCCTCTCCCTGAGCAGCAGGGACCCCATCAGAGCAGCCGGCTTGGGCCCCGGTCAGTGGCATGTGCTCAGGAGGGAAAGTGCTTGGCTTCCTGAAATCTCCTCCTGGGTTGAGGGTGGCGACTTGAGTCCCAGAAGGGCCACTCAGGGTAGACACAGCCCAGAGGCCAGGAAAGGGTAAGCTCGTCCAGGGAGGACAGTGCAGGCCGGGATGGGGGCTGCGATGCCTACAGCCAGCTTCCCTGCAGCCTCTTCCTGCAACTTTGTTTGTCTTTCCTTCTCAGTCATTGTGACAGAAAAAACAAATATTCTTTTGCGCTACCTACATCAGCAATGGGACAAAAAGGTAAGGCAGGCAGGGGTTCGGGTGCTGGGACTCAGGGGGGAACATGGTGCCCAGCATGGGGCTCTGACTAGGGGAAGGACATGGGTGGCTGGGAGACTGGGTATTCAAGTGGGGACTTCAGGGGTGAATAGGAGTTTGCCAGGCAATCCAGGAGAGGGAAGAATGTTCTAGAGAAAGGAATGGCTGTGCAGGGGCCACAGGGCTCTGGTGCTTAGGGATGAGCAGGGACTTGGTAAGCTGTACTGAGGCCCAGACCTGGGAGCAGGTAGACCTCAGTGTTGTTTCTTGGAATCTTTGTTCAGTGGTGAAATGTACATACGATTAAAGATCCAGGCACTACAAGGCTGTGTAGCTGCAGTGAAAAGTAGCCACCCCTGTCATCCCCCCAAGAGGCTGCCTTTCTGACAGTTAGATATTTTTTCTTTTTCTTTACTGAAGATCTCCATGTGTAGTTTGGCAGCTTGGCCAGTTCGTATTTCCCCTAAGGTTGAACACTGGACAGCGACCTGCTGTGAGTGAGGTTGGAGCGGGACCCCGTGATGATGTGACTGCTCAGAAAACCTAAGCTCCTGGCCTAGTACCACCCGCCTCCACCCCACCAGCCTTGATTCCCACCAGTGAGGAAAGGAGATTTTCCCCAACCAGCGAGCTTTCCTATTCTGTGGTTAATTCCTGGGCTTCCCCAGGTGGCTCATGAGTGCCCTTTGCCCTCTGGGTATCTGAGAAATGGGCCGTGTGTGAATTGTTGAGAGTCCTGGTGACTCCTTGAAGTGCCCATCACAGGCTGGTGTCTCCAGGGGATCGTGGCTTAGTGGGGCAGGTCTAGGTGGCAGAAGGGGCCGCCCAGCCAGGGGCCCTAGGTCAGTGCCCCACTCCAGGCCCAGCTCTGTGATGCATCAGAGCCCCAAGGCCAGGAGCAGATTTCAGGAGCTCCCTTAAAGGAAGACTCACTGCCCCCATTCCTTCCCCTCTACCCCTAGAATGCCGCCAAGAAGAGAGACCAGGAGCAAGTGGACCTCGAAGGCGAGAGCTCGGCACCCCCCCGCAAGGTCGCCCGGACCGACAGCCCAGACATGCACGAGGACACTTAAGACTCCCGCTCCCCCACAGGCGCCTCCTGTCTTGTCTGCTCCTCGCCCGCCCGCCTTGTGTAAGCGCCCCCACCCACTCCTGCCGCCGGCCCACCCATGCCCCACAGTCCACACCACTTCCAACCTCATAGGAGCCGATGTATTTATTTTCCCTGAGTTTTTATTTATGCTGTAAAATGTACCAAGCGATGGTTAAAGGGGACGTCAGACCCAGTAGTAGTGTGATGTTGGTAGATGCTTTTTAAAAAAACAACCTGTTACTCACCTCTCCACCTCCAGTCCCCCTCCTCTTGCTCCCCAGTTCTCCTCTGGAAAACTGGAGTGAGTCTGCGAGGGTCTAGAGCCAGGGCCCTGCTGTGGCCTGGTGGCGGGGGTGGAAGCAGGCCTTACTCCCGGCTCCCACCTGCCGGTCTGGGCCTTAAAGACTTTGCCTTGTCTCGAGCTCCACCGGGACCTATTCGGTGCCCAGACCTTGCTCTGAGCATGCGTAAGGGGGAGAAGTCAGCCCTTCTGGATCTTTCTCTTAAGTCATTTTATCATGGACTAGTGCGTGCTCCGTGTCCACCCCAATAAAAGGATCTTTCCTACCCGATCTCGCGTTTTTGCTCGGCGTGCCTCAGCCCCAGAGGACGGAGCCACTGAGAGTCATCCCATCATCACCAAGAGGAGCCAAGGGGGGCCCCCCAGGCACTGGGGCCCCAGGACCAGCTGGATTCTCTCGTGGGCCTGCTGTGGCCGTCTCGCTCAGAGCCAAGACCTGCCTGGACCCGCCCCTCTGCCTCACCTGTCAAGGTGTCCCTGAGGACCAAGGCACCCCCAGAGAGATGGTCCATGCTGCCGAGGATGGAGTTGTGGTGGACCCCACGCTCAGGACCCTGGCGAGCAGAGTGGCATGCCCACCAGCCACTGTGGACACCACACAGGTGGCCCGGCCTCATGCACCCCTGGCTCAGAGAGGAGGCACCCGGAGCGCCGCGGAATGCCCACCGTTGGTCCACGGGTTCTACAGCCACTCATGGGCCGCCAGCTGGGCTGGGTTTGCGGCTGAGCCCAGACACATAGGGGTCATTTGGGCTCTGGGCAGAAGGTTCAAGGCCTGAGTGCAAGCCAGAGTTTTGGAGCTGAGTGCTGGGGTGTTGGGGGTGGTGAGGGGTTGGGCCATGGGGCAGGCCCCGCCTCAGCTGCCCAGCACCTCCCAGGTGGAAGGTTCCATGGTCGGCCACCCAGCCATGCTGGGGGTGCTCAGCTCTGGGCATGTCTACACCATTCATTTCTTATGGTCCCAAGGCAGGTCCTCAGGAAAGGCAAGCTTGACCGTGGTTGTGCCTGGGAGGGCTAAGTCCCTAGAGGCTCGCAGACTGGCTTGGAATCCCCCAGTCACAGGGCTTGGCCTGACCCTGGGCAGGCATGTGGCATCACCATTTGTTGGTGGCTGAGTTGAGGGCAGGACTTCAGCTTCAAAGGCCATGGGGCTGAGTGGGAGCCAGCTGTAGCCTGTCCTTCCTGGAGACTCACTCACACCTCCCTGGCTCCAGTTCCCCCTTTGAGGGGCTGGGTTCTGTCTCTTGCCAGTGCCATCCACAATGTAGGCAGGGGTCCCACAGCCTCCCTGTGGCCTCCTAGCACAGGGCCGTCAAACGGCCTCCACCCACCCCTCTGTCTCTGGGGCCCCCCTTACTCTGCTCCCCCAGTCACCAAACTGCCTTCCCACACCTCTGTGCCTTTGCACAGGCTGCTGTCCTGCCTCCAGTGAACCCTGACTTCTTTCACAGCACCCCCTCAAAGTGCCCCTTCCTCACACTGGCCCCCCCCAGGCTCCCCGCCCTGGGGTGGGGCCCATCAGGCTCTAGCCTTTGGATGTGGATATGCCTAAGAGCGGAAAAGGCCACATCTATCCCTGATCACACAGTGAAGAGTCCCAGTGACTTGGGTCTGACAGCTGTCCCACAGTGGGGCATCCAGCAGTTCCCCAGTGCCACCACCAAACATGACATCCCCTCAACACCATGACTCAGGCACCAGGTGCCTTCTGATTTCCACACCCCAGCTTTTCCATACCACCCCTGACTCTTAAGATGGCGACCTGGGAAGTAGATGTGCCAGAAAGTGCAGCCCTGCAGGACTGAGGCCCAAACTGCTGAGTCCTGTCAACACTTTAAGATTTCTTCCTTTCTCTCGGAGGTTGAAGACAGGGCCTGAGGCTCTATAGCTCCTCCCAGGGGCCCCTGGGCCTGGAATTGGCCCTCAAATCTGGGCCGTTTCAGAGGCAGCACAGTCTGGAGTTTTCCATCCATGGCCTGGAGACCTAGTTCTTAGGAGGAGCTCCTCAAGGGTCACAGGACAGACAGGAGGGGAGCCCACCCTGGGCCTGCCAGGCCCCCAGAGAGCTGGCACCAACCTCAAGTCATTAGGCCCTTGAGTCCCCTTTCCACTGCTACATCCTTGGGCACTGTCGAAATATACTTTTTATTGCATTTCTGCCGTTTTACAAAAATATGACAAAATAAATTAAAAACAAATAAATAATCGCCTATTCTGTGTGTTTTCTGTTGTGTTTTTGGGATTTCCTTTCATTTCCCCCATCCTGGTAGAAAGGGAAACGGCAGATAGAGGGGCCCCTGGAGGGGCTGTCCCAGGAGGGGACAGCCAATACTGGGGTACATCTGGCTGGGCGGAAGCGTTTTCTGGAAGGCAGCCGCCGCCCGGGTCCGTGGTTGATATTGCATATGAAAACAGGAAGGCAGGGTGGGTGGAGCTAATGCCAGCCGCTGGGCCAGCACACGGCCTGGGGGCTGGGGCTGGGGCTGGGCGAAGGCGCCGGGGGCTCTGAGGGCTCGGAGGAGGGAGGCGGCGGCGGTGGGAGGCTGTAGAAGCTGGCGTCCCCCGGCAGGGGCTGGGGGGCGGGCGGGGGCCCGGCGAGGGCGCAGGGCGGGCACTCGGCGGTGGCCGGAGCCTGGCGGGGGGCGGTGCCCTCGCCCCCGCAGCCCCACGGCCCGTCCCACTGCCAGCAGCCGGCGGGTGGCGTCGGGGGCCGGGGCAGCGGTGTTGGCGGCGGCTGTGGCGGCGGCGCAGGGCTCCGGCTGCGGCGGGTGCGGAGGGCGGGGGCGCCCATGGGGGCCAGCGCTGTCCCTGCGGAGGCGAGAGGGGCCGTTCCGGGGAGTTGCCGCCCCCGCCGCTGGGGACCCTGCCCGCGCTCCCTCCCGGGCTTTCAGGCACATCGAGGGCCTTATTGCTTCTGATCAGACAAGGGATAGGCTTCTTCGGGTGCATTCCCCGCCTCTGGGCACTGGTCGCCTCCCCCTCACGGAGAGAGGAGTCTGAGGAAGTCCCTCTGACTTCAGACCTATGTCCCTGGTGCTACAGCTGCCACCTCTTGGGCTCCCTGGGATGGGCTGCTGGACCCCAGGCTGGGATGAGGTGGGAGGGGTGTCAGCAAGGCCTGTGGCTCTGCTCAGCACACATATGGGTGCAGCCTGTGGCTGAGTGCCCTGAACTCCCTGGGTGAGCAGCCCTAGCCCCACCTTCAAGGAAGGCCTCCTCCAACAGCTGGGCTGCAGGTTGGGGACTTGCATAGAGGCCTGGGGGGTCCAGTCCCCCCAGAATGAGCTGGCTGTGGGATCTCATGGGGGCAGGAGAGGCAGGGCCAGATGGTGAAGGGGTCTCCCTCATCTCTCCTGGCACCAGAGCATGGCAGGCAGGCGCCCTGGGACGGACACTGGGACAGGGGACTTTGGCATCCCTCCCTGGAGATGAGGAGGGTCAGGCACAGGGCTCCAGGCTCTCAGGGGTCCCGGAAAGAGAGTAGGCTTTGACCGAGACACTCCAGGTGCCACATACCCAGGTCCTCAACTGGTACTGGAGACTGGGCCTCCTCTCTTCCCTTTAGCCCCTCTCCCCAGGCCTGGACACCCCACCCCTACCCCCAAAGCCTGGCCTGGAATCCCCACCCCCGAGTTAAAGCTTGTGACCTGAGCCTTCCTCTTCGGGCCGGGGTGTGTCCGGCTCCTCAGCTGTAGCCTCGTCCGCCGGCCCACTCCGCTGGGCCCGGCCACTGCCACCGCCGGGGGTCCCGTCCTGCCGGGCCTGCCCGCCCGCCCCGTTGGACCCGGCCTCAGCCCGGGCCCCGCCGAAGGGGAAGAGCTTGCCGGCGTGGAAGGCCTTGGGTGGCGAGTGGCTACGCTCAGGGTCCCGCCGGGTCTCAGGTGACTTGAGGAATTTGAAGCTGAGGAAAGCTGGCAGGCGGGTGTCGCTACCCGTGGGCGACTGGGCAGGGGGCGGCCGGGCGGTGAGGCCAGCCCCCACGCTAGCCAGTGAGGACGCGGCCCCGGATGACAGGAACTTGCTCTGCAGTGGGATGATCTGCTTCAGCTTCATGACGTTGTTAGGTGCCAGCAGGGACCCTGGGCGCTTGGGCCGCTCTGGCCCATGACTGCCTGCCCCACTGCCCTTGGCCTTGGCTGAGGCCTTCTCAGGGGCAGCCGGGTCCTGCCCGGAGCCCTCAGCCCGAGCCTCCTCCCGTCCACTGGTGTCGCGCTCCCTCCGGGCGTGATGCTCCGCGTGGCGCTGGCGCTCCTCCTCCTCCCGCCTCCGCCGCTGCTGCTGCTGATAGCGGTGCTGGGCCTGGCGCTCATGTCTCTGCGGGCAGAACAGAGCCATTATGGAGACTGGGAAGAGGGGGTATGTGAGTGGGTGCCCACCCAGGCCCAGGCCCATGCCAGTGCTCTCTACCAAAGTGGGGAGAAATCCAAACACTCACTGGGTGATTGCTGCATCCCTAGACCCACCCTGGGGCTCTGTAGAAGTGCTGAGAGATCTAAACACTTATTGGGCACCAACTGCATCCCTGGACCCATGCCAGTACTTTCTGAGAATCAAGAAGAGAATGAACATTTACTGGCCACCAACTCTGTCCCTGGTCACATGCCAGACACTGTTTTAGGAATTGGGAGAGTATAAACAAATATTGGGCTTCAACGATTCCCTGCTTTCTGGAGAACTGGTGAGACAGAGCTGTGACTGGGTCAGAACAGGGTCCACACTGGCCAGTCCAATGGCCGCACGTGCCTTTGTCAATGTCAATTAAAATCATTCAAAGACAAGACAAGACAAGACAAGACAAGACAAGAAAAGAAAAGAAAAGAAAAGTAAAGAAAAAAATTCTGTTTCTCAGTTGCACCAGCCCCATTTCAAGCACTCATTGGCCATCTGTAATGAGGGGCTACATGGGCAGGGCAGATCTAGAACACTTCCATCATCGTGGATAGCTCCGCTGGTCAGTGCCAACGAGCTCCTTGGCCCGCCCTGCAGCTTTCTGAGGAATGCGGCAGAGGCTGGGCTTCTAGGAAGCATCAGCTGTGTCCCTGGCCCCAAACAGGGCAATGCTGGGTGAGCTGGCAGATGACAGTTCATGAGCACCAGTCTGGTGCTGGACTGGATACCACCAGGATTCCGAAAGGGACCGGGCCCCTTCGGAATGCCAATTACTACACTGAGCTCTGCTCATCTGCCCTCCTGCTAAGGACTTGGCTGCCAGCCAGGTGGGGTGGAGAAGCCCCACTTAGCAGAGAAGGAAAGCATTTCCCAGCCCCTGTACCTTAAATGCCTCCCGGCGCTGGTACTCCAGCTTGGCCATCTCCTCAGCCACCCAGCCTGGGATGTCGGGGATGGCCACGTGGATGAGGTACTTGAGGAGCAGAGCGAAGTGCTGAGGTGACAGAGAAGGAGGCTGCAGGCGCGGGGATGCCTACCCACCACCTGGCTCCCCCGCCCGGCCGCCAGGCCCACCTCAAGCACCACCACAGACACGATGGCCGCCTCGGGGCTGAGCCAGGGGAAGAGGCGCTGCAGCTGCCCACACTGGCCAATGAGATAGCAGTTGACCACGATTGCTAGGACACCCATGACCTCCATCACCTTCTGCAGGAGGAACACTGGGGCTCAGGTGGGGTCCAGCCACCCTCCCCAGCCCATTCTCCTCCTCAGTGGACCCCCGCTCCAAGCCCTCGGCCCAACTTCCCACCTGCCACTGGCCAATGCTCTCCACCCGCTGCCCAAAGGGCCGCTGCAGCCCCGTGCACAGCTTGAGGGCGTCGCTGCGGATCTCGATGAGGTTGTTGACCAGAGCGCAGAGGGCGGCCAGCGGGAAGGCAGACGAGAAGAGCACGACGTAGCCAAACTGCACAAACATCTCCTGGTAGTCCTGGAACGTGTCCTGTGGACGGGCACCTGGGCGTGGCCTAGGGCTCTCCCTCCGACCAGGCCACGTCTTCCCTCAGACCTTCTTCCTCTTATCAAGCCCACTTCCCTCACATTATCCTGCATGGACCCAGAGCTCCCCCTTTGGCAGGTTGCTGACCACAACAAGGGTCCCCTGACTCCTTCCCGTCACCCCAACCCCACCCCCACCCTCAGACTGTGTGCTGCGCCCCTCTGAGGGCCCTGCTTCCACCCTCAGGTGCCCTCCACACCTCATATTTCTTCATACAGCTCTCCAGCTCGGCCTGGGTGAGCTGGGGTGAGTGTTCCTCCTCTGGTGGGTCGATCCAAGATGACCTGTTCTGCCGACGCTGCCTCCGAGCTGAGTCACCCGAACCTGGCTCTGGGTCCGGGCCCCCATCAGGCCCCTGATCTCGGCCCTCGCCTCCGGCCCGGCGAAGCAGAACAGCCGGGGGTTCCCGCTCAGGGCTGCTGGGAGTCCCTTCGGCCTCATCATCTTCCTCAGCCAATGTGAACACACTTGGTTCCAGCCCCTTCTCCACCATGGTAGGGCTCCCCTCCTCCAGGAGGGCCTCTGGGCTTGGGCCAGGTCGACGCCGCCCAGACCCTCGCTCAGCAAAGCTGACCTTCTTCAGTCGGAGCCCGCAGTCCAGGAGGCCGTCTTCTTCACCTTCGTCCTCATCCTCATCCTCCTCTTCCTCATCCTCATCCTCGTCCTCCTCCTCCTCCTCCTTGCCCCCCCGAGGCCCATCCCCTATTTCCCCACCTTCCCCCGCGGGCCGCCGCTCCATTGTGGCTTCCTCCTCCTCCTCAGGAGCCCCACAGCCCCCGCTGAGACACCTGCGCCCCCCACCACTGCTGCTGCCACCACCACCCTCTTCAGCCTGGGGTTCGAGGTGGTGGAGTGCAGGGCGCCGGAGGCTCAGCAGGCCAAGTAGGGCACGGGCCAGCTCCCAAGCGGCCCGCAGGCCAAGCTCGCCACGGCCCAGTCGCCGGTACAGATGGGGCTGCAGCACCTCCCGAACATTCTGGAGGAACTGGCGGGTGATCAGCAGGGTGGCCAGCATCTGGGGGCAGGAAGGGGATGGAGAAAGGCCACGTGGGGGGCAGGCGGTGCCCCAGGCACTTGGACAGGCTGTGCGGAGACAGGCCACCCTCCTGGAGCATACGGTTGCACACACGCCCTGAACCCAATTTGGATGACCCTGGACAGGGAGGCAACCCCAAACCACAGCCCAGCAGGCCACAGCGCTCCTAGCCAAACTCCTAGGAAGCCTCAGGCCTCCATGCTTGCATCACCACCTGGGAGCTTAGCTGGTCCCCGGGGCCTGGAGGGGCCCCCGCCACTTGCACCTCATCAGCTGAGCCCCGTCCCCTCAGAGCATGCACCCTCAGCTCGGCGTGAGGCCTCCAGCACAGCCACACTGCCCACCCTGGCGAGGCCCCGAGGGCTCGCCATCTGCCCGTACTTTGGCCCGGGCCACGAGCAGGAGACCCTGGAGGGAGAGGAGGAACAGGCGGAACCGCAGGGCCACGAGCGGGACCAGCACCGCCCAAAGCTGCCGCTCGAGGCTCTGGGACAGGGACAGGACGATCAGGAGCTGTGGAGGGATGGATGGACAGGTGGACGGACAGATGGAGGGAGCAACAGGCAGAGAGGACACACAGACGGATGGACAGAGAGGAGAAAAGGATGGAGGAGGAGGGGAGGGGCTGGAGAGCCCGTGGACCCCTTGGGCCAGGTCTGGCCCACTAGGGTGCCACAGAGGGCGCTGCCTCCAGCCAGGGTCTCACCTCTTTCAGGCGCTCCATGTCTTTGAGGTAGAAGCCAATATAGAATAGGCTCAGGTATGAGTTGACGAATTGGAACTGTTGAAAGCAGGCAGGTGGGTGGTCACTCTGAGGCCGCGACCCTAGAAGCCCCCACACGCCTCCTGCAGAGCCCCCGCCTGCCTGCTGACCACCACTCACCAGGACAACCTTGATAATGAGGTGCTTCTCGTAGGCGCTCTCCAGCCGGTAATTCTCTAGGGGCCAAGGAGGTGAGTGAGGGGGTGGCCCAGACTGCCTTGGGCACCTGGGACCCCATAGGGCAGTGGGGCCCTTCCTCCTGGGGGGTGGGCAGTGGGACGTACCCATGTCATTGAGCCAGACAGCCAGCTTCTTGTAGCCCTCTGCGCTTGCACTGACCAGCAGGGCTAGCATGACTTTTGGCAGGAAGCGGGCGAGACGGGGCAGTCCCTTCACGCTCAGCACCAGCTCCTGCAGGGATATGGGGTTCATGGATCACCCCAGCAGCTGGGCTGGGCTTGGGGTACACCTGGATAGGTGGTCGCCAGGGTGGGCCAAGGCCAGGGCTAGGGGCCAGAGGTCACCTGCAGCTGGAAGCAGCCGAGCATGAGCAGGAACACGCAGGCCAGGCAGGTGAGGCACAGGGGGAGACTCACGAGCAGCTGGAAGAGCAGCCGCTTCCAGGGAGGGTAGTAGAATTCTTCAGCCCGAGTCACGGGGCTGATGCGTCGCACGCCCTGCCAGAGGGTGGAGCCCAGGCCTAACATGAGATCAGAGGGGCTGCCTCTGCCTCATACCCTTCCCAGTCCTTCGAACTCAGCGTCCCTGTCTCTCCCCACCTAGTGCACCCTTCCCAGTCCCTCAAACCCAATTTCCCACCCCTCTCCCTCTGAGCATGTGGAGTCCCCACTTGGCATACCCTCTTGGATGCTGCAGCCCTATTTCATACGTCCCT
This sequence comes from Camelus dromedarius, assembly GCF_036321535.1. Lineage (NCBI taxonomy): Eukaryota > Metazoa > Chordata > Mammalia > Artiodactyla > Camelidae > Camelus > Camelus dromedarius. The sequence goes on from NC_087462.1 coordinate 9,700,836, forward strand.
TTGTTCCCGTAGGGACCCCCACCCCCCGACCAGTGTGCTTTCTCCCCTTCACCCAATTTTGGACGTTCTCAGACCCTCCCCAACTGACCCTGAACTGGGGTCGTGGCTCCTCCACGGCTTCCCCAGGTGAGTCCAACGTTCCCCACTTATAGGCCAGCTCCGCCCCCCTCCGTTTCCACTCCTCCAGGAACAGCGTTGACCAGACCACGTTGAAGAGGGCAAAGACCACACAGGATACATCCCGGCTTGTCTGAGGGTAGCAGAAGAGGGCTGAAATGTCTGGCGCAAGTAGGGGAGTATCTTGGGTGCCCCAATCCCTGTCCAGTCCACACACGGCACCTGATCAGCCTCCGTGAATGTGTACAGGACAGAGCCAAAGACAGCTGGGTACACCATTGCTGATGTGTAGAAACCCAGCCAGGCGAAGTACATGGCAATCTTGACTCCAAAGTAGTCGCAGATCTCATCTGCCAGGGATAGAGGGGTCCCAGTTAGCCCTGCCTGCCTCCTGGGACCCCTCACCCATCCCCCAGCCTGGGCCACACCTAGAGGCTGGTTTTCACACACAGCCTGCACCCATGACTTCATGAGGCGGTTCAGGATGCGCTGCTCGTGGACTGGAAACACCTGTTGGATGATCCCTCGGGCCGCCAGTTCAGGGACTGTTGGGGGACAAGAATGGGTGACCCCACCCTTCTGCCTGTGCTGGGTTTGGCCAGCCCCTCCTTGGCTGAAACCCAAGTCACAGCTTTTTGTCTGCTCTTAAACTTGTAGAGCCTCTTCCCAGGGGAGTTCTGAATGGAAGGAATATTTGGTTCTCCTTGGAAATTTGGGAGGTGCAGGGGCTGGGGGTAAGTGTGCAGGAAACCTGGAAGAGTGGGGCCCTAGTGGGGAACCATGTTTTTAAATAGATATTTGCTCAAAATGTCTGAGGAATGGTGCAAAGCTGGCTTTAGAAAGTGAGCTTGCAGTGGCTGGTTTCCTGGAGGGGAAACTGAGGCTCGGCAGCACCTCACAATACACCTAGTGCTGTCCATGGTCCTGCCCCTACCTTATCCCAGACCCAAAAAAGAATTTCTCTGGGACCTGCTTCTGAGGGGACAAGCCCCACCCCTTTGCTAAGGCCACATCCCATCAGTTCATTGATCTATCTCCAGGTGCCCCCCCCCAACTCTTCAGTAGCCCTTGATTGGTTGCATATAGGCCCCGCCTTCCAGCCCTTCCTACTTTGATACCTCCTCTTAGGATCCCAGCCGACACCCCACATATGATTGGAAGGTTGGCCCCGCCTCACTCACTGATTGGCTGGTCTTCCAGAAAGCGCACGTTGTGCAGTGCCTCGCCCTGCTTGGCACGTAGGTTCTGCAGCCAGAAGCGGATGATGCTCTGGCGCTCCTGCAGGGGATAGGGCGTGAGCACAGGGAGCAGCTGCCCACGGGCTAGGAATGTGCGCTGGGGGCCAGAGCCGGCCGCACCTGGGAGGTGAAGAAGCGCAGCTCACTCTCCACATTCTCGTAGATGAAGTCCTCCTCGCAGGAGAATCCGCGGGTGCCCCCGCCAAACTCAGCCTTCACTGCTTTGCGCAGACCCAGCTCGTCGGCCCCTCTGAGTAGGCTGCGGGAAGGGCAGGGGAGGTGGGATCACGGGGAGACCCTGGCTCACCATCCTGGAACTAGGGATGGTGTACCTGGTGGCCGCCTGGGACAAATGCAGGGTGGCTGGACCTCGCAGTTGGCGCTTGGAAGGGCGGGGAGCTGAGGAGCAGGGTCAGCGAGAGGCCAGGGACAGGGACTCGCCTCTCATACGTGGCGGTGACGAAGAAGGCGTAGGCACGCGTGTGGCGGTGGTGGCGGACTTGCACGATGAGCTCGGGGATGCCCACGCGGATGTGGTTCAGCAGCCATAGCAGAGTGTGATCATCGGTCGTGTCTGCCAAGGGGCACAGGGACCGATGGCTCTTGCCATTAATGGTCCCAGGCCTCCTACAGACTCAGGGGAGCCCTGCTTAGGGGAGCTCAGTCTGGGTCCTGGGCGGGTGGCACAGGTACCTGGGAAGGTCATCAATACGTCGCAATTCTCTGTGGGCACCGTCTTCATCCATGCCTTGTGGGACACCAGATACCGACCCACCTGCAGGAGCCGCTTCCCAAAAAGCTTATCTGGGAAGCAGGCAGGGCAGGCTGGGGTCAGGCCATTCCCGGATCAGGACCCTGGTCTTCAGTCTTGGTCCCTCCAGCCCTCACACCTGATCTCACAATCGCCAGGGTTCCTCGGCACTCATTCTGGCATTTAAGTCCCTGTGAGCTCTGGGTTTGGCTTGTTTCCTTCCCTTCACGTCCTTGCACCAGCCAGGCCCTTCTCTAGGAATGCCCTTCCCCCAGGTCCTCCCTTACAAATCTTACTCATTCTTGAGGCCCAGCTCCGCCTCCAAAACCACAATCGATAGGACGCTCACTAGCAGCTCTGTGCACCTCACCACATTATGTCAGCTCGTCCTCATAGTTGGGTGCGGTTCTTACCCCCATTTCACAGGTGAGGCAACTGAGGCCCAGAGCATTTAAGTCACGCGCCCAAGGTCACACAGTTGAGCAGGATTCGAACCCAATACTGTATGATTCTTTATCCTCTGCGGAGAGGCTCTCTCAAGTGCATCACTGCCCGGCCTCGATCCGGTAGCCCAAGGGGTGACTGGGTTCAGTCCCTGGCCGGGGCTCTAGGAGGGGCGTGTCCGGGTCTCTGCGCTGGGACCCACCACCCGCTGCACCGTCCCGGCCGCGCCCGCCCGGCTGCAGCCGCAGTGCCAAGGAGCGGGCCCTTCGACTGGACTCCAGGCCCGGGACTGCTGACTTCAATCCCCTTCCCTGTACAGCCGCCGCGAACACCCCATGCACCTGCAACCCTGTCAGATTCAGATGCCGCACACATACCCAGAACTCCAGACGCCGGGGCTGCAGGCTCGCCCTCCGGCGGGGGCCTCTTGCCACGCTCGCCCTCCAGGGACGTTCCCCCGGCGCCAGAGGCGGCTTCGGTCATGGCGAGGGCAGGTCAGGTCAGGGGCTGCGGGCGGCCCAGGCTCCGGGGGGCCACGGGCTCATGGGGCCGGTACAGCGGCGGAGCGCGCCAGAGGAGGAGACAAAGGCCGCGCCCGCCCGCGCCAGCCGCCGTCCTCGCGTGCCCGAGCGCTGCTTCTCGTCCCCGCCCGCGCCGAACCTCGATTCTCCTTCTCGGCCCCGCGCACGTCGTTCTCTGGTTCTCGACTCCGCCTGTGTTGTTTTCTGGGTTTCGTTCTCGCCCGCCCACCTCGCAATCTGGTGTTCGTCCCCGCCCGCACCGAACGTGCATTCTCCTCCTGGTCCCCGCCCTTGCTGTATTCTGGGTCTCGTCCCCGCCCGCCCTGGGCCTGGATTCTCCGCCTTGGAGACGGTTTCCCCAACTGTTTGGAATCTGAGATGGGCGTGGGACCGGGAAGGCCTGGGCGCAGGAGATTCCTGGTAACAATAACTTCAACCACCACAGCAGGGATGAGAATAACTATATCAGGTCCTGCCTTAGGGCCTTAGCACATGCTGCTCAGCTGCCTAGGACAGTTTTTACACCTTCTGTGTCTAGTTAACCCCTGCATCCTTCAGGATGTAACGTCCTCAGAGAGGACCCGATAGAACTACCAAGTTTAGCAAATAGAAATACAGTCCTCCTAGTTGAGTGTGAATTTTAGATAAACGAATATATTTTTAGTATGTCTCAAATATTACACGGGACATAGCTATACTAAAACGTTGCTCATTGTTTATCTGAAATTCACATTTAAATGGGCGTCCTGTATTTTGCCTGTCACCCGGACTCCCTGACCATCCTGAGTAAACTTCTCTGTTAGACTGGGCCCAGCAAGGGTAGGGACCCAGACTGATTCTCGTTGCTCTCACAGTAGGCGCTTGATGTATAATTTTAACAGATGGAACAACTCGGAGAATGCGAATGTCATCTTTCATCCCTCTTTTACAAATGAAGAACAAACAAAACAAAACAAAACACAAAACCGAGCAGGGTGAGGCGCAGAGTTGATTAAAAGAATGTTCGATTCTTCCCAAAGTATAGGCCCGCCGCCCGCCCGCCCTGTTCAAGAACCAGAGAATTTTCCGTGCGAAAGCGTCCCCGGAGATCCCGCCCATCCAGCGCCTGGAATTCCTCCATCAGCGCTTTATTCTGCGAGCCAGCGCTGTCCTGGGTTAACCTGAAAGTAATCTCTCAGATTCCCCTTTCCGGCTTTCGGGGAGCCAGAGACAGCCCGGACACTCAACTCTGCAGGAGCAGACGTGGGCCAGAGTAGTCGAGAAGGGAGAGAGGGCTGTTCTGCGTGTTCCAGGAAGGCTTCTTTGCGAAGGGGACCTTGGAGCTAGGCACTGAAGATGAGTTTGTCAGTTGAGGAAGGGTATCCGAGGCCGAGGGAACGGCGGGAGGGAAAGCTGGGGAGGGGCGAGAAATTGTAGAGTTCCAGGAAAACAAGTAGGAGTCTTCCCAGATGTTTGGACAAGATTTTCTCAGGGCCAGTGCATGGGTTCCCCGGAAATCATCCCTCCCATCTACTGAGATGCTCTTGCTTCCCCTAAGGCTATGTAATGGCCAGATGAAAAATACGGGACTCAAGCCCTCGCCCCTCTATAATTCCCACGGCCCCGTGCCAAGCCCAGCCCTTCCTTCTACCCTTCATTTCCAACGACTAGGATCTCCGTCTCTCTAGGATCTGAAAATCCTGTCTATTGTTGCCGGAGGAACATCATTTCGCTGCACCCTGGCGAGCAGCCCCTTTGCCTCTTTCCCTGGCCTCAGCCAATAGAAGAGGAGAGCTTCAGAGGGTAGGCAGTACCATCTTCTAAGGGGCCCAATAGTAATCGAGAGTTGTTGAGCACTGTAAGAATCACGCCGCGGAGTGGGCGGGGCCTTTTGCCCAGTCTGGCCGACTCTCCAGACAGGGCAGGCGGGCAGGTCGCTGCTTGTAAATCCATGTGGCGGGGTCTGTGGACTCTGATAGCCCGCGCGGCACGTGGGCCTCGCAGGTGGGGCGACCTAGGGAGGGGGTGTGACAGCGTAGGGCGCTACTTGGGCCCCAAACCCTCTCCCTAGGACCTGGGGACCCAGTTCCCTGCGGTAGAACCACCTTTCGCCTTCCTCTAAACCCCAGTCTGTCCATCCCTCTGCCGCAGAACCGACATCTGGGGCAACTTCTGCTCTCAGAGACCTCAATCCAGCCATCTTCTGGCCTCAGACCCTCCAATCTATACATCCTTTAGCTGCAGAACTTCTACTTGGGGCATCTTCCGGCCATCGAACCCTCGATCCACCTGCCAATCTGGCGGCAGAGCTCAGATGCACTGACTCTTCTCCTCTCCAGTCCTAGATCGTGCACGCGCCAGGGCAGCGGCGCCCCGGCCCCCAGTTCCGGGTCCACTATCTTCGCTCTGAGCTCTGGCCAAGGCCGCTGCGGCATTGCGGTGATCCGAACCAGCGGCCCCTCCAGCGCTCACGCCCTCCGGAGCCTCACGGCGCCCCAGGACTTACCCCCGGCCCGCAGAGCCTGTCTGCGCCAGCTCAGCGACCCCTGCTCTGGGGAGCCTTTGGATCGCGCGCTGGTGCTTTGGTTCCCAGGTGAGGGGCGTAGCTCCTGTAACCCAGCTTCCTCCTTCCGCTTTTACCCAGGCTGTATCCTCCTCCTGACACATCTCCTCACCACACTAGGTCCCCAGAGTTTCACGGGTGAGGATTGCGCAGAGTTCCACGTGCATGGAGGCCCGGCCGTGGTGAGTGGCGTCCTGCAGGCCTTGGGTGAGTCTGCAGCCTTGGGTTTAAGGTATGGCTATGCTGGTGGGCCTGGGTAAGGGCCAAGGTCTCAGGATTCCTAGACCTTCCCGCAGGCAGTGTACCAGGGTTACGGCCGGCAGAGGCAGGGGAGTTCACCAGGAGGGCATTCGCCCATGGGAAGCTGAGCCTGACCGAGGTGGAAGGGCTGGCAGATCTGATCCATGCAGAAACTGAGGCGCAGCGGCGGCAGGCCCTGAGGCAGCTGGATGGGGAGTTGGGCCACCTCTGCCATGGCTGGGCCGAGATTCTTACTAAGGCAAGTACACGGTTCACTCATATCTTGCCTCAGAGACCCTACCTAACCGTCCCCTGCATGAGAGCTTCCTGTCTATGAGCCTTCTATCTGGCCCCGTAGGTCAGGCTGGACTTGGGCACATTGGGGAATGGGTTTCTGGGTGATCACACTACCTCCCCCCAACCCAGGCTCTGGCCCACGTGGAGGCCTATATCGATTTTGGTGAGGATGACAACCTGGAGGAGGGCGTCCTAGATCAAGGTGGGTCTCCCTGAGGGTGGGAGATGGGGATATATCTTGTCTCAGCCTCCAGAGGCCCTCTTACTCCCTCTTCTCTGCTTCCCTTTATCCATAGCTATGAGAGAAGTGCGGGAGCTGGAGGTGGCACTGGGAGCACATCTTCGAGATGCCAGGCGCGGGCAGAGGCTCCGCTCAGGGGCGCATGTAGTGATTGCTGGACCTCCCAACGCTGGCAAGAGCAGCCTGATGAACCTGCTCAGTGAGTGGGCAGGGGGCGGGGCCCGGGCAGGGAGATGGGCTAAGAGCTAGGATACTGAGCTTTCACAAGTGGGGAAGGGGGCGGGGAGGTAGAAATCTTGGTCCAGCCGAGGGCTGGAGCCTGAGGGAGGGACTCCTTCGCCTCTCTCCCCACCCCCCTGCCCCTCCTTCTGACCCCACCCTCCACCTCAAGGCCGGAAGCCTGTGTCCATCGTGTCCCCGGAGCCAGGGACAACCCGAGACGTGCTGGAGACCCCCGTGGACCTGGCCGGGTTCCCCACGCTGCTGAGCGACACGGCGGGGTTACGGGAGGGCGTGGGGCCTGTGGAGCAAGAGGGCGTGCGGCGTGCCCAAAACAGGTGGGAAGCAGGGCAGAGGGAGTGGGAAATGGGGCCCTTCCTCTGTAGTTTCTCCCTGTTGCATTTATTTTTCATTCTTCCTTAATGAGGAAAGGCTGCTAAGTGTCCGTTAAGTGGGGACTCAGCTATTTGCGGAGGGCAGCCTTTTAAGTTTGGCTCACTCTCCGCCCCCACCGAGGGCCCTTAATTGCTCAACTCTGGGGTCACTGCTGTGTTTTCCCATTCCCCCAGGCTGGAGCAGGCTGACCTCATTCTGGCTGTGCTAGATGCTTCTGACCTGGCCTCTCCGTCCAGCTGCAACTTCCTGGATGCCGTTGTCATCCCCACGGGAGCCAGGAGCCCCAGTCCGAGTGGCCAGCGTCTCCTGCTGGTGCTGAATAAGTCAGACCTGCTGCCCTCCAACGGCCCAGACCCCAATCCTGACCTGCCCCCCCACCTACTGCTGTCCTGCCTGACCGGCCAGGGGCTAGACGACCTCCTGGAAGCGCTGAAGAAGGAACTGGCTATATTGTGAGCAAGCCCCCCCACCCACTTTGCCCAGTGCACAGCCTCCCTCTATCCAAAGGTCAGGGGCAGAGCCACTGGCTTTGGTCACAAACCTGCTCTGCTGGCTCAGTTTCGTATCGAAAAAATGGGTCTGACCATCCCTACTTTGAATGTTCAGAGACCCCATCCTTTGTCCCTTCCAGGTGTGGGGACCCATCCACAGGCCCACCACTTCTGACACGGGCGAGGCACCAGCACCATCTCCAGGGCTGCCTGGATGCCCTTGGCCACTACAAGCAGGCGAAAGACCTAGCCCTGGCAGCCGAGGCACTGCGGGTTGCCCGAGGGCACCTGGCCCGCCTCACCGGTGGAGGGGGCACGGAGGAGGTCCTGGACATCATCTTCCGGGACTTCTGCGTGGGCAAGTGAAGGGGCAGCCAAAGCTCGGACGCAGGCAGAGTGGACACCAGGAAGCCTTGAAGCATCTGGGAACAGCTTAGGCCAAGTAAAAATCTCATCCCTTCAAGGAAGAACTTGAACCCAAAGCAGTGGTGCCTCTGATGCTGGTGGTGACCAAGCTACAGCCAACTGGATTCCCTAGCAGGGACTTCTGGGGGTTCAGGCCCTGGAGTGGGGCTGAATGGAGGTCCCTTTGGGCACCTGGTGCTGGGGGAGTAAGAGTAAAGGATTGGGATGGAAGTTGGAGGATCTCAGGGTTCTTTGTTTCATAGTTTTTCATTTATTTTGCAAATACCAAAGGAATGTAAAAAACTCAGGTGATACAGAAACATTTAAACAGCCCCATTCCCTGGGGTCACGGCTTAACTGGTGTCCTTCCAGAATTTTCTCTGCATGTTTGCACACTTGAGGATGCACCTCTAACATATGTTTTTCTTGTATTTTGTACACAAATTGGTGTTTATTGCTCCGCAAGCTGACACTTGTTTTTCGGATTCATCTTGAAACGTTGCCTCTTGTGTCTTAAAAGTGACTTGCAAAACCCCAAGCCCTCCTTCCTCTCTAAGTTTAGTCATTCATGCATTGATTCATTCACTCACTCAGTGAACATTGATCAATCACCTACCAGATACTAGAATCATGCACATCATTTGATTGGACCTTCATCACAGCACAACGCTGTGGGTATTTTGTTACAGTTTTACAGATAAAGAAAACGGGGCTCAGAGAAGTAGTTAGTTACTGGAGGTCCCCAGCTTTGGGATTTGCACACAGGTCTGTTTGACTGTGGGCTTTCTATGCAAAAGCCAAGTGGAGGGTGCTGGGAACACAAGAGGAGAACAAGCAGGTATCCCTTACAGTGAGGTCTGATGGTTGCTGGACAAACTTTCGATGAGACCTGACCTGGTCAGGGACTTGAAGGCAGGCTTCCCTGCAGAGGTGATGTTTGGGTAGACATCTGAATGGTGAGAAGGAAACCAGGTGGAAGAGGCTGTTGAGAGCATCCCAGGCAGAGGGCACAGTACATGCAAAGGCTCTGAGGTGGAAGCCTCATGATACATTCAAGGAACAGCGAGCGAGGTGGCCAGTGTGGCTGGAGTAGAGTGAGTGAGGGCTGGAGAGGAAGGAAATGAGGTCCAGGAGGAGAGGAAGGGCCTGATTCTGGGCCTTTGATTTTGACTTACTGCAGACCTGCTGTGGTTATGATGAACCAGCAGAGGGCGCTTTGCTCTAACAAAGAAGGTGCCTTACAGTCCTCCAGCCAAGCTCCGGCCCTGTAAGGTCCCAGGGATCCCAGCTTCCACACCCACCTGGCAGCATATAAATGGTGAAGTCCCCTTGCCAGAGGCGGTAACTGAGTCTCTTGTGGGGTCAGGCTCTTTTCCAGAATCAGAAAAAGATCTCCAGCTCCAGTAGTTGAAGATACAAACTCTCCATTTCCAGGGGACACATGAGCAGAGGCTGGGAGGTATCCAAGACCCACAGAGAAGCAGGGCTTCAGGAGGCGCCCACCACCCAATTAAAGGGAACCTCTGACCCTGTTTCTTCACGACTTCATTGCAATGTGTCACTAATTGTTGATTTATTTCCTTCTTCAACATCTGGGGGTTCCCCTTGAATGGGGGGCCGGGCTCCTGGAGGGAAAGGGTCACTCCGTGAGTTTAGTCCATGGCTATTACTATTATGTCCATTTTGCAGAAAGACGAAAAGAAGCAGCAGCAATAATGGGCTAGACGGGGTGGGTGGCCAGATGTCCTCTGAGTGGGGAAGGTCTGGAGGGCTCCCAGGAGGGGTGATTTGGGCCTACATGGGGAGGGAGACACTCTTGGGGAAGGATGCTTGGGCTCTGCCTGCCTACCCTGGTCCCTGGCACATGGCTGGACCGAGGTCCTTGGCTACAGTCCCTTTTTTCCAAGAAAGGAGAGGTGGCTTATGGGAAGCGGCCATGGGGATTATTTATAGAGGTCACAGGAAATCCCCAGAGATAGAACCTCACTCAGCAGCTGGATCACAGGGTCAGGGAGGGAGCCTGCCAACTGCTCCTTGACTGGTACTCAGTCCCCACCTGGCCCCCAGGGGGCCACCAGCCTGGGGAAGCCAGAGCTACAAGATCAGGGCTAGAAAGAGGGCGGGATGGGGCCAAAGAGGTACCTAGAGGGATCTTGAACTATAACTGGGGCATCCAGGAGGGCTGCCTGGAGGAGGGATCTGTAAGGCTGGGCCTTGGGGGAAGAAGAATCTGCAGGCAAGAAAAAGGCATTCTAGTCTGAGGGCACAGCACAAGGTAAGAGCCAATGAGTCAAAGAATCAAATGTCCAGGACAGTTGGAGGCAAAGACTGCCTTGTTCGGGGAGGCAGGGCACAAGAGAGCCCAGGAACTGGGCCTTGTTCCCAAGGTAATGAGGAGCCATGGAAGGTGTATGAGCAGGAGAGATACACAGTCAGATCCCACGATGAGAAGATCCTCTATATCTGGGGGCCATATTGGAGGCAGAGGCTGAGGTCCAGGTGTTGGAGGACTGAGATGGCGCCAGGCAGGGAATGCTCTGAATGGGAGACACCAAACAAAGGTCAGAGGCCTGTGTCCATGGGTCCAGAGAGTTTAGAATGATTATTATTACACTAACTTGTAGGTGAGAAAATGTTGACTGAGCCAGAATTCGAAACCAAGAATGTCAGGCTCTGGAACCCAAATTCAGGTGTCCTGTGGCTCCTGGGACTGGGAGGTATCTGCATCCTCTCCAGGACTCCAGGCTGCTCAGGCGTAGGCTCAGGGTCAGGGACGTCCCTGTGTCCCTGGGGCCTCCAGACTGGCCCGTCTAGGTGGCCCGGCCTGGCTGACCCTTCTGCCCCGGCTTGGCGGGGCCCCAGCCGAGTGTTTCCTGCAGCGGCCTGTCTCTCGCCCGGGGTTTCCGTATCCAGGAAATATCGCTCCTTTGTCCCTCTTGACTAGCCTGCCCTAAGCGTGGCGTTGCCAGCCCTGGCTCCTCATGACTCATCCCCTCCCTGTCCAAGGTCCCAGGGGATAGGCTGGGAGGGAATCAAGGCAGCGAGGACAGATAAGCTGAGATTCTAGACCACACATTTTAGGACTTCTTTCTACAGGTGGGCATTTGCTTTGTTTCCTAGAGTTTTCACTTCTCAGGGATAAAGTCCCAGGAATGGGGTTGCTGAGTCAAAAATATGTCTGTCTTTACTTTTATTGAATATGTCCAGAAGGGCCATGATGAGATGTGCATTTCTACCAGTCCTGCAGAAAAATGCCCTTTTCTCTACATCTTTACCAGCAGTAGGTATTATAGCTTTTAAGCATTTTTTTCCAGTCCATTGGGAGCCATGTGATTTCCCTGTATTCCTCTAATGTGCAAAATTCCCCTGGCTTCCTGCTACTTTAATGATTGGTGAGTTGAATTGCTCCCAAACTGGACACTGGTGCCTTTTCTAACATCCTGTCTCACCACAAAAAAAACCCAAAACAAAACAAATGGCTGAGACTTTCGTGATACTGTTCTGGAGTCATCTTGGCGAGGAGGAGTTCCTGCAGTTCACGACAAGCTTTGGTACCTTAGCAAATGCTGTCTGTACTTGGGGGGATCTTTGCAAACATAGTTGCTTTTTAAGAAACTGTTTTTTATTTGTACGTGTGAGCTTATTTATGTTTTATTTATTTTATTTGTATGTATGTATTTATGAATAATATATAAATATTTATTTGTTTTTATTGTATTTGTGTGTATTTGTATTATTTAATTTGTATGTGTGTATTTATTTGTTTTAAGAAATTGCTTTTAAAATATCTGCTATTTTAAAGAAACATTAAACTGACAATAATATTGTCCCAATGTAGGGGTTTCTAGCCATTTCATGAAACCCTTATTGACTATGATTTTGCCATTTCTCTTCACATATGGAGATGCCTATGCCTTGGGGTGTGTCTGCCCACGTTTGTTCCAGGTTTAAGGGTCTTCTGACCTGGGGATGTTGGGGAAGGTGTTCTCTAGCTTTCCTTTTATTTCTAGTTCTTTTCTCATTCATAGCCAGGTGGTAACTTTTCAAAGCAGAAATCATGACTCGGAGTCTTTGAAGGGATTTGATAACATTTATTTCGTGCCATTAACAATTATACAGGCCACAGACAAGGCTGAGTGTGGAGGGGGAGGGAGTGAAAATGAAGCTGCCCTCCTGGGGCGCGGAGGGGGCCAATGGGCCATACTCACCCCTTGACCAGATGCTCCCTCTTGAGGAGGGCCTGGAAACTGTCAGGGGAGGATGAAGGTAACCATCTTGCTGGGAGCGCCTTGGTCCATGAGCATGGAGGGGCATGACTTTGGCCGAGGGTTGGGCAGAAAGTGTGTGTGTGTGTGATTTCACCATGCATCTGTGTGATGTCATTGCCTTGTCTTGGTGTGATGTCACCACCATGCCTGTGTGATGTCACTGCATCCGTCTGTGATGTCATCATGGTGCCTGTGGGTAAGGGGTTGTGTGGTGCAGGTGTGGACCTGTGAGAGAGTATTGGGGGGTGTGGGTGTGGGGTGGGGGAGGATGAGCAGAGGGCGCAGGTCAAGGGTGCCCACTGTGGTGTGTGGACTGAAGATCATATGACTTGGTCCTGTGCCGTGGGCATCTCGCTGCACCTTGTCTCCAGACAGATGAGTCAGGGCCACCCCTCTGTCCTCAGGGCCTGGAGCCTCCTCAGCCACTGGGGCAGGAAGGAGGTGGGAATACAACAGTCGGTCAGACAAATGGAAGGACAAACTCCCTACCCCAGACCCCTTCTTGCTCCCAAGACCTTAAGGCCTCTTCAGGTTTCAGCCTCCCCTTAGACTGCTACTTGTTGAACCTCTGTGGGAGGAGTCTGTGGGACGGTGGACTGTGATGTGTGCTTCTCCACTATACAGATGAAAAGACGAGGTTCAGAGAGGCCACCTCCTCCTGTGCTCCAGGCCTCTGCTGCAGTCTGTCTGACTCTCCCTTTTGCTCCCTAAAGTTCTGGGGATGCTAGGAGTTTGCCCAAAGCCTCTGGCCCCCCTACCTCCAGCCAGAGCCTCAGTTTCCCTCTTTTGTCTACAAAGAACTGACTTAGAACTAGCCCCTCACTCATTCCCAGGAGGGTTTTTCTTTTCCAGGTTTTTTTTTTTTCCTTATTTATATTTGTGAGCTGGACTTTTTGTTTATTTTGTTTGCTTGTTTTGGGAGGAAGATAATTAGGTTTATTTATATATAGTGGAAGTTCTGGGGATTGAACCCAGGACCTCGTGGATGCTAAGCAGGCACTCTACCACGGAGCTATACCCTGCCCCCCAGGAGGGTTTTTCTAATGAACCTGCCCCTACTCTTGCACTTCTTTGGCTCCCCAGTGCCCTCAGGACAAAGCCAGACCTATATCTGGCATTCAAGGCTCCACTCACTCAGCCCCTAATCCGGCCTCCCCATCAGGGAATCAAAACCTGCCAAAGTACCCCCCAAACTAATCAGAGCCTTTCCTTGACTTCTACCCCTCCCCCTTGCCTTTGCAGGAGCCACCCCTCTGTCTGGAATGCCCTTCCCCCTTCTTGGCCTGGCAAAAGTTCTCCCCAGGGGTCAGGGGTTGGCGCAGAGGCTGTTTCCTGGTGGGGGAGGTGGGGGCCTCAGCCAAGTCCCGCTTCCGCTGGCCCCCTCCCTTCCTTCCCTGGCTCTTCCCTGGGCCCCCACCCCACCCCCCGCAGCCTCACGTTCCTTGGCTGGCTCTGGTCCCCCTTTCTCAGCTCCAGCCTCTGTCTTCTACCAGGATTCACCAGCTCCAAGTGAGACATTCTTTACCCTCTCCTGCCTGCCAGCCTGCAAGGGACGGTGTTCCCTGGCCATTTTCAGAGACTGAGGCTCCTAAGTCCCATCACTTACCTGGACCAAGGCAGTTGCCTTCAGCCTGGTCCCAGGTTCCCAACTTCACCCCCCCCCCCCCATAGCAGCGATCAGAATGAGCCTGTGACTATACCTGAGTTAGGTCCATCCTCTGCTGTTTATAGCCCTCCCCGGGCTCCCAAACTCCTCACACAGCCACCAGGCTGTGCCCGATCTGCCCCTGTCATCTCCCCGACCTCACCTCCTCCCACTCCCCTCCATCACTCTGTTCCAGCCACACTAGCCTCCTCACTCCAACTTACCAGGCACAGACAGCCCTGCCACAGGGCCTTTGCAGGCTGTGCTCGCTGTCTGGTGCACCTTTCCCGGAATCCCCTCACCTCCTTTAGGATTCTGCCCAAATGACACCTCCTTGGTAAAGCCTGCCCTGGCCCTCCCCCCAACCCCATGGAATATTCCCATCTCCTCAAGCTTCCTCATTCCTGTCTCACCCATCACCAAGGGGCCCTGTAGTAGCTCATTTATCTGATTTATTATCCATCTCCCTCACTAGACTGTGAGCCGCACAAGGGGAAGGATTTGGATTGCTGTGCCTTATTCTTCCCTGTGTCCTCAGCACCCAGCAGCTGCTCAAGAAACATGGGTTGAATGAAAAAACAAATCAGTGAACCTGAATTGACACTCGCTGTGTACCCAGCTCAGAGCCGGGGCTGAAAGCTCATCTTCAACCTTCCACGTTGTGACTTTGGCCGCCTCAAGCCACATAGCCCCTAAACCAATATTCACTTAATATTTGTCGTGTCCATGACTTTTTTTTTTTTTTGACTTAAATAAGCTGATCTCCAAAGGACAGTCTTACCAAGTAAAGGAAAGCTGGTGCACTTGCCATGAATAAAGAACAACTTATAAACGTTCAATTAAAAAGCAAGACCTTGTGAGGGGAGGGTATAGCTCAGCAGTAGAGCACGTGCTTAGCATGCACAAGGTCCTGGATTCAAGCCCCAGTACCTCCATTAAAAAGCTACCCCTGCCAAAAAAAAAAAATAAAACAACACCTTGTACTTGTGCAGGCCCTGGGTCTGCCCTCCCTCTGCGGACACGGGAGAGCTGCAGGGGTCTGGGAGGTGTTAGGGTGAGTTAGCACCAGTGGAAACTTTCTCGAAGCCCAGAAGGAAAAAGAGTGGGGGAAAAAAATCAACCATTCCTCCAACGGGTGAATGATTTGATGCTGGGATGCTGGGCCTCCTATCTGGTCCCCTACCGGGTGCCTCTAAAATTCGCATGTTATGATTTAGTCGTTCTCTGGCTGCCCAGTGTGTGACTGGCCGAGCTGGGACTCATCCAGAGCTGAAGACCCCAGCCTGTTCATCCCAGCCCCTTTCTCAGGGGAAGACGAATCAAGGTTGGAGCCCGCAGGCCAGAGGCCCTTCCTGTGACCCTGCAGAGAGGAGCAGGAGGGGCTCTGGGCTTAAGCACTCATTGTTTCCTCCACAGGGGGATGTCACTTGGGGTAAACAATGTCAAGAGCTTCCCCGGTTCTCAGCTGGGATCTGGACAGGCCTGGGCTGGGCGCCTGGCTCTGATTCTGACCTGCTGACGCATGACCCTGGGCTGATCACTTCCCTGGGGCCTCAGTTTCCTCCTCTGAGAAATGGGGATAATAATAGAACCTCCTTCCTTGCCTTGCTGGCTTTAGGCCAAGATGGAGTGAGGAAAACTATGTTTGCTTGCAGCAGGGTCTTTTCTCTACCCACTTGCTTCCCTCTCTGGGGGCTGCCTGAGGCTAAGGGATTTCTCCCAGGCCAAGCCATCCAGAGTGCAGGGACCAGTTCTGTAAGGGGGTGAGCTCCCTGTCAGAGGGGGTATGTAAGAAGAGGCATAGTGAAGACAGAACTGAGTGGAGAACACCGGGGAGTTGGTGATAGACCTCTGGAAGGTTTTTTGCCCCCAAGGACTTTTTTGAGCTCCCTCAGGCTGAAACAGACCCAGGTTTTGACAATAGCTTGGTGGCAAAACCTTGGATGGTACAGGGTTTGGGGTCAAAGGGATCTGAAAAAAATCCCAGATGCCTCCTTGAGCCTCAGGTCCTAATCCACAAACAGGAGGGCCAATCCGGGACTCCTATGTCAGCAGTGTGGTCCCGAAAGGGCCCTGGAGGGAGCACAGGGTGTTCTTGTGGCCGTGGCCTGAGTCACCTTCCCCGTGACGCACAGGGTGTTGTCCAGCGGATGACTGGGTTCCAGGAGGCGGTGAGGGGGACAAAGGCATCGAGCTATGACCTGAACGTGTGCCAGCCACCCTTGATGCTCCTGCAGAGACCCCAGGTCCCTTGCTCTGGCCATTTGTGGAAAGCACTTTACAGTTGGCACAGCATTTCATGCCCTTGATTTCAGAGACCCCCTTTTTGTAGAGGTGGAAAGTGAGGCTCAGGGGGAGGGTATAGCTCAGTTTAGAGTGTGTGTTTAGCATTCACGAGGTCCTGGGTTCGATCCCCAGTACTTCCATTAAATAAGTAAATAAATAAACCTAATTACCTCCCCAGTCAAAATTAAAAAAAAAAAAAAGAAGAAAAACAAAACAAGTAAGACTCAGAAGGGTGGAATGAGAGGCCCAGGGTCACTCCCCGACTCTGCTCTCCCTTCTCTCCTGCCTTGGCTCCTGTCACCTTCTGCCACTCTAGTCTGGCCCCAAGACCTTTGTTCTGGCTGTTAATGGCACTCCGAGTGCTGTTCCCTCAGCCTTTCTCCAGGTTGGCTCCTGTCCAACCTCCAGCTCAAGGGCCCCTTCCTCTTTGAGGCCCTCCTTTGGCTGTCTGGAGTCAGCACCTGAGTTTATGTCTCAGCTCTGCCACTTCCTGACTGTGTGACCTGGGGCACAATGCTTACCCTCTCTGGGCCTCATTTGCTTCATCCAGAAAGTGGGGATAACAGTAGCTCTCCCACTGATTTGAATTCTGAAGATTTTTTTTGGGGGGGTGGGGGAGTTATTAGGTTTATTTGTTAATTTTGATGGAGGTACTAGGGATTGAACCCAGGACTTTGTGCATGCTAAGCACACACTCTACCACTGAGCTACACCCTCCCTCCAGATTTCTGAAGATTTAATGAGTTAGTCGGGCAGGGTGCTTAGGACAGTGCCAGGATCACAGTAAGCGCCCAATAACAGTAGACTCTTGGACACCCTTCTTATCCTACCTCCTTCAGTGTCTCTCTGGCCCAGTATTCAGGGAGTTTCATGAACAGAACTGTGTGTGTCTTGGTCACTGCTGTGTCCCCTGGGCCCAGCATAGGGCCTAGTATACAGCAGGTGCTCAATTAAGGAAGCAACAAGTGTGAGACGAGTATTGCTCCACCCTCGTCCTGTACGCAGACTCATCCAAAGCCCTAAGACGGAACTGTCTCAGCCTGCCCAGGAGCCTCACCTGGATGAGGCTATGGAGCTACCGGCAGAGGGCCGCTGGGACTCCAGGATCCTCCTCTTGAATTCCTCCAGGCCAGCTGGGTCTGCCGAAAGAGAGAGGGGTCAGCTCCGACCTAATGCCTTAGTAGCTCCAGCTCCTGGGCTAGAGATGGGCTGGCAACCCAGGATTCAAGGTGGAATCTGCCCCTCTTTTCTGGTTCTGCCCTCTGTCACTCACCGATGGGCGGGGGGTTGGGGACAGGGACCACAGGTCTTGGCAAGGGTATCGGCTGCGACTGTGGAAAGAAGGGTGAAAGGAGGTTGGTGGAGGCCCCTCAACATGCGTCCCAGGGAGGCTCCTGCCCCTCCATGCCCTTGGAGACCTGGGTCTGAGTTCCCTCCAGGGCAGAGAAACAGACAGATACCCACGGAGAAGGACACATGTGATATCACCTGTAGCCACCTTCCTCAAATGACTGGGGACTCCAGGGACTGGCTTCCCTCAGCTGTGCCTCAGGGACTCCTCTCTGCAGGGGTCCTGCCTTGGTCTCCATTACAGCCTCTGGGCCAATCTGACTCCAATCCATGACCCCAGCTGAGTACATTCACCCATACCAGCTCCCCTCTGGACTGATGCTAACCTGTTCTGTAAACCAACCTGACCTCCATCCTCAATGCCATCCTTGAACAACCCTGAACTAAACCCCCTAAGCCTGAAATCCAAGGCCAGTTCTGAACTCAGTCAGCTAAAATCTGTTCCCAACATGAAAACAGAACCTTCCTCAGAATCAAACCCTGACCTAAATCTGGTCCCAATGACAAACCTGACTTGGCCATAACTTTCATCTTTCTTTCATCTAACTCACCCCCGAGACCCGGCCACTATGAAAAATCTATTCCCAATCCCGTTCCCCCAGCCCCACTATGGGCCACCCACAAATACCTTCCCAACACCATGCTCAAGGCCAGCTCAGCCTTAGAACTCAGCCTCTACCTGAGCCGGAACCCCAACCCAGCTCCAGCCCAAGATTACCAACCACACAGCTTCTACTCTACACCCAGTCTTGACCTTTATGTGAACCCCAGTATATCCCTCTCCTAACTCAGGGTCAGCTAATCCTTCACCTAAAATATATCCCAAAGCTAGCCCAACTCAACCCCCAACCAGACCACCCTAAGCCCAATCCAATCTCAACTCCTAACACATAGTCAATGCCAATCCCAACCCTAATGCCCATGAAATCCTGAATCTACTCTTGGCCCCAAACTTTCAAGCATCTCTAGACCCACCAGCCACCTACACTCATCTGAGCCTCAACTTAACACAATCCCAAAGCCACTGAAACTTTGGATTCCTTTCTCACCCGACCCTAGACCCAAAGGCTACCTTGCAAGCGACCCCCGACCCAACTATTAGCTTTTCCTCATAATACAAACTCCAAACTCAACCCAGTTCTAAGACTAATGAAATCTTAGATGGAACCCCTAATCTTAACGCAAACCAACTCTAGATATAGGAGTCGCCAAGAATTCAAGTCCACCCAGTTCTAAACACAAATTTGGCACCTGCTTCGAGTCTTTCTCTAGATCTGCCTTAACCTTTACCCTAACCCCAATGTCACTCCCAACTCTAACCCAGAGCCCCTCGATGCTTCAGCTCAACTCAAACGCATCCCAACCCTAAAACCAGCCCTTGATGAATCTCTAATTCAAATCCTAAGCCAATTTTGAGGCTCACCAGTCATCTGTGTTTGATTCTAGCATCTATTCTAAATCCACATTCAGTGCCTTAACTCACCGCACTCCCAAAGTAACTGCAATTTTATTCACCCGTCACTCAACCCTGGACCCAACGGCCACCCTACCTTCAACTCTAGTCATAACCCCACACCCTTTCTCAGTGTTGATCCCCACTCTCAACTCCTCCCCAATCTTAATGTCAGTGAAAGTCTCGAGCGAGTCCTAACTTACACGACCTAGACTGGGAAGCCGACCTCAAAACCAAGTTAAAAAAAAGCAACAAACACTCCCCACTAAATTCAAACCCAAGTCCAACATCACCACCAACCCAACTTGGCCTCTAGACACCTCCCCCTCAGTGCAACCTGAATCCAGGGCCCGCCAGCCCACCTTGGCCTTGATGCAGGTGTCCAGGGCCGAGTTGCTGACGGCCAATTGCATCTTGAGATGCTCAGCCTCTCGTTTCTTCTCCTCTAGCTCTTTGGCCAGGTTGTCCCGCTCCTTCCGCAGTGTCGCCTTCTCCTCCAGGGCCAGCTGGGTCTGCCGGGCACATTCGGCCTGGAGCTTGGCCTCCCGGGCCTGGGCCTCCTTCTCCACCTTCTCCTTGGCCTCCTGACTGGCTCGCAGGGCCTGCTCGACCTCCAGCTTCTGGCGCTGGAGGTCCGAGTTTTCTCGGGCCACGCGATCAATGCCAGCCCGCAAGCTCCGGGCCAGCTCCTCCACCTTGGTGCTCATGAGGGCGGGCATCTGGTCACAGGTTCTCCGGATGGAGGCCACTTCTGAGCCGATGGGATGGAATATGCCGTAGCCCAGGTTATCAAGGGAGCGTGGGATGATGGAGTCCCTCCAGAGTCTGTACAGCTCTGCCTCCAACTTCTCCTTATCCAGAGGGAGGCAGAGGGTCTGCACCCGCTGCAGCTGGTTCTCGGCCAGCTGTCGCTGCTGCCGCTGCTGGTCCTGGGCTTTGCTGCACTCGGCCAGCTGCTCCTCCACCACTCGCTTGCCCAGTGCCAGGCCATCCTTGTCTTTAGTGCATATCGCCTTCTCCTTTGCCAGCTCCATCTCCAGTGTCTTGGCTTTCTGGTTCAGCATGAGGGTCAAAGCTATGGGTATAGGACGATAAGACTCAGGAAGGCTGCGGGAGTTGCCAAGAGACTGGGCAGGGTGTCTGCTATCCCGCTCTCTGCTGCCCACAGCACTCACCTTCACAGGACTTGTTAGTCTCCTTGAAATGTTCTTGGCATTGTTTCTCACTCAAGATGATGGCGGCCATGTACCGCTGGTTGTTCATGTAGATCACCTGCCCAGATGGGACACAGGACAGAGCTCAGTGCCCAGCACCTGCAGGACCTCCTGCCTCCCTGGGCTGCCCAGACCCTTAGGGCTGGGGCCCCAAATCTGGTACCCGGGTGGTCTGTGTTGGCATAGTTTACAAGAACATGGCTTCTTTGCAGGGGATGGTGGGCCAATCTTCAAAAGTTGTTACGATGAATACTATTTGGCCATAAAAAGGAACAAAGCTACATGCTACAACCTGAATGAACCTTGAAAACATTCACATTGACAGCCAATCAAAAACTGACTTTTGACAAGGATGCAGATATGGGCTGAATTGTGTCCCCCACCTCAAATTCCTGTGTGGAAGCCCTAACCCTCAGGACCTCAGAAAGTAAATGTATTTGGAGACAGAGTCTTTAAAGGGGTGGTTAAGATGAGGTCCTTAGGGTGGGCCCTAATCCAGTATGACTGGTGTCTTTATAAGAAGATGTCTGGACACCCAGACATGCACAGAGGGAAGATGATGTAAAGACACGAGGAAAATACAGCCCTCTACAAGCCAAGGAGAGAGGCCTGGAACAGATCCTTCCCTGATGGCCCCAGGAACAAAACAATTCTGCCAACATCTTGATCTCGTGTATGGGCAAAAATAAATTTCTGTTATTTAAGCCACCTGATTTGTGGTACTTTGTGAAGGCAGCTCTAGCAAACATACACAGGTGCCAAGATCATTTCATGGGAGGGAAGAGTCTTTTGGACAAATGATGCCGGCATAGCGGATAGCCACGTACTAAGGAATGAATTTGGACCTCTACCTCATGCCGTATACAAAAATTAGCTCTAAATGGATCTAAGACCTAAATGTAAAGGCTAAAACTATATTAACTCCTTAGAAGAAAACATAAGTGTTCAGTCTGCATGGCCTTGGATTTGGCAATGGTTTCTTAGATATGACACCAAAAACACAAGCAACAAAAGACAAAAAAACGGATAAATTGGACTTCATGAAAATTAAAAACTTCTGTGCTTCAAAGGATAACGTCAAGAAAGGGAAAAAACAACCCATAGATGGGAAAAACCTCACATAGCTCATGTTTGCAACTCATGTATCTGATGATGAGACTAGTAACCAGAATATATAAAAGCAAACTCTTTCAAATCAATAAGAAAATGACAATCCCATTGAAAAATGGACAAACACGTTTGACGAGACACTTCTCCCGAGAACATATACAGAAGGTCCAGAAGCGCATCAAAAGATGTTTAGTCGTCAGGAAATGCAAATGAAAACCATGAGATACTACCTCACGATCTTTAGGATGGCTATAAATAAAACAAAAAATAAGAATAAAAGGATTTGTTATCAAAAGCAAAAAAAAAAAAAAAAAAAAAAACCCAACAACCAAAACCTAAGTTAAAAAAAAATTTACTGATTTTTTGGAGTGGGTACAGCTCAGTGATAGAGCACATGCTTAGCATGCATGAGGTCCTGGGTTCAATTTCCAGTACCTCCACTGAAAAAAAATTTTTTCTAAATTTTTAAAAGATTGGTTATCAAAAAATAAGAATAGATAGTAAAAGTATCGGTGAAAGATGTGGAGAAACAGAATTCTCAGGCATTACTGACAGGAATGTAATGGTGGGACCACTTGGGAAAACAGTCTGGCAGTTTTTCAAAAAGCTGAACATAAAATGACAATATGACCCAGCAATTCCACTCCTAGGTGTAGACCCAGGAGCAACAGAAGTGTATGTTCCCGCAAAAACTTGCACACAAACATGCAGAGCAGCACGAGTCACCAGAGCCAACAGGTAGAAACACTCCAAGTGTTTCATCAGCAGATGAATGGATAAAACAGTCCATAGAGTGGACTACTGTTCAGCCACAAAAAGGAATGAAACCCTGATGCACAGGACAACGTGGATGAACCTTGAAAACAACATGCTGAGTCCGAGAATCCAGACCCAAAGATCACAGAACGTATGATTCCGTTTAGACTCAATATCTAGAATAAGCAAATCTGTAGAAACAGAAAGCAGATTAGTGGTTGTCAGGGACCGGGGGCGGGGAGGATAGGAAATGGCTAGTAACGGGCACAGGGTTTCTTTTTGGGGTGATGGAAAGGTTCTAAAATTAACTGTGATGGTGGTTGCACAACTCTGTTAATGTACTAAAAATCATTTTTATGTCCACTTGAAATGGGCCAATTGTATGGCATGTGAATGGCATTTTTATAAGTTTTATTAGGTTTTTACAAACAAAGGTTGTGCCTTTCAAACTTTGGAACAGAACCCGCTGCAGAAGTATAACAAGTCAAGATGTGATTTCCAGCAACATAGATGGACTTAGAGATGATCATATTGAGTGAAGTCAGACAGAGAAAGACAAATGTATGATATCACTTATATGTGGAATCTAAAAAAAAAATACAAATTCTGTTTATAAACCGAAAACAGACTCATGAACATTGAGAACAAACTATGGTTATGAAAGGGGAAAGGGCGGGGAGGATAAGTTAGGGGTTGGGGATTAACAGACATACATTACATATATAAAATAAACAAAGAGAATTATATTCAATTTCTTGTAATAACATATAATGAAAAAAATCTGAAAAGAAAAAAAAAAGTATGTATGTGTATAACTGAATCACTTTGCTTTCCACCTGAAACTAACATTGTAAATCAACTACATTTCAATTAAAAAAAAATGCGCAAGTCAAGGTGTGAAGAGCCTAGAGGGTTTGCCTTTCTGTTGCTTCTCGTCCTGATTTCTTCGGAAGCTGGCCCTGTGCTAACCACTGGGTGTTGGGAGAAGATAGAATTAGCTCTGAAAATTTCAGTGACTTCTGCTCTCAAAAGCCTTAACTACAGAAGGGAAAGATCTGCAGGTGTGAGTTGGATCCAAAGATGGGCAAGAAAGAAGTTCTCTTCCAGTGAGAGGAAGTGACAAAAAGTGGCCCCCAAATGCTGCTTCGCTCTCCTGTATGCAACCCCAGGTTGGGGTGCTGGCGCCTTGACACAGGCAGGGGTGGGACATACCCTAAAAAAAACCCCACTGAGTTAATCTTCCCTTTCTCTTCCAGGGCCTCAGGGCCAGAAATGACGTTGCATTTGTAGAGAACTTAAAAATCCTGTTTCATAACAACACCAGGACTGGAGAAAGACCAAGATTCGTACTTGCTACCATCAGACGCCAGGGGCTGCCTGGGGCAGGGGTGGCAGGGGTGGCAGGGGTCGGGGCTATTTCCCAGCACCAGCACCCCCTTCCTGGGGGTTCCTGAAGAAAACCCTGAGGGATTCCAGGCCAGAGGAATTTGTCAACTTGAGAGGGGGAAAAAAACCCCTATAATTTTCAAATTATAAAGTTGTAAAGACCCAGATTCTTAGATTTCTAATATTCTAAGATGGGGGAGTCCAGGATTCCAAGACGCATGGGAGTGTCTCAAACTTTATGATCCTAGCATTCCTCATGGCTCCTGGACCGGAAGGCCGTGCGTGTCGTGAAAACTCCAAATGGGCCAATTCCCAGAAACTGAGAAGTTTGAGCCCCCCTACTCCAGCCTTGGGGGATTTGAGGGGGTACATGGCCTTCTACCCTGAGGATCTGAGGGGGGACCTGCCTCCTTTGGGGGGGTTGGATGGGGACTCACCTCATTCTGAGGATCTAAGGGGGACTTGCCCTTCCCTGAGGATCTGAGCAGGGGACTCACCCCATTCTAGGGGTCTGAGAGGGAAGTGCCCCACCCTGGGGGTCTAAGAGCAGGAGACACAATCCTTCCCTTCCCTGGGCAGGTCTGAGGGGACGCTTGCACACCCTTCCTGCCAGGTGGCGGGGGCTGGGTGGTCTGAAGCCCCAGAAAATGCCTTTCCTTACCACTGCCCCCTCCCCAACCGGCCAGATGCCTCCTGTGGGCAAAACCGAGACTGCCCCCATCCAAACTTCCCTTTCCTTGCCCTCTCCGTCCTTCACCCTGTTACAGCCAAGGCCTGAGGAGGGGCCCCTCTCCTCAGTGTCTCCCAGCAGCAGGACCTCCCAAAGGAATTGCGTGTGTGAGAACATGGGGACAGTGTTGAGTGAGTCTGACGGGATCTGCGGGTGGATAGGACAGCAGTCTCTACCAGACCCAAGGCCACTGGTGTCTGCCCTCCCACTCCCCTCGAAAGCCTCCTCTCTCAGGTCTCCATCTCCCCGTCCACAGAAGGGTTTAGAGACTCTCCCTACCTCTTAGGATTCAGTGAAGTGATAACATTTCCAAAGCAGACTCCCAGCATCAGGCAAATCTAAGCCATTCATACTTGTTATTACAGAGTAAGAACCAAATGCTCTGAGTGTTTATTAAGCCAGTTTTTACTTGTAGCTGGTGTGTGCTGGCACATTCTGGGTGTTTTATGCCTACTAAGTCATGAACCCAGGCCTGTGAACAGACCAGATGCCCAGTTAAACTTGAATTCCAGGTAGACAACAAATTACTTTTTTGAGTCTAAGTATGTCCCAAATATTGCATGGGATATACTTACACAAACAAAATATGCATTGCTTAGTGATGTGGGCTTCTCATGCAAACTGTAGAGTTCGTGACTGTCCCTGTCTCATGGATGAGTAAAGTGAAGCTCAGAGAGGTGAGGTGACCACCCAGGGTCCCCAGGGCGAGTGTTCAGCCCTTACCCGGTCCGCCTGGCACTGGCGGAAGCTGGCGTTGATTCGGTCCTGGTCTCGCCGGGCGTTCAGAAGCATCTGCATGATGGCATCCTTGGCTCTGGCAGTGAGGTTGAGCTCCTTGGACAGGTTGGCCTGGGAGGCCGTGAGCCCCATCACTTGGCCGTACAGGCCGTCCGCCCGGCGCTCGGTGGCCTGGAGGTTGGACTCCGTGCCCACATGCACGTTGCCGTAGACCATGAAGAGGACGAGGCCCAGGATGATGAGGAACTGGATGAGCGAGACAAAGAGGAAAAAGTAGCGGAGATAATACCAGCATCCCCTGGGGCTGCTCCCGGCCCGTGAATAGGGCCCCCCATGCTCCATCGCCAAGCCCATCTCTTCCCGGCGTCTGCCGCCCGCCGCCCGGTGCACAGCACTGCTCCGCTGGCTGGTCTGCTCTGGGTGGCGGCTGCTGCCCCTTCTAGACCTTGCCCCGGCGGGGGGGCGGGGGGAGTGTTTATATTACTCCTCTTAATACTTCCTCTGCCTGGCTCCTTCCTGGCCAGGAGGAAACGGGGGCTGTGGGTTATCACAACACTCCCACCCGGGCTGTGAAGGGAAGGAGGAGGGGGGCACCAAAGCACAGCTGGGCCTCTCTGATTAACACTGGGTGGGGCGCCAGCTAAGTGACTGGGCTGCCTTGGCCTTGCTGAGCCTCAGTTTCCTCACCTGCCCTTGCTCTGTGCCCAGCGCTATTCTCTGCTGCGGATTATCCCCGTAGTGCGGAGGAGGACACTGAGGCACGGGCAGTAGAAGGGACCGCCTCCAGGTCTCACTCTGTCGGTTCACAGAGCTGGACTTAGCTCCTGGCGGGCTGGCTACAGCCCACCTCAGGGGACAGGGCCGATTACTGGAGCTGAATTGGGAGGAGCGCTTGGCCAAGGGCCAGCACACAGTAGGTGCTCGGTAACCGGCACGTGAAGGCCTCGCGGAGGTTCTGATCTGAGGATGGTGCAGTTTCTCCGAGCAGTCATCCCACCTGATGCCCGGCTCACGTAGGCGCTTAGCAAGTGCTCCCGGGGCAGCAGCGCAAGCAGCAGTGACCTTGGGGCCGGTGTTAGCTGGAAGGAGGGGCTTCTCCTACCTGGGTCTCAGTTTCCCCCTCTGTGAGATGAGGTGCCCAGGTCCGGGAGCAGGAGGGGGCTGGGAGAAAGGATTTGCCGTTGCTGTTATCACTACTATTTCCTGCTGGAAACCTCATTTTCGGGCTTCGAGAGAGGGGGAATGGGAAGAACCAGATAATGGGGGTCAAGTTTCACTGTGGGTCACCCCCAGGTGGGCATGGAGGGGATTTGGGGACCAAGGAGCAAAGGATTCTGGGTATGCCCTTCTGCCCAGCCCCTCAGAATCAGGAGCTCCAGGGAAATCCTCTATGTTGGGTGATGCCAAAGCCCCCTGTAAAAGTCACAAGCCTGGCCATGTGGGGTCCTCAGTCTTGGAGAGTCAGAATGGGACACAGCCCCTGACCTCACAAGGTCAAGGAGAGCAGGAGGGTGGGAAAGGGGCAGAGGGGAAGAGGGTGAAGAAATGGAAAGTAGGCTGGACCATGGGTGTGGGACAATAAAATTGCTGTCCACTGCCTGTGGGGGACATATCAGGGTGATAGTGCTGGCATAGGGACCCAGCCCCCTAACAGCCAGGGTAATGGAGCCCGGGTAAGTTGAGCGGGGAGGGGTCCTCCAGGGTGGCGTTCATCCAGGAGGCGGGAGTTGGGTCGGGAAGGAGGAAGTTCCCAGGGGTGGGCAGGAAACCCCTGTCTGACCTTTGGCCTTTGCTGCTACCCAGTAATTCCTGATTCCGGACCCTTCCCAGCCACTACTGGGAGGGAGGAGGGCTGGGGGCTGCAAGTAGTGCCCAACCAGCTATTTCTCTAGGTTGGTCAGGCCCCCCCCAAGAGTCCCCTGAGCAGGGAGGGCATCTTCCATCTTCATCAGCGGGGGGCCATGTGGGCAGAGTGGATATATGGTTTCAATTTAGGGCCTCTGGAGTGAACGTCTGGCTGTGTCACTAACTGCTGTGTAACCTGGGACAAGTGACTTCTCCTTGAGCCCCAGATTTTTTTCTGTCTAAAGTGGAGGCAACATAGCCAGTTGTGAAACATTTGTCACAGTGCCTGGCACACACTCAGCCTTAATAAATGGTGGTATTTTTTTAAGGTGGGAGCGGCTGGATCATGCCCAGCTTCTGAAGTTGGGCTGAAGAACTGAGACACAGGGGAGGGGCACTGCCCAGGTGCTGTTGCCTTGGGCCCGTGGGCTCACCAGGGGAAAGGGGGTATGATAGGGGAAGAGCCTGGGTGACAGGGGTCCAGTTGAGGAGCTCAGGCTAGGGGGCAGTGCCTGGATCAATGCCAAGAGGTGTGACAGTCTTGGTGTGGACTTAAGATCCTTCATGATATATTGAAGGTGTGGCATATGCGTATGTATGAACATAATGTCTGTTGTCCAGGGAAAAGAAAGGCAACCATAAACTCCCAGAAACCAAAAAAGCCACTCTAAACCTGATGATGTGGATGTGCTACAGTTTTGAGCAATTGTCATAGTATAAGAACAAGAGTTTTAAATATACACACTAATGTCTTTTATATCAAGCTCAAAAATAACATTCCCTTTCTATTTGGCAATTTGATCTCACAACTTTGATTTGTGATGTTTCTTTTTCCAATAACTTGTTTTAAAAGCTAGATTTTTTTTTAATGGAAAAGATAATGATAATGACGGAACTTCCTCTTTTGCTCTACATTATGACGCTGAGATTTGTTGATTCTTTTTGACTGTTGTTTAGGTTTTTCACCACATACATTATCAATGGGCATTCAGACCGTTTCTAAATTTGTTGTTTCAGTGAACAAAATAAGACTTGATATCAAATCTCCACAAATGAAATTGCTGGGTCCTAAAGCAGTAACATTTTATATTTGGGCAGCTGTCACCAATTTGTCCTCCAAAGAGGTTGTTTCCATTAACACCCCTGCCAGTAGTGTCTAAAATTTCTAAAAACAGACTTTCTGAATACGTTCTGCCTGCATCCCTGGCCAAAAAATTCCAGAGGGAGGAGGTGAGCAACTGGTCCTCAGATTCACATGAGGTCAAATGCATCAAATGATGTGAGCATTTGGTTTTTTCCTGAAAACAATTTGTCATAGTCACAGGAAATTCTGTGGATGAATCTTTCTGTATTCCCTTGGAGGGTTATCATAAAATCTGGCTTCAATTTTAAACTTTTTTTTAAAAATTAAAAACAATCACGTTGGTTTCATTTGATCGTTTGGGCATAAAAAGGAAAACTGCCATGGGGAAGTATACTTGGTGTCATTCTGAAAGCTGACACTGAAGTTCTCAAGGAGACACAGGGTTTTTAAAACTCTCACGGAACTTCAGGAAGATTTTTGAGGAAGTGATATTTCTGGCAAAGAAAAATTTCAGCAAAGTTCAGAAAACCCTCCACCTTTATGCCAATGTGTTCGGTTTTTGGTTAAATGCAAAGGAAATTAAGTTTTCTGCTTTTGGAGTTGACAGAAGAGACAGAGAGAGCCCTTTGGAGGGGAAGAGCCTGTCCTCCCTGGGGGTTCGTGTTCCTGGCTGAAAAAAGGTGACCCACTTTCTTACTTGGGACTGGAGACCAACAAGGTCAGATTGTGGCTGTCCCCAATGCCCTCCACCCAGCTTGTGCCACAATTCCTGTTTCCACCCCTCCCCCACTCCTGTTTCTACAGCCCCAGAGGGACTCCAGGGTGACCATGAATGGGGAGGCCAGGGGAGGGACCTGGGAGAGTGTGCTGGGGACAAGGTGGAGGCACAGAGGTAAAGGCGCAGAGACAGAGGCTTTGAGTGGTAATGAGACAGGTGGAGACAGGGAGGCAGAATAAAGCAAGGGCAGGCCAGGGGCTGGCCCTGTGGGGTGGGAGGGAGGTGCAGTCTGAGAGGCTGGGCAGCTAGGGGATTCTCAGTCTCAGCCAGGGATTGAGAGCTGTTCTCCTGAAATTGCTCCAAATTCTCACCCATTCCCTGCCATACAACCTCCCCTCAGGATTCAGTCACCCCCACACCCTTCCCTCTCTTCGCCTGATACCAGATCTGATCGTACTCTTCCTGCTCACACACCTGCCATGGCTCCCCATTTCCCCCAGGGCTGATTTTCAGGAACCTGGCAGGTATGTCTAAGGTGAAGCCAGCAGAGTAAGTGAATAATAATGATATTTTAGGTCCCATTTGCAGCCCTGAGCCCAGCCCTTTATGTGTATACTCTCTCCCTCTTTTTTCTTTCTTTCTTTTTTTTTTTTTTTTCGGTTGTTTTTTTTTTTTCTGGGGGGGGGATTAGGTTTCTTTATCTTTTAAAAAAATAGGTGAGGTTTTATTTTTAACAGAGGGACTGAGGATTGAACCCACGAACTCATACAGGATAAGCACTCTACCACTGAGCTCTACCCTCCCCATAGTCTTTTACGTTGTTCAGCCCTAAATCCCACAACTGCACAGTGAGATGTCTCAAGTCCCTGGGGCACCAGACAAGGCGAGACCAATCTCCAGCTCTAGCTGACTCCAGAAGGAGAAGCCGTTTCCTGCTCACTTCCGGATTTACGCCGGAGTTGGGGCGCGGGGGTGGGGGTGAGGGTGTTGGTGGTGGGGGAGGGTAAGTCTCAGACCCATTCTCCCATACTCTGAAGCTCTGGGCCTTCAGCCCCTAGCAACCGGGTCTGCAGACTGGGGCGACCCCTGGTGGCCGGCAGTGGAACTAGAGGCTGGACTCTTCCCTCCCTTCAGCCTCACTGCCTCCGTTGTTGGTTCGGGGGAAGTCCTCCAGTTCTCCTTCCAGGTGGACCCTCTCCCAATAAAGGCCCTGACCAGACACCTCCAAGCCACCTCCAAGGTGGGTGGGGGGATAATGAGCAGGACTGGCTGAGGCAGGATCACAGTTTCAAAGGGCTCCTCTTTCCCTCTTTACACCAGCCTCTTCAGAATTTTTTCAAAACAAATTTTAATTATTTTAGAGGTAATACATGCACATGATTTTTAAAATGCAAGCTTTACAAAAAGGTATACAGAGAAACATAAGACTCCCTCCCCTGCCAATCCCCAGATCTCTGATTCCTTTTCCAGAGGCCACAGCTGCGTCCAGTTTCTTTCAGAGATACTTGGATAAAAGTTTTCCCCAGTGCCAGATTTTAAAAGATGTACACAAATTATTGCTCTCCTGCTTTTTACATTAATGAGTCTCAGAGAAGATCTGTCTTGGTCTTTTTAACAGGTGTATAATATTCCATGGTGTGGATGGACAGACACTCGTTTAAATAGTTCCCAACTGGTGGAAATTGAGATTGTGCCCCATTTTTTTTTTGCAATTACCAAGAATTCCCTCATTCTCTCCCCTAATCCTGTCTCCTTTTTTAAAGTAAACTTTTTATTTTGGAATAAGTTTAGATTTACAGAAAATTTGCAGAGATAATACAGAGAGCCTCTGAATACCTCTCACCCAGTTACTTTCATTGTTAACATCTTGTATAGCATGGTTCATTTGTCAAAACTAAGAAATTAATCTTAGTATATTACTATGGACTAAACTCTAGACTTTATTTAATTTCCTCACGAAGTGTTTTTCTGTTCCAGGATCCAACCCAGGATTCGCCGTTGCATTTAGTCCATCATTTTGTATGCATTTAAATATGACTGTAGAAAAATTCTTGAAGAGGAATTGATAGGGCAAACAGTAGATGCACTTTTAATTTGAGACATTCTAGAAAATTGCCCTCCTAAGTGGTTGTACCCATGAGCAGTCCCACCAGCACGGTGTGGGATTGCTTGCTTCCCCACAGCAGTGCCAACACAGTGTATTCACAAACTTTTAATTGGTTTTTATTTTCATCTTTGCCCTGTGAATGGGTAGGAAGTGGTACCATATAGTTTCAGTCCGCATTGCTTCTTGAGGAACGAGACTAGGCACATTTTTGTGTGTCTCTTTGAACTGGCTGCCGATGTTCTTTGCCTATTTTCTACTGAGTTATTTTTTGAGAAATTAATTTAGAAGAGATCCTTACATACTAAGGAAAGTAGTTTATTCCTGGATATTAAAAAAACTATCTGAAATGGATCTTTCTTTTCTTCCAAAAGATTTTCTACAGAGTTGTTAAGATATAGGAGAGTTTCCACTAATTCTCTTGGGTTTTCTATATATAGTCATACCAACAGCAGATAATATCATTAGGTTGAATCATCACAAAAACCCAAACTCAGACACGGCAAAATAACCAGCCTGGGCTTTTAAACGCCAACATCATGAAAGGCAAAGACAGACTGAGGAATATTCCAGATTAATACAATGTGTAAACCAGGACTCCTTGTTATAACTTCTTTGTTAAAAAGGACATTATCAGAACAGTTGGCAAAATCAGATTAAGGTTGAGAGATTAGAACCTAAGTGTCCAGCAAGTGGATAAAGATGTAGCATACATATACAACGGAATATTACTAAGCCACAAAAAAGTCTTGCCATTCTCAACAACATGGTTGCTTCTGAAGGGTATTATGTTAACTGAAATAAGTCAGAGAAAGACAAATACTGTATAATTTCACATGAAATTGTTGCTATTATGATAAATTCTTCAGAATTTTTCTCATTTGATCCATCAGTATGGTGAACTTTCTGAACAGACTTCCAAATACTGAACCATCTCTGCATCTCAGGCACATGTCTTTATGTTAAGGTGTATTTTAAAAATGTGTTACATGATTCTCTGCTAAAATTCCATTTGGAATTGTACCCTCCTCAAAGGGAGAGGGGTCTATAGTTTTCCTGTTGTGCCATCTTTCTCAGCTTTTGGTGTCCAGGATCTGCTGGCTCTCATGATTCCGACAATTACAGACAAGGTAAACTGAGGACCAGAGAGAAGTGATTCTTTCAGCCTACTCCTGGGCCAGGGTGGACCCTAAGTCCTTATATCTGTGGGATGTGGACAAAACTTTCCTTAGAGGGGACTTAGGCCCTGGCTCTGCACTGTCTCACCTTGTGACCAAATGGACCTCAGTTTTTCCGTCTGTAGAACAAGCACTAGATGGTCAGGGAGAGAGGGTCGGGTCTTCTTTCTGAACACTTTCCGTTCAGGGCGGCAGCTGGGTCAAAAGCTGAGCGCTGCTGGGTGTAGACTGGGTATCTCATCCAGCGTGGGCACCTCTATATGTGTCCCTGCGGGGCCCCCAGTGTCCGTCCTCCTGGCCTGGAGCCCCAGTCTTGCTGGGGGCTGACTCACCCTCGTGCGCGCCGCGCTGGTCGCCGGCAGCTTCCCGATGTTCCCGGGCGAGAGCGAGAGCGGGGGCTTGGCCGGGGTCGGGACCCCGAGCGGGTCCGTGGGTGTGGCAGTCTGCGCTGGGGGCCCATCTGGGCTTCCAGGGCGTTACTGCCGGGAAGGGGGAAGGGACCTGTCAGCACCTGGAGACTCTCCAGCATTCTTTCTTCCTTCCTGGGAACCCCACTCCTCAGAGATCCCATGCTCCACCCCTGGCCATTTCCAGGACCCCTCTCCAGGGACTCCCAAACTTTTTCCCAGAAGCTCCGCCTCCAGGCCCCAAGCCCCTCCCTCGATATTCGCTTTTCTTGCACCCTCACTTCACTCCTCGCCCTCCCCGGAGCCCCCACGATGCCCCCAACTCCAGGAAACCAAGCCTCCAGAGTGCCCTCCTCAACCAGGGCTTCCCGCCCCCAAAGAGCCCACCTTGCGTCACCACCCCCAGGTTCTACTCCAGCACCTTAACTTCGCCCCTCCCAAGGCCCCGCCCACACGGCCCAGTCCCCCACCCCTTCCGGCCCCGGCCTCACTCACACGCGTTCGCGCAGCGCCGCCTCCCGGGCTGCGCAGGCTTCACCCTCGGCCACGGCCGCGCGCGCGCGCCGCTGTGCCTCGTCCAGCCGTTGCGCAGACTCGGTGGCCGCCGCCTCCCAGCGCGCCAGGGCTTCTGCGGGAGCAGGGAACCCGGTGAGGTTGGAGACCAGGCTCTCGCCCCGCGCACACCCGCTCCGAGTTTATAGTCTGCCAACTATTTGCGTAATTTGTTTTATTTGATTTAAGCTTGTGTGCTGTTTGCATGACCTTCACGTGCCATTTGCATAGCTTTTCATAGGTTTACATTGCTTTGGGGAGTCCTTACATGGCGTGTGCGTATTTTGTTGCATTTGCATTGTTTTGTGACATTTGCAGAACCTTTGCATATTATGTGCATTTCTTTCACAAGTTTCCGTGTTCATTTGCTTTACGTTTGCACCTGTGCGATTGCACCTGTGCAAGTCATTTGCGTAGGTAGGAACCTTCTAGGCTCCTCTCACCTCTAACCCTGCCCATTCCTTTGCACCCCAACACACCTGTCAGCGCCCCGTTCTCAGCCCCCATCTGGGTCCCCTGTGCCTTGGCCTCGTCCATCTCAGTCTTCAGTGTCATCAGTTGGGTCTGAAGCCGACTCTGCAGAGTGGAGAGGAAATGAGGCGGGTAGGGGGAATGGGAGAAGGAGTGAATTGGCCCCGCCCTTTCTAGGGGAGACTGAGACGACACTAATGTTCCTTAAGCTTTATTTGCAATGTCCTTGAGCGTCCTGTAATTGTAAAACACGGAAGTGGTCTCTGAAGTCTGGGGTACGAAGTGGTGACTGGTGCCTGACTGGAAGGAGATCTCTGCCCAGGTCCACCAATCCCCACTCCAGATCAACGGGGTGTAGAAAAGGTTTAGCTCTGCCTACAGACACTGGTTCCAATCCTAGCTGTAGACTTGCCGATGGATTTTAAACGAACACAAGCCAATTTGGTGTTTAACAATGTTGGGTTTCTGGGGTATCCTTAGTCACTTCTGTGAGACATTCTGCAAAGCAACTGGCCTGACTTCCTCAGAGAATCTTCAATAGAGGGGCAGAGCCAGAATTTGAACCCAGGGCAGATTGCCTTTAACTTGGCTGCCCCAAGTCCTTCACTTAGGCAGGCAGGAGAGGCAAGTTTCAGTTTCTAAAATTCACACACTGCCCAGCCACTACTGGGCGGGGTACGCAGAGGTATGCAGTAGTTACTCAATAAATGTGAATGGTTGGGACTTTGAGGATGGTTTTTCTGTGAGGCCCAGGGCTGGGAAGGGTTAAGAAAGAGTCTGAAGGAGGTGGCAAGAGGAAAAGGGAGGACCTGGCTGGTACCTCCCCCAAGAGGCCAACTTTAGCCTCTTAATTACAGGTGACTTGAATGTCCCTATCTTGAAATAGGGCTGCTGGACACTGGCAGGGCTGGGGGAGTGGAGGGTTGGGGAGGAGTGTTGAGTGGGTGTCTGGGGGGAGGGTTAGCACAGGGCCTCCCCAGGTGGGCTCAGGGGTCTGGGGCTTCCCTAGCTACCGACCATTGACCTGGCAAATAGCAGAGAAGAGTGGAGGCTTCTTGGTCAGAAGGTAGACTCAAGGATGAACTGGCAATGTAGGAGTTGGAAGGAATTACCGTGCTATTCTCATTTGCCTCCCTCAGTTGAAGAACTGAGGAAACCAAGGCCCAGGGGAGGGACCCTGGGGATGTATGTAAGCCCTTTTCCCCCAAAGCCTGAATTTCCCAGCACCCCACCCTACCCACGTACCTGGCGGCCCTCACAGGCCCTTAGGGCCTCCTCCAGCTGCCCACGGACACTCTCGGCCTGGTTCAGCTGCCTGGTCAGGGCCTCCTCGCGCTGGGCCGCCTCTGCCAGCCGCCGCCGCAGCTCCTCGACTTCGGGCGCCGGGTCCCCAGGCGGCGCCGTGGTGTTAGTCCCTGGTTCTGGGCAGAGAGGCTTCCGGGAGGCCGAGGCGGCCAGATTCCAGGCCAGTAGGGCTGCTCCGGCGGCCACCGCTGCCAGAAATACAGCAGCCCCGCAGAGGGCGAACACCCGCCATGCGCGTCCCGGCTCCGGCCCCTGCTCGGCCATGCCGCCGTCCACAGCTCTAACCCCAGACGGCCACGAGCATTTAATTGGCACCTTGGGGAGCCAGGGACACCCACGGTTCCGCCCCGCCCGGCGGTGGCTTCTAGTTTGTTGGGAGGGGCTGGACCTGCGCCAGGGGCAAGTCCAGGCTACTCGAGCCCAGGACGGGACTTGGGGGTCCTGGGTTCCAGTCTCGCTTCTGCATCCCATGTGCTGTCCTCTGAGACTCAGTTTCCCTCTCTGTGAAGTTAAGACAACAGCAGCTCCTGCCCTACTGGGTTTATTGGGAATCACATGAGCACATCTGCACATAGCACTCACTTCCACAGGAGGATGCTCTGCGAAGGTCTAGGTGTATATTGTCCCCACTCTGTTCATGAAGAAACCGAGGCTACATGAGCAACTGAAGTTAGCCTGGCTCCAGCTGCCACACTTTTTGTGACCTGCTGTGAGGGCCAGAGGGTAGATGCAAGGATGGACAGTCCCCATCTCCCTGACTGTTCTCCACTAGGCCACCAGGGGGCAAACTTACAACATGAATCTAGGCCAACTTATCCCCTTCCCCTAGCTTCCCTCCCCTGTGGCAAATCAAATCCTCCTCTTCCCCTTGGGCCCTCATCCCCCTTCTCCTCCTGGCCCTCCTCCATTGCCATCTCCCTTCCTCCTCCTCTTCGCTCACCCTACTTTCCCCCTTGTCTCC
Source organism: Camelus dromedarius (assembly GCF_036321535.1). Lineage (NCBI taxonomy): Eukaryota > Metazoa > Chordata > Mammalia > Artiodactyla > Camelidae > Camelus > Camelus dromedarius. The sequence continues at coordinate 9,736,299 of NC_087462.1, forward strand.
CCACCATCTTCCCATTTTCCCTCTACCCTTCCCCATATCTTAATCCTTCCCCCTTCTCTTCCTCCTTCCCCTGCAAGGCCCCTAGCAAGTATTTGATGTCATTTCCTCCTGCCGACTCCCTCCAGCCTTCAACAGTCTTCAGGCAAGTGCATTCCTACCCCAGGGCCTTTGCATTGGTTGTTCCCTCTGCCTGAGGGCCCTATCCTCTCTCTTTGCCCAGCTAACTCTTCCTTACCAGCTCTCCCCTGTCTACCAGAGTACCTCCTCCTCCAGAACCCTCCCCCTTCCCCATTAAGTCAGGCTGCTTTGGATCAGTTTCCTCAGCTCTGCTGTAGTTTTATGTCTTATGTGTTTGGTTCCTGGCTGCCTCCCCCATCAGACTGGGTGAGCCCCTAAAAGGCAAAGCCCGCAAAGCCTCCTTCCCTCTGCCATGGCATGGACCTGGAGCACAGCAGTTATGTAATAAATGTGAACTAGAATCTGTGTCCCTCCCTGCCTCCCACGTCACATAAAGAAACTGCCCAGAGAGGCCAAGTCTCAGGCCAGGGACACACAGCAGCTGCTGGTCCCTGCCAGATTCCCATTGGAGCTGGACCACCCCCTACCCCCCAGACCTGTAGCACCCCTTAGTCCTGACTTCTCAACCCCTGGCTGGGTCACAGCCAGCCAGGGAAGAGGGGCACTTTTTGGAAAGAGAGAAGTTTATACCCCGGCCCTTGTGTGGGGGTTTGGAGGGAGAAACTGAGCAGGTTGAACCCATGATCTTTGGCAAACCTGTCTCCCTCCATCAGCGAGACACAGCTCAGATGTGGTGGGGCAGTGCTGTTTGGGGACATTCCAGTAGCCCAAGTTGGGAGTTGGGGTGGAGGATGTTGGGTGTGGGTGGGAATGGACTGAGGTCATGTGAGAATGGCTTGCTTACTGGCAATTGAGAGAACCTGCTGGAAGCAGAGGATTCCATAGTCTGAGCAGCTGAGAAACCCTGAACAAGTCCAATCACTTCTCTGGACCTCAGTTTCCTCATTTGTTAGGTGGGGCTATTGAAGGGAATGTGAAGTGACTCAGTCATTGTAAAGGGATTCTGTGAGGGCTCCGACAGAAGTGAGGGGGACCCAAGACTTGCCCTCTATAGCTGACGTTTTCACTGGAATTGATTCTGCTCCCACCTCCCCAGGGAAAAGGAGAACTTGATAATGTCTGGAGGCATTTTTTGTTGTTGTTGCCACATCCTGGGGGTAAGGTGTTACGGGCATCTAGAGGGTGGGGGCCAGGGATGCTGCTAACATCCTACAGTGCACAGGACGGCCCCCCAACGCAGAGAACGATCCGACCCCAAATGTCAAGGATGCTGAGGCTGAGAAACCTTGCCCTCGAACTTCAGAGTGAAGAGTGGGTGTCCCTAGCAGCAGGAGCTGCTCACTAGTCAAGGCTGTGGGGCAGGAAGGAACTTGACAAAGTTCCAGAGAAATGATTGGGGCAGGGGGAGGGGGGTTGGAGCAAGGGGAAGTTAGGGGACAAGGGGGTCAGAGGGCCTGTGGCAGGGATGGTGTTTGGGGGTCCCTAGGAGGACAGCAGAAGCCATAGAGGGGGAATCTACCAACCATCTGAGTGGGGACCAGGGGACCTGAGGGCAGTGCAGAATTCTGGGAATTCTGGGTAGATGCAAGCATCCACCCCCAGTGCCACATACAGGAAGCTGCCTGGACAATAGTTGGGATTCCAGGAGAACTTAGAGGAAGGAAGAGGAGGGAACTGTGGGGCATGGGAGGATGCAAGAAAGTGGGTTAAAGGGTCTGTCAGACCGTAGCCCTCAATTCTGAGAAGCAGAGAGGCTCTCTGGAGGAGGGGCTCCCAGAGCTTGGTACTGCAGGATGAATAAGGGTTTGGGGGATGTAGAAGAGGGGGGCATTGTGACACAGGCATGGTCTGTATGTGTCTGCAGATCCAGATTTGAATCCGAGCCCTGCACTTTCTGTGGGAAGGGATTGGGAACCAGGACAAAGTGTCTCTTTCACAGCCTCAGTTTCCTCCTGGAACCACTGTTATTAGGAGAAGATCCGGTGAGGAGATGGGAGTAGACCACTCTGCAGGCATGTTGCTGAAAGATCAGCTCCGTCCCTGACGAGCCAAATAACTCAGAGACCAGGTCTTAGGGTTTAGAAGAAAAGAGGTATTTTTATTGCTTTGCCAGGCAAAGGGGCCTCACAGCAGGCTAGTGCCTTCAAAACTGTGAGCCCGTTTTAGGGCTGGGGCTTAGTGATTATACAGTGAACAAATTGGGGTGTAAAAGGGGACATTAATTAACAAAAGTCTCTGTTAAATCTTCCTCCTGGAAGCAGAGGATTCCATAGTCTGAATCTTGGTGTGTCTGCCCATGACCTTCTTTATCTGATCAGATTCATCAGGCACCAGGAGGAACTTCTAGGGGTCTGGTCATTTTCCTAGGATTATTGTCCCATGACTCCCTTCCTGGGGGAATGACTCAAATTCCAAACATGATTGTAAACTTCAATTGCCAGAGTAAGGTAAAATAAACAAGGAGGTTAATAACTCTAACTCTAACTCTAACAATGGGCCTGGGGCTGGGGCCAGTGTCCGGTCAATCAGATTTGCTGACCATTTTAAATCAAACGGCAAGTATAGGGCCAGGAATTAGCCTAAGTGTGGCCATTTTGTTATTTCTCCTTCAGGCAGGGAGCACTGACCTGGGTGTAGAGTCCTTTAAGATAATCCCAGCAGAGGAAAGGGTTGGGGAGGCCCTGGAGTGGTGCTGGCTGGAACCCCAGGGATTCCTGGGGACATTCTAGAACAGGGAAGGCTGGGTGTAGATGTCAATAGGTGTCCACCCTTGCCCACAGGGCAGGTCCTAGATGCTTGGGGTGGCACAATAATACTCCAAAAACTTTAGAGTAAGGTTTTTTCCCCCCTCAATGGGGCCCAAAGACCCCAGAAGGAAGTGACCTTCTAGAAACCGTAACAGCAAGAAGCACTCTGCATGCCCTCCCCAGCTCTAGGGCAGCCTTGGGCCCACTCCACTACTTCTCCATTCCCAAGGCATCCCTCGGGAGCTGCCCCATGGACCCCCTGCTGCCACCCCATTCCCCACCCCCCCAACCATGTTGCCATGTGGTCCCCTGAGAAAGCTGAGTGGGAACCGGACCAGTCCAGGTTGTGGCCTAAAAGACATCAAAATAGGGACTCAGAGGTGGACAGAACAGGGGCTCCGCCCCCTCTGAAGCCCCGCCCGGCTCCAGGGCCCCTTCCCTCCTCAGGGAGCTCTCTGTCCCGCTCCAAGATCCTTCTCCTCTGTGCCCAGCCCTCTACCTCCGCAGACAGGTCACCTCCCCAGGCCCTGACCCATCCCTGACTCCCGGCCCTTCTCAGCTTCTCCCCCTGGCTACTCCCCTCCTTACCGGCCGGCTTCCTGGGACCTCAGCCCTGCCAAGACTCGAGGCATAGGATCAACATGTTCAGAGTGATCAGGAAGCCCAGGATGCTCCAGCAGCTGGAAGAGCTGTTAGCTGCTGAGGCCTCACTTCTTTTTCTGGAGTAGAGAAAGGGACAACTCTGGCAGCTGCTGGATGGCTCCAGCAGCTCTAGGCTTCTCCCCTAAGAATCTCCACTCCTCCACCCACCACCAAGTCACTGGGGGGGAGAGTGGGCACTGGCCAACCCATGGCTGTGTGACACAAGGGACAAGGCTGGGGCTTTTAAACTTTGCTCCCTGAGCAACGATGAGTTTCTCCGATCCAAAGGGGTCCAGAGTCTTGGGGGTGGGGTGAAAGGGGCGTGGCCTGAGGGGCGTCATCTCGGACCTTTGTCGCTCTGCCTCCTCCAAAGTGTTCAGCTTCTGTTTCAATGTCAGGACCTCATCTGGTGGAGAGAGGCGGGGAGACAGAATCAGGGGCCCTGTCAACACGGTGGCCACACCCCTTGCCTGACCCCACCCCCTCCAACCCTGCCCTCCTCCAGCCCCAGCTTGGAAAGCTGGCCCACTCCCTTCCCCACCCCTCCAACTGGATTCTGGCCCGGGACCTCTCTCCTGACCCCAACCCTGGGACCTTCCCTCCCCAGTCCTTTTCAATACCTGGCCCACCCCTCTGAGCCCCCTCCGTGGGACCCTGGACTTGTGCTTTGCTCACCCTGAAGCTCCTCTGCACGTGCCAGCTGCTCCCGACCCAGAGCCTTCTCCTTCTCCAGGGAATCCCTCAGGGTCTCCTGGGATGGGGGGGGGTAAGGAACCGGGCTTCTGTCCCTGGGTCCTGGATCCCTCCCTAGGTCCTGGGGTCAGAGGAGCTCAGGTCCAACACCTTCTTCAGTTTCCTCTCCAACCCTCCCTGCACCTCAATCTCCCACCTTGAAGAATGGCCACAAATTCCCATCTTCCCAGGGCCACCCATAAGACTGTGATCCTCAAAATGGGAGTTTTGAGGCCCCCCACAAGAGACTTTGGAGGCTCCCCATGCCTAAACTCTAGGAGAAATTTCCAGATCCCCTGGGCTATTGCCCAGGGAGCTTGAGAGGTTCTCCCCAAACCAGAACCCAGGGGGACTTTGGAGCCAAAGTTACATGTCCAATGGGAGTGTCAAGGTCCCCTGTACCAGGACGCAAGTGAAGGTTTCAAAATCTGTCTAGACGCAGTGGAAGTATCAAGAGCCCTTTCTTTCTCTGGGACCTGGTGAAGTCCCCATCCCAATCCCTTGAGGGGGCTTCCTCTCCCCAACACTGGGGCCTGAGGGCAGTTTCTAGCTCCCCCAAATCAGTGCCCTGGAAATTGGAGAGTCCCCCCACATCCTAGCAGGGTTGCTGAAATCCCCGATTGGGGTGCTCTGGAGACTTTTAAGGCCCCCTGACACCAGCACCCTGAAGAATTTAGAGGTTCCCAAACTGTGGTGTGGATATCCAGGGGCAGTTTCAAAGTCTATCTTGATGGATCTCCACGTAGGCCCTGTGAGAGCGCCCCGAGCACAGGGCGCTCTAGTGGGTGCAGTGGCTTACCACAGATTGGATGCAGATGGTGGCCTGGGCTTTGGTCTCCTGTAAGACTTCCTCGGTCTGGGTTAGCTGCCGCTGCAGGAGGTTGGTGGAGTTCTGACACTCCTGCTCTGCTTGGAGGCCATCCTTGCAGCTCTTGCTGTTGGCCCTGATAGTGAAGATGATCAGGGGCACAAGCAGAGCCACCACCACCAACACCATCAGAAACAGCAGAAACCACAGCCATCCCGGCAGCTTGCGGCCCCGCTGCATCAACTTCCTACAGCAGTCGAGCATGGGCATAGGGCTGTAGTGATAAAAAGTGGGTGCCAACCAGATCTGCCGGTAGGGAGTTTGGATGGGAGTTAGAGAAGGGCGCTGGAACCTTCTGTGGACTGGGGCTGCCCCCTTATAAGCATAGGAGCTGTGCTGACCAATGATGAGTTCTGGGAGGGTCCTCTGACTTGGAGGTGTTGAACACGAAATCTGCAGGCAGAGGACAGCCCAGGCTTTAGGTTTCGGTTTCCTTTTCATTTTCCCAAGAAAAAAGGTGAGTTGTTTCTGCCAAATTATAGCCTTGGGGATTTCTGGGCTGGATGCTGGCCAGTGAGATCCTTTGGAGGGGCAGCTAGGACTGCCTGCGACACCCCATCTCAAGTCCCTGCCCTTCTCTTAAAAGTTTCTTTCTTTGCGGGGGGAGGGGGTAATTAGGTTTATTTATTTATTTATTTTAACGGAGATACTGGGGATTGAACCCAGGCTCTCTACCACTGAGCTATACACCCTCTCCTATGTGTTTCTGAGAGTGACAACTGCAGTTACTGAGCGCCTAGTGTATGCCAGCTTTGTCTCCATCTGTCCCATGACCTGAAGAGGTGAAGGACATTTTTGTTCCAGTCCCCAGCTGAGGAAAATGAGGTTGAGAGGTGAGTGGTGGACAGGGGGCCAGGTCTGGATCTGACCAAAGAGGCTGGGTTTTGAGTTCACGGGTCTCCGTGGTGACCTAGACCTAGCAGGGGTTCACTTAGCATCCCTGACCAAGCAAAGGGGACCACAGAGAGCCATAGAGGGTGTCAGAGGCAGGATCATAGCCTGGCGGAAGGAGGGGGGCCATCTGGATGGACACCCCCACGCCCTGTGACCAAGACTGCAGTTGCCCCATTTGGCCACCAGAGGCCGCCCCAGCCAACGAACAAGGTCGCCCAGGTACTGGTCTGGCTCCAGCCAGAAACAGCCTCCTCCTCCCAGAATCTGCCCCTGCCACTCCAGGGTGTGATGTAAACCCTTTAAACCTCAGTTTCCTTATCTGTAAAATGGGACAATAACAGGAGCAGCCTCATTAGGAGGGCCAATGAGGAGTTCTGAGTAAAGTGCTTTGGCATCTAGCAGGCTCTCAATGGGTGTATGGCTGGTCCTGTGGCACAGGGCAGGAGAGGTGGATAATGTGAAAACAAGGCCACAGAGTGAGAAGCACATTTTGAGGAAAGACAATCAGGTCCATTTGGGACATGCTGACCCCACAGGGCTCGGGGGGGCTGTCTGGGGAGAGGCCCCTAAAAGGGGTTGGACCGTGGAGGGAGGTTTGAGGAAACTTAGGCCATACTGACCTTTCCTCCATGTGACCAAGGGAGCTGGAGCTTGCTGCTGGAAATCAGCCTGATTACAGTCTACCAGCTGCCGGCTGTGACCTCTGGAAGGCAGCTGTGTGCTTTTTCCGGTGGCTTCTTTTAGTCGCAGCCTGACCACAACCCAGATTCTCTTGGGTCAGCCATTTCTAGTGTTTGCAGTTAGCTGGGTCAGATGGTGGGCAGGGCCAAGGCCAGAAGCCCTGGCCTTGAAGCCCCACCCCCCCACCCCTTAAAGCCACTCAGCAGCCAAATGACATGGGATCAGAGACAATCTTGTGGAGGAGGCCCAGGGGGAGCTTGTGTGCCCCACTCCTGCCGAAGATTAAGTTCTTGTCTCCTTGCAGTGTTAGAGTAGGCAGATAGCTAGATAGGACCAGAAAAAGAAGGGGCCCGGGCCAAATGGCAGGAAACCATACATCTTGTGAACAATGGGGGTCCTTGGGCAGAGAGAAAAAAGCAGGAACCTCCGACCTGATAAGAGATCACATATTTTGGGGTGACAAGTGTCCTAGAGGCAGGCAAATAAAGCTGGGAAAAAGCAGGAATCTCCTGTGTCTGAATGTAACCATTTGCTCATTATGCCTCATTACAATAATATTAGCCTTGCAGATTAGAAGTATCTGTCATGCACCGACACCATGACACTTCCGATCCATACTAAGGACAGAAATCCTTCCTCCCCTGGGGAAGGTGGAGCTCGGATGGAAATCAGGGAATACGATCCCAAACCCTTCCCTCCCCAATGAATATTCCGCCCATTCATTTTTACACTCTGTAACCAACTTGCCAAAGAAGCTCAGTGCAGCTGCTCACCCGAGCCTGCCCGCTCTTCCCTTGAGAGTGTACTATCCATCCCTTAATAAATCCTCACTTTGCTTTCTTAACCTCCGCATGTCGTCTCCGAATTCTTCCAGGGATGAGACAAGAACTTAATTGTCAGCAACACCATAAGCAGGGTCCTCCCTCCCAGGCCAGGACTCCAGGTGCACAACGCTTGGCAAAGCTGACTTATGGGAGCCCCACTGTGCTAGTTTCAAACCTGAGAGTCAGCTCGGGACCACAATTTCCGGTAGAGGCTAATATTGTGTGTGAGCAGCCCTGCCTCTCTGTGAGACTGTGGGCAAGCGATTTCCTCTCTGTCTCAGTTTCCATAGCTCTAAGATGGAGATAACAATAATAGAACTGTTAGGTGCCCCTTGCCCCATATTTTGCAACCAAAGCAAGTACCTTATTCATCTCACTCTAGTCCTAGCTCTGCAAACAGAAAGTTTGTGATTTTTTTCTCTCTAAAATTCCAAATAGAAATAGTTGTGCTACCATTCCTCAGCTTTTAGCTTTGTTATTTTTAATTTTTTTGTTTTTTTTTTTATTTTTGGGGGGGAGGTAATTATGTTTGTTTATTTTTTTTAATTTAATTACTTATTTTTAATGGAGGGACTGGGGATCGAACTCTGGACCTTGTGCATGCTAAAGCACACACTCTACCGTTGATCTATAACCTCCCCCCAGATTTGTTATTTTTTTTAAAGAAGCATTTTATTTTGGAATAGCTTTTGATTTGCAGAAAAATAGCAAAGATAGTACAAAAATGTTGCCTATACCCTACACCTCATTTCTCCTATTTTTACCATTTTACATCTGTATGGGACGTGTGTTAAAATTAATGAACCAGTACTGACTGAGAACATTATTGCTAACTGGAGTCCATGCATTATTCAGATCTCCTCATGTTCCCTAATGTCTGTCCTGGGATCCCCAGGTTACATTAAGTTGTCATGTCTCTTTAGGCTCCCCTGGGCTGGAATCCTTTCTGAGACTTTCTTGGTTTTGATGATCTTGACAGTTTTGAGGTGTTTTGAAGGATGACCCTCAGCTAGGATTTGTCTGGTGTTTTTCTCATGATTGAACTGGGGTGATGGGTTTAGGGAGGACCACAGAGGCAAAGCCCCCTTCTCATCACACCGTGTCCAGGGCATATGCCACCAATATAACGTATCACTGTGATGTTGAAGTCACCTGGCTGAAGTGTCTGCCAGGTGTCTCCACTGTTGAGTTACTCTCTTCCCCTCTTTCTGTGCTGTACCCTCTGGAAGGAAGTCACTATATACAGCCCAAACCTAAGGGATGAGGAGTCACCCTCCACCTCCTTGAGGGCAGAGCATCTGCATAAATTATTCGGGATTCTTCTGCCTGGGAGATGTCTCTTCTCCCCCATTTATTTATTTATTCAATCATTTATTTAAATCAGTGTGGACTCGGGGATATTTCTTTTACACTTTCCATTGTTTATTTTGTCATTCAAATAGTTCCAGCTTTGACTCTTTGTTTTAACAAACTTAGTTCCAAGGAAGTGTTCTGGAATATTCCTCGTAGGCAAGTAGAAACCAAATGTTTATAAGGGGCTCATTTAAGGGAAGGTCAAGGGGAAAGAAAAATACCATATGATATCGCTCATATGAGAAATCTAAAAAAAGAAAAAGTAAGACATTAATGAACTTACCTACAAAACAGAAACAGACTCACAGACATAGTAAACAATCTTATGGTTACCAGGGGTAAAGGGGATAGGAAGGGACAAATTGGGAATTCAAGATTTGGAAATATTAACTACTATATATAAAAAAGATAAAAAACAAATTTCTTCTGTAATAGCATAGGGAACTATATTCTGTATCTTGTAGTAACCTATAATAATAAAGCATATGAAAACAAATATATGTATGTATGTGCATGACTGAAACATGATGCTGTACACCAGAAACTGACACATTGTAACTGACTATACTTCTCAGAAAAAAAAAAAAAAAGAGAGAAGGTTGGGGTAGGCAGGGAAGTGACATGATTCTAGGAGCAGAGAGCATGCACAAAGGTTTTTCTTTTCATGGTTAATATTAAGATGATAACGTAGAGACATTAAAGAAAAAAGTCCGTAAAGGACGCAAAGATCCAATCATCCTGCTTCCCTCCGTCAACTATTTTCTTTCTTTTTTTGTTGTTTTTTAGGTTTTTTTTTTTTTTCATTTTCTGGGTGTGTTCTTTTATGTGTAGCTCTCATCACCTTCTTTTCTTTAATTCTTATTTTTTATTAACATGTAGTCAATTTACAATGTTAGTTTTAGGTCTACAACAAAGTGATTCAGTTATGCACATAATTACATACATATATATTTTTTCAGTTTCTTTTCCATTACAGCTCATTACAAGAAATTGAATCTAGTTCCCTTTGCTATACAGTAGGTCCTTGTTGTTTATCTATTTTACGTGCAGTAACGTGTATCTGTTCAACTGTTTTATTTCTGTTCATTAAACTACACATACATTTCATTGCATTGACAGAATGCCTTACTTTGGGACATTGAAGTGTTTTTAGTTGTGCGTAGCCCCGTGTGGGCGACAGAGGGACATCTCCATGCTTGTAGAAAGCCGCTGGCCCAGGGGCAATTCTGCCCCCAGGGGGACATTTGACAATGGCTAGAGACAGTTTTGGTTGTCACAGCTGCAGGAGGAAGGGCGCTGGCCTCTAGCGAGTGGAGGCGGGGCTTATGCTCAACTTCCCACAGTGCACAGGACGGTGGTCCCACCGCCACAGAGAATGCTCCATCTCAGGAGTGCGGAGGGTGAGAAGCACTGCCCTGGAGGGTCTTAGGTGCAGCTTAGGAATCAGACCTCCCCTCAAATTCCATCTTGGCTCTGGACCAGCTACTTCATCCTGCTGACACTGTGGTTTCTTTCATTAGTTTTACTTATTTATTTATTTAGTGCTTTCTTATAGAATGGGTGTGATATCAGCTACATCCCAAGTCATTATGAGAATTAAATACATCAATATATCAAAAATGTTTGGCTCAATGCCTAGTGCATTCTTACTACCCTGTGAGACTTCATCCTTATCATCAGTTGATAAGTTTTGGATTTGATTGAATCCTTTCCTTAGATGGAGCTCCCCAAAATGGGGTTCCTGGGTCCCAGCAGAATGTGTGTCTCCCTGGCTCTTGCTTTCCCTAAAGAGGAATCTAGAATTTAATCCATTGCCTGCCCCTGGGTGGATTCTTATCTCTCCAATCGTGTCACAGTTGTTCTTGTTTTCATTCCAGCTCCTTCCCTGGTCCCCATTCCAGCAGCCCCTCCCTCTCCTATAAAACACACCAGCTCCAGAGTGCCCTCGACCCACATTGGACATTTCCCTGGGTCTGCAGTTCAATCAGCACCCCTTTCTCAGTCCTGGGCCTCTGAAGCAGCCCCAGGACTGAGTGTGGGCATCCAAACCATGTTTTCTTGTTGGAAGAGGTTGTTGAGAGGATGTGATGACCAGTTGACCTGAGAGCTGGACGGGGCAATTAGAGGCTCCTTATCTCTTCCTCTATCCTTTTCCACCCCCCTTCCTCTATACTGGAATATATGTTCTGCCCACTTTTCTCACTTCAAGCCACTTTAAGCCACAACCTTGAGAGAATAATGCATTTTTGAAGCCATCTGGTTGATACATCTGACTGAACCCCATTAAGATCTCTGTATAAACTTGTAAGATCATGGTGGGTGAGGGCTGAGACCTACTCATCTTGCAGGCGCCCAAGACAAGCCTTTTAAGTAAGTTTCCTTGCTTATTAAACCCGCCACCAACAATTATGGAGTGTTCTGCCTCCTTCTTCCGTCACTCCTTACCCTCTGTCTACAGGGGCCAGTTTCAGATTTCACTCAGGGAATACCAGCTCGCGTTGGTTCTGGAGGTTGGGAGCCAACAATTGGTGAGCCAGCCAGGAGACTGAAGGAATGGGCCTTGGGAAAGAGGCATCTGAGGGGGAAATTACTGGATGGCCATCGACCTCTGTGTGAGGAAGAGTGTCCTGTATGTTAGATGCTTGTGGACCTCCACATGAATACAGAGATGCCCTGAAAACATTAGCTGGTCTAATGTACTGTTTGAGGAACTGTGCAGAGTGCAGTTCAGCAAAGAAGGGAGATGAATGACTGTCACAGGGAGCTGGACACCCATGCCAATTAGAGGCTGAAGCTCGAGTTAGCAAATTGGAGGAAAAGTTGAGGTTAGAGAAAGATGTGGTTGTTCACTACTCTGATAGCTTTGGGGCTAGTGGAGAAGGTGGGAAAGCAGGATATTAAGTTGGAGAACTGAGTGTGCTGTTTTGCAAAGCTAGGAGGGTGCAAGCCGCCTCAGATTAAGGTTGGAGCACCTGGAATAAAGCCACTAAGAGGTGGGACCCCTGGGAAAGTGAGGAGACTGAAGGGGAGGATGTTGTGGTGATTAACGGTGAAATGGATGAAGCACCTTGTGCTGTCAGACCCCTAATACCAAGGACAGCAGAAGCACAGCAACCACAAACCCAGCCGGTGGGGCAGCCCCCAGTTCAGGAAGTGTTCCTGATGAGAGAATACATACCTGCTGAGCTTACTGACCTGGGAAAACAAACAAACAAACCTGACTCTCGATCAGCTTTCAGAGAAAGATTTTGATCAAAATGGGGAAACGTGAAAACGAATAAACAGAAACCTCATTTAAAATGGGGTGGGGAGGCCAGAAGGGTGAGCTCCTATGACCTACCTCTCAGTGTCAATTCTGCAACAGACAGAGGTGGTACTTTTGCACCTCCAACAGGAAGAAGATGACTACTTTGCTACTCAGCAGGAGGGAGGAAGGAAGGATTTCTCCCTGCCTGGCAACAGACCAGCCAATTAGAGACTGTCACAACTCAGCCAATGAAAAGCCACTACACTTTGAACTCCCAGTTTCCTCCAGTGGACTCTTTGTTTATAATAGCCCCTCTCAACTCCCCCTTCTCCTCTATAAGAGAACACTTCTCTCCTACATTCTCCAGGCTTGTCTGTGGTTCACTATAATTTGCATATCCCAAATTGCAATTGTTTTCCCGAGTACCCCCGCCCCCTGCTTCTTCTTCTTCTTCTTCTTCTTCTTTTTTTTTTTTTTTTTTGGTAAAATAACTGATTGTTTAATTGTTTTAGGTAAATTTTACTTGATGTCTGAGAAGTGGGGTCCAGAAAGGACCCCTAATAAGACTGAGGCTGGTAAGCAAACAGGTGCTGGTACCCACAGAGCCCACTGAGCCCAGTCCTTTCTTCCCAAGTTTGAGGGTAAATTTTCTCCTGGATTTAAAATCTGCTTTTTTTGCATTTTTAAAGTCTCCAGACTTTATTGAGGACTTGCTTTTTTTTTTTTTTTTTTTTTTTTTTTTTTAAGGCTTTGTCCTTTCTGTGATTACCCATTTGGCCTGACTTTTGAAACCAGGCTGTTTCTACTGAAACTGTACTAGTCCTCAGTCTGGTTCCTTTTGGAACCTGGGTGTTTCTATGGGAACTATGCTGTTTAAGATTTTTTTTCCTTTGCTCTAAAGAAAAACCTCTAAGAAATGGGATTACAGTCATCTAAATGTTTTGAGGGTTCCCCTCCACTCCCCTTTAGGGATCCCAGTCAACTTTATGTTTAAAAATCACAATCCTGGGGAGGGTGTAGCTCAAGTTGTAGAGCATATGCTTAGCATATTCATGGTCCTGGGTTCAATTCAAAGTATCTCCTCTAAAAACAAACAAACAAACAAACAAACCAAATTACCCCCCACTCCCCAATCAGTCTCTACTCATGCCCATTTCTAACTAAATGGACTGACTTAACCCCAAAATAATTTAGAACACTGATGGCCATTTTGGGGAACTTTTGAACTCCCTAAACTTAATTTTCTTAATATTGGACAGCAATGGCTCTAAAATTGTCCAAATTGAATGGGATGCCTATTTTGATTGATATTTTGAGGCTTCCAAACATTATCAGGAGTCAAAAATGGCCTCTCTGCAAAACACAATTTTTAAGTTAACTGAAGCAAACAAAGAGAGACAACATGGCCCTGAGGCTCTCTTTCCTCTCCTTCAACTTTTCTGTGTTGCAGCACCCGTCTTGTGCTAAGGCTCCACATCTGTTGCCATCTTCCTCTTTCTCTTTGCACTGCCTCCACTTCCTCTGTACCCTTTGCTTCCCCATCCTAATTCTCTGGCCAAACTTACCTTTTTCCCTAAATCTCTCTCACCCCCTCACCCCAAACCAATCAGAATCTGCCCTTTTAAAGTGAAATCTTCTAAGGACCCAAATAAAACACAAGTTTCTTAGGTTCCCTGGACTGAGGCTGAATTGCAAACCATATGAATTGCAAGAGTTCCCTAAAGTAACTGAGGGCTCCGATAGGTTTGCTGGAGAATTTCACATAGGAGTTCAACCTATTACAGACCCAGGTTCTCAGAATTTTTAATCAATAGAAATTGATAAAAGGCTGGATAAAAAATTCAGGCATGGGAGGCAGGTTATAGCTCAGTGGTAGAGTGAATGCTTAGTAAGCACAAGGTCCGGGGTTTAACCCCCAGTACTTCCATTAAAAAGGTAAATAAATAAATAAATGAACATAATTACCCTCTCCCCCACAATCAATCAATCAATCAATTAATTTAAAAAGAATATTATTAAAAAATAAAGAAATTCAAGCATGACTTTACTGGGACTGCTGCAGCAGGAGGAAGTGAAAATAAGAAACAGATGCCCTTAATCACTCCCTGAGCTGAGTGGAGGAGGAAACAAGCTCGGTCCTTAAACAGGGAGAGGGTGGGGGCAGATCAGTGGTTTGGGTAGGAGGCATAGCTTAGGTGTTCTGCACATGCCCATGGAGGTGCTGTGTGATGGGATCATGCCCAGTACCTTGCTTTTGCTGGCACTTCCGAAATGGCAGCTGGTTTGTGGCCTTTTTGTATCTTATTGTTCATAGTTGCCCCAACTGAACATGTGTTGTAGATATTTTTAGTGCCTTGTAATTTCTTTGTACTCTGTTGCTCGAGGAGCCATTTGTCTGGGTGCAGGCACTCCTGGTAAAGAGTGCCAGGTCCCAGCCTATCTCAAAACAAGCCTGGCTGTCTAGATTTATCTCAGTTAGTCCACATGCTTGTTGGTAAGGATCAAACCAAGTATTGGATGAAACTAGCTAACCCAATGGGAACATCCTCTGAAAAGGATTTAGGAAAAACAAACCCCTAACTTTTGTCAAGAGCCTAGAACACTCACTAGAGTCCTCCACAGATCAATTGCAGTAGCTTTTTCTACACTCAATGACCAGAACAAAATTTAGGCTTGCACACAAAAATCTGATGTACCTGTTCATAACTACTATAATCAACTTCAGATTGTTTTCAAAGAAAATTCTGGTCTTTTTCAGATGTTGAATCCACTGGGTAGCCTTTAACTCTATGTTTATTAATGGGCTGAACTGGGATCTTTCTCTTTTAGTTAAAAGGACCAGGGTGGAATGGGAAATTATGTCCACTCCAGATGTAGTTAATTCGGCAAATCAGCTTGCTTGCACCCTAGATGAGTCACCTAAAAGAAAGAACACCAAAAGTCTTAATTTTTAACTATAGCAAATGAAGGTCTTTAAAAACCAAAAACCTAATTTCTCTATTTTTGCAAAAAGCCAGGACACTAGAAATGAGACTGTTATAAAGTTAAGCTTCCAGGCATCTTCAGTCCCCTTCCAGGCTTTCCAATGTCCTTCTAATTCCCAGGAATTACAGCGGCTCTTTCCAATATTCTGTCTTAATCTGCTCAGAGAAACAACTCTCCAGATTGGGAATGAACCTGTGTCTGTCCCTTATTGACACTGGAGACACACTCTGGATGTTCAACTCCTCTGCTCTAAAGCAGCCCCTGCCTCACAGTACTGGAACAGTTCTAATATTGGGAGTCTCTAATGAACCTCAAGAATGAACCTATTCCCTTTTGTTTAGGCCCCTTGAGAGAGACACACCCTTTTCTCATTAGTTCCTCAGCCCTTATTTATTTATCAGGCTGAAACATCTTAGAAAAGTATTATGCCAGAATTTCTTTCTCCAGAAAGGGGGAAATAATTCTAGAATTTGAGAGTAGCAATCAAAATAGCCAATACGGTTAATTAAATAATCCTTCAGCATTTTTTATTTGCCCCATCTCTGATGATACTGGAGCTGACTCTGGAGACAATGATCATTTGTCCCTATTGATTCAGCTACCACCCTCCTTATGGGCAAAATCTCCAACTGATGTTGGCAAAATCCACAGTGCATCTTCCATTGAGATCCAAACAGACCTCTCAAAACCTCTCCCTAGAATTAATCAATACTCTGTAAGTAAAGAAGCCCTTCAAGCTATAAAGCTTCTAATAGAAGATTGCAAGTCATTATAATGGGCTTCATTAACCTTTATGCTAGTTCCTGTAACACTTTTATTCTACTTTTGAGAAAACCCAAGGGTTGAGGAGGTAGGTTTGTCTAGGTCCCTCAAGCAATGAGCAACATTGTTATTTTTTTGTCACCCTGTTGTTTCTAACTTATCAATACTACTAACATTCATCCCCACTGAAAGCAAAAGATTCACCATAACTGATCTATGCAGTGCATTCTTCAGTATTCCAGTTTACAAGGCAGGCCAATATCTTTTTGCCTTCACATGGGAAGGACAGCAATACACCTCGACAGTAGTGCCCCAGGACTTCACAGAAAGTCCCTCTTAATTTTCACAAATCTTAAAATCTGATTTGGATGATGTAAAATTTTCTTCAGGCTCTACTTTTTTTTCCCAAAATATATGACTGATTTGCTTCTATGTTGCCATTCTCAAACCTCTTCACAGGAAGATAGCACCCACCTGTCAAAACTTTTGGTCTTGTAAAGTCTCCAAAGAAAAATTGCAGTTTGCTCAAATTCAGGTTCAATATTTAGGGCACCTGATCTCAGAACAAGGACTACATTTAGATCCAGGTAGGCTTCAGGGGATCCTGAACTTCCCCAAACCTAAAACTAAGCACCAACTATGAGGTTTTCTCAGGCTAGCTGGCTACTGTCAAAACTGGACTCCAAAATTCTTTCTTTAAGGCCCAGCCCCTATACACTTCATTAAAAAACAGCAAACTTTGCCCCATTGTTTGGGGAGGTCAGGATGACATAGTTTTTGAAGCCTTAAAGAAGGGCTTAATGAGACCCCCGCCCTTGGACATCCTAATTATCAGATTCCTTCTCTCCTCTCTATTTGAGAAGGAAGGAAATGTCCTTGGAGGACTCACCTGAAAACATGGGGACCATCATTGACCCATAGGGTATCATAGCCAACATCTGGACCCTGTGGCACTGGAATACCCTCCTTGCCTCAGAACCACTCCTGTGACTGCCCTTCTGGTTAAGAAGAAATCACCAAAGAAATCATCATGGGATTCCCCATTAACCACCTTTGTACCCCCTGCAGTAGAAGCCCTCCTGAATTTCCATCACACTCAACACTTTTCAGGCAGTTGCCTCACCTCCTGTGAAATCCTTTTGCTGATTGCTCTTCACATAACTCTTTCAGGTCATAATAACCTCAGCCCTGCTTTTTTTCTCCTCTCCTTCGCTGACGAACTCCCTCATGACTGTCCAACACTGACAGATCACCTTTTGACTCCCTTTGATAATCTGCGGGAGACTCCTCTAACCATTGTAGACTTCTCATGGTTTACTGATGGTTCATAATTAAAGGATGGCCATGGTAAACATCATGCTCGGCATGCTATCACACCTCTCAAAGTCGCTGAGACAGCACCCTTACCTTTGGCTACTTCAACCCAACAGGCTGAATCACGCACTCTCACTCAGGCTTGTACTTCAGCCAAAGGCAAAACTTCAAACATTTATACCAATATCCATTATGCAACTGGGCTAGCCCATGACTTTGAGATGTTATGAAAACAGTGAGGTTTTCTTACCTCTAGTGGGGAAAATATTAAAAATGGCTCTATTATCCAAAATTCATCAGATGCCATACTCTTGCCAGCCGCATTGGCATTAAGATCCCTGGCATTCCTAGCTTGACTCTCTAGAGGCTAAAGGAAATCCATTCACTGATATTTCTGCCAAAAATGCTGCTTTCAAAGGAACCAGTGGCCAAACCTCTGTCATAGTCCAAAGGGGTGCTCCTCAAAATGACAGTCTAGAAAATTGACTAGAAATGGCCAACAGTTGTCCCCAGGAAGGGAAAATCAATATTGGAAATCTAGTAACTGTTGGTTTGATAAAAAGGGAAAATTCTGGTTTGGTCAAATAACAAATGTGTCCGACCAGATATTCTAAGATTTGCAATTCTTACATTAAGCCATTATATTATAATATATAATCATATATATAAAATAGTGGCTTGTATTATTATTACATTATGTTTATTTTATATTATATATAATAATACAAACCATTATTATATATATAAGAGCCCCACTTCTTACATTAAACCAATGCATTAAACCATTGGTCCACTGACAAAAATGATAGCACGCATTAATCAATATTGGTGGGGAAATATTAATAAAGCTGCAAAAAGTGCTTACCTTGCTTGTCCCATTTGTCCAAAGTACAATGCAGGGAAACCTGTTCGCGCTGCTCCAGGATGTTTTGAATTGCCTAACAGCCCATTGGAGGTTTGAGAAATGGACTTCATGCAGCTTCATGCCCCCATCTCATGGATATAAACAGAGCTGTATGTTTTCTCACTGGACTGAAGCTTTCCCTTGTAGACAGGCCATTGTTTCTGCGGCTAAAATTTTGCTAGAAAAGATTATCCCTACCTGGGGACCCCCTCTGGAACTTTATAGTAATAGGGGAACCCATTTTACAGGTCAGGTACTTCAACAAGTCTGTGCTATTTGGCCAGTTGATAACACTTTTATTGTGTTTATCATCCTCAAGTCCTCCAGGTTAGTCGAACTCACCAACAGCACTATGAAGACTCAACATTTGTGAATACCCTCCAAATACCTTGGCCAAAAGCATTGCCATTGGTTCTTCTAAATCTCAGATGCACCCCCTTTGGAACTCATAAACTCTCGCTCTTTGAGATAGTTATAGGATGTTCAATGCACCTAGCCCCCACTTCTTTTTATCTGCAGCTAATAAAAGTAGATATGCTTCAATATTGTAAGGCCTAATTGCTTCTATTAAAAATTACCACGCTTTGGTAGAGCGATCTTTGCACAGTGTGCTCCAGGGCAATGAAGACCTTAAGCATCACACCTTGCAACCTGGAAATTTTGTCTATCAGAAAATACACCTCTAGAAGGATTCTTTCTTCAACCTTGCTGGAAAGGCCCTTACCACATTCTGTCAACCAGCCCTTGTGGCACCACACTTAAGAGAATAGATTCTTAGATTCATGTGACATATTTAGAGAAAGCACCAAACCCTGACTGGACTTTCACACCATCTGGTGACCGGAAGGTAAAGATTTCCCAGAGCTGAAGTGGATGACATCTGATGAGACAGCTTTCTCAAGATGTCTGGACTCAAAGGCTTAGAATTTACAGAAGTCTCTCTTTCATCTGGACTATTAACTGACTGTGGATTCTTATCCAAATCCATGGTCCCTGAATTTTCAAAATACAGGCTATCAATGTATTATTGATAAAACTTTTGATTCCAAACATTTCTTTTAAGATAGTAATATTTTTTTTTAATGTTTGAAGTTCTGCTATTTTTGTGAAAAGTCCATTAACTATTGTCTCCTGTTTACTCCTGCACTGTGTCTTCTGAAAGCACTCGTTTAATTCTTCCAGTTTCAATGTGCTTTCCTGTATTCACTATTCTAAGACATAGACTTCAGACGGGAAATGCCTGAGAGGTCTCCCCCCATCCTTGTCCCCAGAGCTGTGATTGACAAGGGGCAAGCCTATCAACCCCTAATAATGTGAAAAAGGTACAAGCCTTTGTAGGGATTTGGGGGTTTCAGAGGACTTTTATTCCCCACCTGGCGCAGTGCCTCCATCCTTTATACCACCTTTAAGCAAAGAAAGGGCATGTGTGGGACTGGGGATTAGAGCAGCAAGCCAAAAATACTTGAGAAGGCAAAAATACTAGTGAAGCAGATTAAAGCTCTGGGCATCTCCCAAGCAGGGTTACCATGAGAGTTAGATGTATCTGTGACTCTGGACGGTACGGATTGCGCACCGTGGCAGAGACAGCAGGAGAGAGTATCCCTCAGATTTTGGTTCCAGCTCCGGAAGGGGGCAGAAACCCAATATACCCCCATAAAGCAAAAGCTCTAGCAGAATACATCACGCCCCTCCAAGTAGAGCCTCTAGCGAAAACCAGCATACCATGGAAATAACGTCAGTTCTTATCAAGGGGTGTGTTAAGAGTATGTTCCATCGACACCCCTCTGCCACGGCTCAAACCCCCACAGTCACTGAGTGACGTCCTATATGCGGCACAGGAGCCCCCTGTTGGCCAGCCCACTGTCTCTAGAAACGCGGGTACTGCTGGATCTTGCAGAGTATGTAGAGCCTCCAAATGCCCCACCCCTCTTCCTGTGGTTGCCCTCGCAGCGTGTAGAGAGGAAGTGGGGGAAATTTCTGCTGATGGCTGCAGTTGAGCTGAATCTGGTTGGGCAGCAGGTCATTGGATTACAGTCACTATTCAGCCCAACACTGCCACCATCTGGATGGCAAACAAACTGCAGCAGCCAGTGGGCTGAACTCCTGGCGATCACTCAAGACCCCCGGGTGTTTGTTAACCCTTTGCATTAATAGTTGGGCTGTTTTCAAGGCATTAACCCTATGGTTTGGACAATGGGAAGCCAAGGAGTGGATGATCATGAATAAGCCCTTGCAGGGTGAAGATATGTGAAAAGACATTTGGGTTCACCTCCAGTAACCAGAGGCGATCCTCACTGTTTTCCATGTCCCTGGCAATCGGAGAGCTGATGCTCTAACCCAGTAGAAGCCCTAATGGGCTCTTAAGTAGATACAGCAGATTGGGCTTATAGGACGAGCAGCCATCGTAGTGGGATGGCATATTGCCAAGGATGCTAAATTGCCCTCGAAATACAGTGACTTGGTTAATGCAGTGACAGTTGGTCCTGTGTGTTCTAAACAATGCCCCAGGCAGCTGCCAGTGGAATCTGGGGCCATCCACTGGAATTCCCAACCAGTGAGGGATTGGCAAGTGAGGGTTCTAATTGTCTTGGTTTGGGTGGATACCACATCTAGCCTAACCCAAGGTTTCCCCTGTCACTGTCCACCACTAGGGGATTAGAGGAACTGAGTACAGATATTCTCATCGAATAGACAGTGACCGGGGGTTACATTTTAAGGGTCATGATGTGCAAGATTGGGCCAAAGCACGTGACACTGAGCAGAAGTTCCATCTCCACCCCTCCCCCATCCTCCAACCCAAAGCTGCAGGCAGCAGGGTTGGTAGAAAGAGAGAACGGAATTTTAAAGCAGCAGATTAAATGACTAAGAGGAAAAACCACCCGCTAGGCGGACTAAAGTACTGCCCCAGGCTTTAATACATTTAAATAATCAACCAGGAAGGCCTGTTGCCCCATATGCCAGACTGAGGAGCCCTGCCCAGACACCCAACACTGTAAAGGTGCGGAAGTGGTGGGAGAGAGCCCCTGCCCCGACTCTCAGTGTGGATCGATGTGTGGTGCTGCCTAGAACACCAAGCCCTGTCACACCAGCAGTGGAGTTCGCTGTGGGATGTCCCACCAGGATGAGTGAGTTACACCCCTGGGTGAGGGGGACCTGCTTAGTCTCTACTGGGACCCTGCTGTCCTGCTATAAGCTGGACAGTCACCATTGAAAGACAGGAGAAGGTGGGGGTCCTGGTCTGGGAGGAGAAGGTGGGGGTCCTGTTCTGGGAGGAGAAGGTAGGGGTCCTGCTCTGGTCTCTCCTTCCCCGAGTCCACCTTCTCACTCCTGACAGTGCTGCTCTTTCTGCCGACATGTCTGATATGCACAACGAGGTCAAGTTCATAAAACTGCAGCCACATTAACATCTAAGGATCAGGTCATAAGTGTGAAGGGGAAGACCTCCCCTGCAAGTTCCTACTAAGGATCTGTCTTTTTGACCTTAGACTCCTGCTGCTTCTGTGCTGTCCAGTCACAGGGTGGGCACCAAAGGGACCCACACACATGCCCAGCAAAGGAATCACTCCAGCTGTTGGATATGTGAAAAACTGCTCCTCTCTAATTCATCAGGATTGCTGTGGTGGGCACTAACACTCCAGTGAGGGAATTAGAAGGCACTAACGCAGTATATTACATTACAGAAAAACAAACCTGGATGAAAGCTCTTTTTTTTTCTTTTCTAGTGGGGAGAAGGTAATTAGGTATGTATTTATTTTGATTTTTTTTAAATGGAGGTACTGGGGACCTCATGCGTGCTAAGCATGCACTCTACCACTGAGCTATACCCTCCCCCTTAGATTAGTGCCTTTAATTCATCTGATATTACCAATACTGATCCAAAAACCAGGCACACACTATCAGTAACACTGAGCAGGGGATATTCTTTTTCTGTTAGTCATCACCGACAGCCCAGCAAACTGCTGACCAATAAAAGTACCACCATCAGAGACACAGGTGGTTATGCTTACATCCGAAATGGGTACATTTGGTTAACCCCAGGTTAGGGATATTTGAGTACCTGGGGACCTCTATTTTGGGAACAGAAAAAACATTCTCAACAGAACCAACTCAGTTGGAATATGAGGAATATGAGAAGTACATCATTGGAAACTGTGCCAGCATTCTGTCCTATTAAAGGATAGCGACTGGTTTGGCACTGGTCATGCAGCCCAGGTATTTATTGGGTAATCCTTAATGAGACCCAGTGGATGTGGGGCAAAAATATTTGGCCATCGCTTCCACCTGGATGGTTGGGCTGCTGCATCCTGGGTGCAGAGAGAATCCACCCCGCAGTCACAAAAGTTGTGAACCTCCCTCTCCTCCAGTCCAGATGGGCACATTCTGTTTTCCACTGGTACAATCATTTGACCACTGTCTTTTTCCCCTTTATTGGCCTGGAGCACTCATAGAAGCCCTTACTCAATTCACCCAGCAAGTCTTAAGTGATAGTTGACAAAGTCTGCACTTCCTGAACAGTGACATGTCTGCAATGAGAAAAGCTATCCTTCAAAACAGGATGACCTCGGACATCATTACTGCCTCGCAAGGAGGCACCTGTGTCATTATTCAAGTAGAATGTTGTGTGTTCATGCCTGATGCGTCTGCTAACGTATCGTCTTTATTAAAGCACATGAGGACACAAGTGAAGGCCTTGAGTGACTCCCAGCCTCAGGGACTTAATAAATCAGTATTCAAATCATGAGGCTCTTGGTGGGAAAAAAAATTGTTACTTATTTTGAGAATTGTTATCTTAATCCATGTTTCTTTTTTTTTGGGAGGGGCAGGTAATTAGGTTTATTTATTTATTTATTTAAATGGTGCGACTGGGGATTGAACCTAGGACCTCTTGAATGCTCTACCATTGAGCTATACCCTCCCACCCCAATCCCTGCTTCGTTTTGCGTGTGCCTATGTTGTTGTTGTGCTATCTGCCTCCATTGCAGCTGGAGAGCCACCCAACATGCCCCCTCCATGCTAATGATACTCCTGGCTGACCATTCATCACATGTGGTAGAAGAGGGGGCCATGTCAGATTGTACAAGCCAGTCACGAGGGGTGGAGTGTTGGAGGAGGTCATTGATAGAACATGACTGTCAGTTGACCCTCGAGGTGGCTCGTGGCAATCAGAGGCCCCTTACCCCTGCTCCCCATCTTTGGAATGTATGTTCCACCCACTATTCCCACAATGGGAGCCATTTTCAAAGACTCAGCTTTGAGAGAGTAAAGTGTTGTTGAGGCCACCTGAACAGTATATGTGACTGAATCCAGTTAAGGTCTCTATGTAAACATTTAAGATTCTGGTGAGCAGTGTGGAGATCTACTGGTCTTGTGGTTGCCTCCCAGAAAGCCTCATAAATAAGTTCCTTTGCTGATTAAAGCAACCACTTACCAACCTGGAATGGTCTACCTCTTTCTTTTGTTTTTCCTTGCCTTCTATGTATGGGGACCAGTTTCAGATTTCATCGGGAGAACTCCTGAGGTTGGGAACCACTATTCCTCCAAAGTGGTGGGAATAATGGGGTACTTCAAGGGGACCCATAGTTTCTTCACTTCTGTATCTTTAGTGGGTTATCTTTTCCAGGATGTTTGTTTCCTCATGGGCATTGAGTTTTGAATTTCATATAATTTTCATATGTCATTAAATATTCTTCTTTTGATTTTTCTTCCATTTACAAATATCAACAAAATTTAATCAATAGTCTAAG
Source organism: Camelus dromedarius (assembly GCF_036321535.1). Lineage (NCBI taxonomy): Eukaryota > Metazoa > Chordata > Mammalia > Artiodactyla > Camelidae > Camelus > Camelus dromedarius. The sequence goes on from NC_087462.1 coordinate 9,760,074, forward strand.
AAAGATTTAGAGAATTTTATTTGAGTCAATCTGCAATTATAACCCAAGAGAGAGTCTTTCAGAAAGTTCTGAGAATTGTTCCGACAGTTAGAAGTCAAAGCCCAGTTGCATAGTTTTCAAGACAGGGTTCTGACAATTTACAGAGGCCAGGTCTGCACATATTATGTGAGTAGTGGGCCATTGTGACCCGTTACAGGATTTAGGAAGGAATATTATCTCATAAAGAGTTCCCTTGCTGGCACTAGAAGAAAATTGCTTTTCTGTTGAGCAGGCATTCCTGTGTTAAGGAGATCTAGTTAATATATAATGCAGATGTGTTACCAAACCAAACTTGGGTCAGTTTGCCTGTGCACCAATCTATTGCCACTGGATTGTAGTGAATTAAAGCCAATCTATTGGCACTGGATTGTCGTGAAGGAAAGTGTAGCATTTATTGCAGGGCGCCTAGCAAGGAGTCCAGGCAGCTACTGTCCAAAAGATCTGAACTCCTTGATGGCTTTCAGGGAAAGGTTTTTAAAGACAGGGCGAGGGAGGGTGGGAGTTGTGGGATACATGATCAGCTTGTGGACATTCTTCTGATTGGTTGGTGGTGAGGTAATCAAGAGTCAACATCATCAACCTTCTGGTTCCAACCCATCGGGCTCTACATGTTTGTGGGCAACATACAGTTAACTTCTTCCACCTGGTGGTGGTTTCAGTATTTGCAAAACAGCTCAAAGAACATGGCTCATAATATTATCTATAGCCCTTGAGGAGGAACTAAAGGTCCTTGACTTTGTTTAATGGCTAAACTATTACTGTTTTGTCTTGCTTGACTCTTTTCCTTTGCTTCTGCATTTTCCCACTTCTCTGATTAAATTTATTCTTTAGAACTCAGGGAAGGCCTATGAGGCTAAAGTTTTTCTACAAATAAGAGGCAGGTGGAGAACATGGGATGGGGTTGGGGGGGACAGACCTATCCCAGGAAGGCCCCATAGGGTCCTGCTCAGTTACAGATGCACAATACACACTAAAGGGGAGTGAGTAGTGGCCCAAACAGCAGAGAAAATTTTATGGTAAAAATTTTCTTGACCCACCTTAAGAACAATTTTATTTCATCACTAATATAAAAATCATTCTTAGCTTACAGGTGGAAACACAGCCTCTGTACCCTGCTTACTGAATTGTGACTCAAAGACAGAGTTTTGGATGAAGTTGAAAAGGCAGCTTTATTTCTTTGCCAGGCAAAGGAGGTAATAGTGGGCTAATGCCTCTAAGACTGTAAGCCTGCTGGGGAGAGAAGGCAGGGGGATTTATAGCAAAAGTTCAAGAGTTCAAGGGGTGGAGCTAGTTTCCATAGAGATCATACACAGGGTAACAAATTATTGCAAAGTTTTTCTTGTTTTTGCATATACAATGGTCCCCTTCCTTCTGCTGGGTATGAAGTTTACCTCTGGCTTTGGGACTTTCTCAATATTCTTGTTCCTAGAACAAAAGGTGCACAGAAAGAGGCTCTGTGGAAAAGAGCTCTAGAGAAAAATTTGTGCAGCTTAAAGTCAGGCTGATAAATGCTTTTAGCCTTTTAAGCAGGCTGAGGGCTGCAGCTCGAAAAACAGGATACAAGGAAACCACAGGGATCAACAACAACTATGAATAACAAGATGCACAAAACACTCCACTGCCCCTTCTGAGGTGTCAGGGTTATGAGGAGGGCACTGGGGGCAAAAGCAGGGCACTGAGCATGATCCCCTCACACAGCACCACCAGGGTTTGGGTGGACCACCCATGCCTCCCTCCTCTCCAGCCTAACCCTGGTCAGTAAGAGCATGAGAAAAACTCTTTAAACCATTATACAGTTGAGGTAGTTACAAACACCACTGTAGATATCAGATGGTCACTGATAACAATAGGGTCGTGCTCTGTTTCAGTGGTACAAAAACCAGGCGGTGGGCTAACCCATGATATTGTAGAAAATTGTAAAACATGCAAAAGTAGATAATATTCTGTTCCCTAGCTTTCCATATCTTCCACCTGAGGGTGTAAAAGGAAGCAGCCATACTAAATACTTTCATATCACATTAAAAAAAAAAAACTTATTGTATCTGTGAGCAAGTCCTCAAGTTACACCAAGATTTCATGGCTCAAATTGGTCCCTATTTTTAGTTAAACTAATCACTGCATAATCCATAAAAGTTTTCCTTGGGAGGACTTTCTAGAACTAGAATTGCGGGTTTTTCATACTTGTCTCCCCAATTTCCCGGAAACACCCACTGTGTTTCTGGAAGACAGGCTAATACCGCAAGGAATTCTGGGGAGCGTAGTTCTGGTTTGCAGCTAGCGAATCCCTAAGCGCTGAGCCCGGACATTTCCGGCGGAAGTTACTGGGCCTGAGAAGAAAGCGAGACAGTTTTCCGCAAACGTCGCTCACGGGTGCACTTGCGGGATGGGCGGGGGGCGTGGCTTCTTGTCTCCATGCCATTGGCGGGTCGCTTTCCCAGCACGCGCATACGGCGCTTCCGGCCCCGACCTCACAAAGTCTTCTGGGAGTTGTAGTTCAGATATTTGCCCGAACTCTCCTCGGGCAGCGGCTCGGAGGTCCGAGGCGGTCTACCGCCTTCCGCGCTTGTTTCACGGGATGGATCCAGGGCCGGGGACCGACGCGTCTCCGCTGGCTGGGCTGGCCTGGTCGTCGGCCTCCGCGCCTCCGCCGCGGGGATTCAGTGCGGTGAGCGACGTCGGGGGACGCGGGACAAGTAAAGGGAGATGCGGCGGCACCAGGGCGGGGGCTTTAATGGGGACAGAGGCGGCTGCGGTCGGGTAGGAGCTTGGCGCTGACCCGCGTCCGCGCCTTAGATCTCCTGCACCGTGGAGGGGGCTCCTGCTAGCTTCGGCAAGACCTTCGGGCAGAAATCTGGCTACTTCCTGTGCCTCAATCCTTTGGGCAGCCTAGAGGTAAGTGGCGCCTGCCTTCAGAATCCCCGGGATCCTCCCACTCGCGCAGTCCATTCTCGGGGCGCGCCGTCTCTGCTGCTGGGTGACTCGCTGTGTGTCTCCCCCTCCACCCTAGAATCCACAGGAGAATGTGGTGGTCGATATCCAGGTCCTGGTGGACAAGAGTCCCCTCCCGCCAGGATTCTCCCCAGTCTGTGACCCCCTGGACTCCAGTGAGTCTCGCGTCGACAATGTAGCGGGGTGGGATGGGGTGGAGTCGGGGAGTACGTTCGCGTCCCTGAGAGGAGGACCTGGAAGGGAATGGACTGACCACAGGTGCGCGAATTTTGAGTCTTGGCCGCCCTTTCGGTGCACTGGGTGATGACATTGTTGGCTGAGGACTAAAGAGCCCTGATCTAGGGCGGGACGATGTGCCCTGCCCTGGGTAAAAATGTGGGGTTGGTACAGTCTCTTTCCTAGAGTAAGAGTCCAGTCAATGCAACCAGTTTTGTTACTGTTACTACTCCATCTCCTAACACTGTAGCCAAGCTGAACCACACGCAGTTCTATTTTTCATTTCCAGGCTTTTGCACACGGGCTTCGGTTGCCCTAGTGTTGCCCTCCCGGCCGTGACTGCTCTGCTTTCTAACTATCAGGCTCTCCCTGCCTCCCGTGCATGCCCCCACCATGTCTTGTCATTTATATTTAACTCTTAGCATATATCTATTGATACAGGACTTGGCAAACTTTTTCTGTAAAAGGCCAGGTAGTAAATATATTAGGCTTTGCAGGCCAGGTGGTATCTGTTACATATATGTATGGATGTAAAGACCATTCTTAGCTCATGAGCCATAGAGGAAGAGACTTTGGACCGGATTTGGCTCACAGGCTGCAGTTTGCTGACCCCTGGATTAGAGGGCTGAGAGAAAGTGAGTTTGGAGGGGGCCAGGCTGGGTACCCTGTTCTGTCTGATCCCACAGCTATCCACCCTCGCTGTGGTACCCAGGGCCACCCCATGGATGCTCCTCCATGTCACTAAAGATGAGCCTGCCCCAATGGCTCCTAAAAGCTGCATGGAGTCCCCTCCTCTTGCCTTACCATTCATGATTTAGCCACTGTCCTAACACCATTCAAGTGACTGCCTTAAACAGCACCCTGGCGAGCATCATCCTGGAGCCATCTTTGGGCCCCTGCCCTGTTTCTTCTTCCCTTTTCTCATTCCCCTCCTTGCCTCCCACTCCCAGAGGCCTCTGTGTCAAAGAAGAAACGCATGTGTGTGAAGCTGGTGCCCTTGGGGGTCGCAGACACGGCTGTATTTGACGTCCGGCTGAGTGGGAAGACCAAGACGGTGCCTGGTTACCTGCGAGTAGGGTAGGGCTGCCCCCTCGGTCTCTGGCCTCCTTCCTCACCCCGCCCCCCCCAAGTCTCATCTCCCCCTCTGATCCTCAAGGATTCCCATGAGTCCTTCCCTTCTGCCACCTCCCTGGGCCTCAGTTTCCACATGTTAAAATGGGGACAGTTGTACCAATCTTGTAGGGTGGTCATGAGGAGTAAAGGCGCTGATGTGTCTAAAGTGCCTAGTATGGTGACTGAACCCGGCAACATTGGTTAGTATGTTGCTGACAGTGTTGGCTGAGATGTGAGGTCACCCAGAAGCCTACCTCCCCTGCCAGCTGTTTTCAGCCCTGGCTGCATCTTAGACCAGAGCCCCTCCTCTCTCCTCCTCCTCTAGGGACATGGGTGGCTTTGCCATCTGGTGCAAGAAGGCCAAGGCCCCACGTCCAGTGCCCAAGCCCCGAGCTCTCAGCCGAGATATGAGGGACCTCTCCCTGGACCCGCCTGGACAGCCCAGGTGAGTCCTTGGGCTCAGGGATGGGAGCAGCCATGGAAGGGGAATGGCATCAGGCCTGACCTGGGCTGTCCTGCTTCCACCAGCAAGGGTGGCTTCCTGGAGCGGACGCTGTCAAGGCTGGGCTCCCGGGCGTCTACCCTGCGGAGAAGCGACTCCATCTATGAGGCCTCCAACCTCTATGGCATGTCAGGTAAGCACAGAACAGGGAAACTGAGGCACAGGGGTGGGGGCGGGGTGAGACTGGCCGGAGGTTGTACAGTCCAGAAGGGGCAGGGGCAAGGTTGGACCATCCCTAGGCCTCCCCGATTCTGTAAAGACTGGGAAGAGCTGAGACCTTTGGGATGGGTGTCTTGGGTTGGGATGGGCAGCAGGCAGGCTGCCTCAGTTCCTTCCTCCCACCTGCTTTCTTCAGCCATGGATGGGGTTCCCTTCACACTGCACCCCCGATTTGAGGGCAAGAGCTGTGGCCCCCTGGTGAGTTAGGGTCATGGGGAATCTGGGTCAGCCCCTGCCCACTGCCTTGCTAGGCACCAGAACGCCGGGAGCATCATCCGTGACTCATGGAGGGGAGTTCCTGGGTTGGAGGAGGCTGGAGACCAAGGGGTGGGGGCTGGAGGGTCTCCCGGAATGAGGGAGTCCAGAAGGGCGGCTGGATGCTGGTGCTAGAGGTATGGCTGGTTGGGGGAGAGGACGGTTGGGCAAATATTGAGGAGGCTCTCCTTAAAGATGAGGGAATGGGGGTTCCAGGTTGGGGCCTGACCTGCTCCTGCCTGCCAGGCCTTCTCTGCCTTTGCTGATCTGACTATCAAGTCGCTGGCGGACATCGAGGAGGAGGTAGGTGCAGAGCTGGGGAGGGGGTGGGGTTGGGGGCTGCAGGCCACCTCAGTCTCCCTCTGGCCCCCATGATCCCAGCTACATCCCACCTCGAGGGCTCAAGATCCCTCCGTTCCTAAGTGCTTCCCCACCTCTCACCATTCCTCAGGCACTGGCCCCTCCCCCCCCCACTCCCCTACCCCTTCATCACTGTGCTCTCCCCTCACCCTACCTCAGTACAACTATGGCTTCGTGGTGGAGAAGACCGCGGCTGCCCGCCTGCCCCCCAGCGTCTCTTAGCCCCAAACCAGCTCCAGGGAAGAGCCCCCTGCCTGACACTCCTTGACCGACAGCTGTCCACCCCATTCTATTTTGGGAACCTTGGCAGTGCAAGGCATTCCGGACCCTCGGCCACCCAGTGGAGCTGCAGCCCTGGAAGAGGGGGTGGGACTGGGTCTGTTTGGTGATGGGGCCCCCTGCCCAGTGGGCAGGGGTTGGGGCTGGACGGAAACCAGTGCCTTCAAGTCACTTGTGTCAAAACTCTGATGCCTGGAGGCCATGCAGGCATCCTCCTGGTAATAAACACTACGCTGTCTGTGCCATCTGTAGTCTCCATCCTGGCTGTGTGTCCTTTGTGGCTCGTAATCTTCAACACACATGGAGCACGAGCTGGGGCAGATGCACACCCAGCAAGTAGGTGAAATCAGCGAGGGGAGGGGGGCACTGCTGCCACTCCCATTCTATGGAGGGAGAAACTGAGACTTGGGATTCTGGATCACAGAGAAGACTAGGTCCCGCCCCTCCATCGTTGCACATGACAGTAATAATAGTAACATCTACAGTTTATACTGTGTGTACCACATCCCAGCACCTGATAGGCAGTATATGATTTAGTCCTTCCCAGCCCCAGTGGGAAGACCTGGTTTTGGGGCCATTTCAAAGATAAGGAAACCAAGGCTAGGGGTGGCTAAATTCACAGCTGGGATTTGAACCCAGAGCCTGCTGTCTTAACCACCAAGCCATCAGTTCTATACATCCCCTTTCTTCCGCTGTGTGGTGGATGCAAACGGTGGATTCTCGTGAATGACAGCAGTTACTTCCTATAAGGTCTTGGGGAAACTGAATTAGGAAATAAGGGATTCCTCGGGGAGATCTGGGTACATTCCTGTAAACCTCTGGTCAGATTTCTGTCAAGTGATCAATATGTAACCTTACTTTCTGTGTGTTTCAAAACACCTTGTTTAATATATGCTGCTGGTTTGTTATCATTGAACTCAGAGCCAACAGCAGCATAACCTCATGCTTGAACAAAGCTCATCAAACAATATTTCCTCCAGAGGCACATTCTGGCCTTCTTCCTCCTGGGGACACTAGATAGCTCTTCAACAGTACACTTGGGGGCCTTTTCAAATGGCAAAATCACCAATAAAAAAGGATGGGGCCGGGGGCGGGGGTATAGGTCAGTGGTAGAGTGCGTCCTTAGCATGCGTGAGGTCCTGGGTTCAATCCCCAGTACATCCATTGAAAGGAATAGACAGACAGACAGACAGACAGAACTAATTACTCCCCTCCCCTCCAAAAAAACCCCAAAATGAAAAACGTGCCACTAGCTAGATCTCAGAAAGAATACCTGTCTACAGTCAGAGAGCTGGAACAGGAAGGCAGAGCATCACCTCATCCCACCTCAACTGGGAACATGTACCTCTGGTGGCTCAAATTTCTGTGAATATCCACCAACCACCACAAAAGCACTGTGAGTCTTGATTTGGGGGTGGTCACAAATAAATTTTAGTCAGTAGAATTGATGAATACAGACTCCACCAATGGTGAAGTTCAACTGTGTATGTTAAATGAACCACCCCAGTCTCATGCCGTCTTTCTCACACATGGGCTTTCTTTTCTGCTTTCTTTCCTGGGTCCCATAGCAGGGTGGCCCAGCTTCTGCTGCAGTCAAGAACATCCCCAGATCTCTGCAGCTTAAGGTGAAGGCTTATTTTTCAGTCACACCATGTACCCAGGGCAACCGGCTGCTGGTTGTAGTCATGTGGAAATACACCTGAAGGAGTGGCCAGCATCCCTCCAAGATAGTGGGGATGGACTCAGAAAGGTCTCATGTTGTCAGTTAAATACTCTGGCCTGCAAGTGTCTTGTCAAATTTCTGCTTACAGTTCATTGGCCAGAAAGGGTCACATGGGGCCTCGCCAGGATATGCCACCCACCTAGAATCTTGTATCTAACCGCACTGCCCTGGGGACCTGCAGGGGCAGACGTTGCCCTGAACAGGGGTCCAAGAGAAGAGAGTCCCTTGCCCTGGGGTCTGAGGGAGGAGGCAAAGTCCTGCTCTGCGGTCCGATGGGTGAGGTATAGCCCCGCCTTGCGAGTCTGAGGGTGGAGACAGTGAACGATGCTGGAGAGGTGGATGAGGGGAGACTGCAAAATATACCCTCTCCCACACGTATTTCAGCTGCTTTGAAAAAACTAGAACTCAGGTGCTAAGATACCTTCCCAAATCTCTCCCTCTGGGCACAGCCAGCACCTACCAGGCCCAGTCCAGGCTGCTCCGGCGCCGGCCTTGGAATTTGATCCAGCCGGGAAGCAAAGGCTGTTTGTTCTCCCTGATTGTGATCTCAGCCACCCCGAAACCAGCCCCAGATCACTTTCCAGGGCATCTGTGTGTAACCAGGGGCCCTTGGATGAACCAAGCTGACTTTGGGTCCGACTGGACCAACTGTCATTGCCAGGTCACTGACTGCAAAATCCTAACCGTTTGAGCCTCCCAGGGCCTGGGAACAGCCTCACAAAGGGGCCAGTAAGTCCCATTGGGGCCTGTGCCCCTAACCCCCAACTCCTAACTTGGGCCACATCAATCCTAAGAGCTCTAGCCAAGCTTACGTCATCTTGGGCTACAGTCAAGGGAGAGGAAGACTTATCCTGCCATTTGCTCACTCCTGGGCACTGAGCCAGGCATTCTGGGGACTAAGAGGGACATTTCTGGAGAGATGTAGCTCAAATGCTTACCAGACCCTGAGTACCTCAGTTTTTCCACCTTTACAATGGGAATCTCAACAGCCCTCCCTTCATAGGTAGTTCTGAGGGATAACTCATGTGGGGCTGTTTCTCTCAGCTGCCCCTGCTGACTGTTGCATCAATGCTTCCTGGCTCTGAAAATCCTCAGCTGGAAGGTTTCTGCAGCCCAAAGTCCAAGCAGAGTGGATGGAGGATGCAAGTCCAAGCGGCCTCTGCTAGTGGCAAGCTCCACGCTTCTTGTATTCAAATGTAGAGCTCAGCTGTGGCCCTTACTGCTCTCTCTACCCCCAGATCAGAGTGCTGATCTGTGGCAGCCTTGAGCATCCCCTTGGGCCCCCTCCCAGCCAAACCATCAAAGCTTCTGGCTTCTACCCCATCATTCATTCAGCCTGTTCTTGAACTTGACCTAAGGGCAAGGCCCCAACAATTCCTCTTTCCTGAGCCTGGCTAATTAGGTTCACTGTTATGTCTGTGACATTTATCTGGGGGTATTGTCTGTATCACCAATTCCTTCTTGTTCATTGCTGAGTAGTATTCCATTGTGTGAACATACCACAATCTGTTCACCTGTCCATGGACATTCGGATTGTTCCCAGTTCTTGGCCATTGAGTGAAACTGCTCTGAGCACTCTTGTACATGTCTTTTGGTGAATATACACTTGTTCCTGTTGGGTAAATACCCTGAGTGGAAGTTCTGGGTGGTAGGGGAGGCCTAGCTTCAGCTTTAGCAGATATGGCCAAGCAGACTTCCAAGGCTATTGTATCAATTTACCCTCCCACCTGAAGCAAATTTCAGTGTCTCCATGTCTTCAAACACTTGGCATTGTCAATTTCATTAATTTTGGCCATTTGTCTCACCAGCTGGAATTTCTTAGCTATCCTGTGCTCTCTTGCCAGCTTAGAAATCCGAACTGAAAATAGCTGACTCATGCTGTATAGAAAACCCCGCTTTCTCATCTTCCTTATTCATCTGTCGTTTTAGTTTGTCTTTGGGCAGAGAATTCACAAGACATTACGTAGCTACTGAGATGGTCCCCTTGGGGGACTTTTGGCCTTTGTGTCTTGATATCCAGGCCTGGTAATCCAATCTTCCCCTTAAGGGTAGGCTGAATCTAGTGTAGGCTCACTTCTTTTGGGGGAAGTAATGAGGTTTATTTATTTATTTAATGAAGGTACTGTGGATTGAACCCAGGACCTCATGCATGCCAAGCTTGTGCTCTACCACTGAGCTATTTCCCTCCCTGACAAAGAGTTTTTTTTAAAAAGTGTTTTAATAAAGTGTTCTCTGGGGGAAATGGGCCCTTTGTTGCTCTGAGCAGTCTCCCTCAAGGTAGCATCTGGCCTTCTGTTCTAAATGTCATCAGCACAGAGGACCCCCAACTACATCTGCCACTTTCAGAAGTTTTCAGGTGCAGAGGTAAAGGAGAGAGACCAGTTGTACTGGGGCAACAATGTTGATACCTGTGTGAGTTAGGCAGGGTCCTTGGTACATGGCAAGCATTCCAAAATCAACAGCTCTTCTCAACCACAAAATAGCACGGTCAGGTGCTTTCAATATCCTCCTTAGGCCTGCTGTTGTGAAAATGCCATGAAGCTGGAACAGATGTTATGTGCCTTTCTCCCGTCCACAGACATCTCTATGTGATGAAGATAACTCACAGCAAATACCTGTGCCTCGGCCTTGGCCTGGGGCCTCCTGCGGCCTCCTGGGGGCCACAGGAACGTGTCTGATCGGTGCATAGAAAAGGCCAAAATTGTGAGGGGTCGATCCCAACGGGAGCCACTCTCAGCTAATGCCTGATGGTGATAAGAGGATCAATACCACAGCCCCCTCGCCCCTGGTGGGGGACCAAGTTATGTGTGCTCTATGCCATCTCCCCAAGGTCCTTAGTGGGATGGAGTCCGGGTTACTCGCGGCACTGTCTGCTCTTTGGCGCCCCCCTGCAGGACGCCGGGGCTTCCTGGGTTCACCTCCCAGATAAACGGACCACATCTCTGCAATCATCTCAGGCTTTGGTTCTAATGACGCCAAGCTTAAAATGCCAACAGCTGCTAGTGTTGGTGAGACTTGCGGAGTTCACGGAGTCATTGATGCTTTTTCTGATTTGGTCCTCGCAGTTTTGCTATGGTGGGGTGGGAGTGGGGACCAGCCCTCTTTTATAAGAATAGAAACTGAGGTGCAGGTCGCACGTCTGCTCCCCGAGCCAGGTCTGTCCTGGCTGGCTCCTAGAATGCCAAACCTTCATCAGGTGCCCAGGACACGGAGCAACCAGAGTATTTGGCTCCAGGCCCAGAACCAGCCTCTTCCCTCCTCGGAGGAATTCTGCCAAGATATTAAGGTGCTTGGCGTCCCTTCCGGAGCGGTGCCGACCAGGGCGGCAGGTTTCAGCAGGGACTGTGGGCAGTGCTTCCTGCCAGTCTCCCATATTGCAGTTTCCAGGGCTCTGGGTCTCAGGAGGATGGGCAGGGATCAGACTGGGTTGGGGCTAGCTAGCACGCAGGGCGCAACATTTAAGGAGGTGGTCATTTCAAGCTCAGGGGTCCTTCTGTACCTGAAGGAGCCTGAGAATGGGCACCTCCTTAATTTTTTGTGTGGTTTTTTTTTAAGTTGAGGTGAAATTCACCTAATAAGGAATACACCATTTTTTAAATGTTCAATTCAGTAGCATTTGGTGCATGAAGGATGTACAACCATCATCTCTGTCTAGTTCCAAAACTTTCCCATCATCCCAAAGGAGACCTCTTCCCTGTTGGCCGTTACTCCCCATTGCCCTTCCCCCAGCCCCTGGCAACCACTTATCTACTTTATATCTCTACAGATTTGCCTGTTCTGGACATTTCATATAAATGGGATCAGATACTATGTGGCCTTTTGTGTCTGGCTTCTTTCAGTCAGCCTGATGTTTTTGAGCTTTATCCATGCTGTAGTGTGTGTCAGGGCTTCATTCCTCTTTATGGCTGAGTAATATTCCATTTATGGCTGGATCACATTTTGTTCATCTATTGATGGATATCTGTGTTGTTTTCTGCCTTTTGGTGATGGTGACTAGTGCTGCTGTGAACATGTATGTCCAAAGATTTGTTTGAACACTTGTTTTCAATTCTTTTGGGCCTCTTACAATTTTGCATCCCCATCCTAGTCCTGGCCCTGGGGATGGGGCCTGGAGATCCAGTTCCTAATTCCCCAGACCAGTTCAGGAGAAGAGGCACTCCTCGCCCACAGCATGCCAGGGTCCTTCTCCTCAGTTCTCTTGCCCACCCTCAGAGTTCCCAGGGCCTCTCCTATTCCAGAGAGTTCTCAGAAATGGGAGTCTCCAGTGTTTCCCAGGCACCTGCTCTGTCCTGGAGTCCTAAGTGACAGGGTTATGGGGTTCCATCCATCACCACTGCCATGTGCTCTCACAGGAATGTTCTTGCTTCTTGAGCCTCAGTTTCCCCATCTGTGAGTGGGGGTTGTCCTAAGGATTAACTAAGGCCAGAAATTGCCTGTCAGGTGCCTGCAGTACCAGTCATGTGATAAAGACGTGCCTTTCATTCTTTTTTATCCTCTTCGTTGATAATGCTCACCAAGAACCTATGCTTCCTGGACACCCCTATGACAGGTGCCACGTGGAGGGGGCGGTCTGTGCAGCCTCCTGGCCCAGGAAGGAAGTGGCCCAGGCCAGTGGGCATCCGGGTCTGTGTGTGTCTGGTCATCAGGATCCCTGCCCAAGGTCAGGCTTGGGGACCAGCCTCCCTGCTGGGTGCTGTCACTTCCCTGCCCGTTGGGACAGGTCCTGGGGAGCTTCAAGCCACTATGTGGCTGAGTCTCCTCTGCTCCTGAGTCCCCATGTGGCCCAGGAAGGGGCAGGCTGGGAGATATCTGGGGACATTGGTCCACTTGGGGTGGGGGTAGGGGCCAGGCCATCCCCACACCCAGTGAAACTGATATGCACGAAGATCTGTGGGACACAGGTCCCAGACTGCAGTCTCCCAAGGGGCACATTCTCTGCCTCCAACTCCTGCCTTTCCTACCCCAGCTCCTGTCACTCCACCCCTCATCCTGGGCCTGGACTTGGCTACACAGCACTTTTGGATATGGCTCACATGACATGGAGAGAGTGAGATGGAGTTTATTTTCAGGTTGTACAGGATGGGGGGGCAGGAGACCCCTGGGGCTCTGAGTTATCCACTCCAAGCCCCTTCAGTTCCATTGTTGCGGAAAAATGTGTTACAGATCGGTATTACAGCTCAGTGTTACAGCTCAGTTGTGACAGCAACCTGGATCCCGGCAAGAGACCAAGCAGCACTTGGAGAGTTGGAGAACTCAGGTTTATTACGCCAGCGGGCCCAGAGGAGTTAACACGCCAAGCTCTAGACCCCTTCTGTAGGTTTACACAGGCCTTTATAGGCTGCCAGTTTACACTTTGCAACATCATAAGCAAATAAAGTATAGCAGAAGTTGACCAACCAGGAACAAGCTTTGTAGGAATAGCCCAAATAGTAGTGAGAGAAATAACCAATCAGGAGTGAAGGAAACAACCAATCAGAAGTGAGCTCAGGGAACCAATAGAATTTTAGGCGTAAGTAAGCTGTTTCAGAGGCAAAAAGTGGGATAGAGCCTCGCCAGGGAACCGGATGGTGCCGGCACAAGAGTGGGGGCCCTGCTGTCCCCCCTGGTGCTGGTTTTTTTGTTTTTGTTTTTGTTTTTAACATTTTTTATTGATTTATAATCATTTTACAATGTTGTGTCAAATTCCAGTGCAGAGCACAATTTTTCAATTATACATGAACATATATATATTCATTGTCACATTTCTTTCTCTGTGAGATACCATAAGATCTTGTATATATTTCCCTGTGCTATGCAGTATAATCTTGTTTATCTGTTCTACAATTTTGAAATCCCAGTCTATTTCTTCCCACTCCCCACCCCCTTGGCAACCACAAGTCTGTATTCTATGTCTATGAATCTATTTCTGTTCTGTATTTATGCTTTGTTTGTTTGTTTTGTTGTTGTTGTTGTTTTGGGTTTTTTTAGATTCCACATATGAGCGATCTCATATGGTATTTTTCTTTCTCTTTCTGGCTTACTTCACTTAGAATGACATTCTCCAGGAGCATCCATGTTGCTGCAAATGGCATTATGTTGTCGGTTTTTATGGCTGAGTAGTATTCCATTGTATAAATATACCACAGTTTCTTTATCCAGTCACCTGTTGATGGACGTTTAAGCTGTTTCCATGTCTTCCCTGCTGGGTTTTTTATGGGGCTTCCTGCCTCACCATGAGTTCCAGAAACTGGCCTTCATCCCACCTTTTCCTGCCACTAGGCACCCCGAGACAGAAGCACAGGTTGACATGCATTGAGGACCTCCTGTTTACAGGTCCCTGGAATGGCTCACATGGAATCTCACGAGAGCCCTCGGAGGAGGAATGGCTTCTGTTCCCATTTTACAGACCAAGAAACCGAGACACAGAGCAGTGAAGCCTTCAGCCACAGGCCCACAGCCAGGAGTCTGGGTCCAGGCCTCCAGGTGTGTCTGTGGTCCTGGGCTGCTCTGAGCTCGGCATACACAGGTTTCAAACACTCACGGCTGGGAAGGATTCGCAGAGTCTGAGACCGGCACTATTGGCAGCATGGAGGTTACACGACTCAGGTTCGAATCCTGGACCTGATGCTCAGTACTGACCTTGGGACCCTTGGTGAGTCACTGCCCCTCTCTGGGCCTCGGTTTCCTCATCTGTAAAATGGATGGAGATATTTAGAGAACTGCTGCCTAAGCCTTCCCCTCCCCTCCTGCCTATAACAGAATTTTATTCATTCTGGACAGCTACATTTCCTAGTCTCCCTGTGGTCTCCATGGGCCATATGACTCTGTTCTGTCCAGTGAGCTATAGGCAGAGATGTTCCAAGGCCTCCCAGGAAGACTTTCAAAAGCTCCTGAGCCAGCCCTGGCCTCTACTTTTCCCTGAGTGAGGAGGTGAAGGCTGGAGCCCTGGAAGCCATTTTGTACCAAGAGGTAACCTTGAGGACTAAAGTCAGGGATGCTGTGAACTGAGAAAAAAATCAATATGTGCTGCTACTGGACCTATCTCTACTAAGAGTCCTTTTCCTGCTGCCTGACAGCAGGAAGGACACCAGGTCTCTATCCCTGACCCTTGGGCTCACACCAGGGTGGAGTCCTTCCCTGAGTTCCCTGGCCTGTGGCTTAGGATGCTGCGCATCTCATGTGTGACCTCCTCCCAGTGCCCCTCACTGTCAGACAGTTTCTGGTGCATGCGGGATGCAGGCAGATTGCTCTCCTGGCCTCGCTCCATGGCTGCAGGTGCTGTGGCAGTGACCGTGGGCCTGAGGGAGGTCTCAGACTTTGGGTAGGATGAGTAGGGGGTCCAGTGATGGGTACCCTGCTGGGGCTGAGCCCCTGGGCTGGCCTTGGAGACTTCAGCAGGGCGGATGGGGTCATCTTCAGACTGTGGCAGGGACAGCTCACAGGGGCCACGGCGGGTGGCCCGGGTGGCCCGGAGCAGAGTGTAGGTCAGCGCCGCCACCAGGACCAGAGCACCCAAGCCAAGGATGGAGGCAGCAGCTGCACCTATCTCAATCTCGAAGAGCAGCAGGGTGTAGATGGACAGTGCTGGGGAAGAAAACAGCTCTCATTCAGTCAACAAATATTTGCCCCCGCCAAGCCCTGGGAGGGCTCCCCCAAATGGAGGGCAGTCAAAGAAAATCGTACATTATGACAGGCACACAGACTAACTCATCTAATCCTCCCCCACCCCACAAACACATCATCATCATATCTATTTTGCCATAAAATGGTAAATTGTATGTTATGTGTACTTTGCCACAGTTAAAACAACCCAGATCTCAGGCTTTCTGAATCCCTGTGATTGACCTTGAATGAATCACAGTCCCTCTCTGGCCTCAGTTTGCTGATCTGAACAACAAGATGTTTGGTGACCTGACCTTGAGGACCTGTACTGGTTCTCTGTTGCCCTGTCCAATGTCCATTTAACACCATTCCTTTTTGGTGGGGACTATCCTGTCCATTGTAGGACATTTAGCAGCTTCTACCCACCAGATACCAGTAGCCCCCTCCCCCTGCTCTGCCATGATGACAACCAAAATGTCTCTAGGTATCTCCCATTGGGAAGTGCTGCCCAGTCCATACCCCTACCACAGCCACTGGTCTAGAAGCACTAACCCCTCTCTGGCATCAGTGATGAGTACGGTACTAGGCTTGGCCAATCAGAGCATTGCTTCCCCTGGTTGTAGTGATTGGTGCACAGCTATCATATGACCCAGGGTCAGCCAATCAGAGTCAGCCGTGGGACTTTTGCTTGAGTTATGGGAACGGGACAATTTTCTTACTGCAGCAGTTAGGCAATTGATAGGAGAGAAATCTAGAGCTGACGGAGGACTTCTTGGCACTTTATGGACTGTTTTTATGCTTTCTCCAGCTCTGCAGTCTTGCTTTTGAAGATGCCACACTGCATCAAGTCTGACATATTAAAGTGAGGCCAAGGAATTTTTTTCTCTAAACATTTTTGAAAAGGTCTTTATAATTATTATTTTGGCTCTGGCTAGCAACAAATGGATGATTGGCTCGATGTGCTTGGGAATTCTTGCTGAGTGAGGTCACCTCACCTCAAAAAGCATCTAAATGGGAGCTAAACAAATTCTTGTTTTAACACTTAATGAGGTTGACATAGTTACCTTTTTCCCCCCCCTTTGTGAGTTTTCTTGTATTTCAGAATGAGGATAAAAATATTCTCCAAGTCTCCAGCATTTTTGTCGGCCCATGAAAAGGCTTGAGGTCATAGGTATTATGCTGAAAGCAGTTACAGATACAGGCATCTTTTTCAGATAGGAAAGGTGAAGATATGAAGAGGTGAATTAAGAGGCATTTCTGATGACCTCATTTGAATGCCTGGATCCAGCCACATCTGAGGCCAATAACTCCTGATCTTTTCAGATACTTGAGTCACTCCATCCACTCTCCTTTCTAAAAAACCAGTACCTGGAGCATGTTATTAAGTCAAATGACAAAGGTTATGTGGAGTTCCCTGCCCTGTAACATACAAATTCTCCCAATGAAACCTCAGCTCATATCTCATAAGTAAATATTTTAAATATACCTTCTAAAGTTCTATTTCTCTATGGTGGTGCTAAGGAAAAAAAACAGTAATAGCAAATCGTTTGTTTTTCAGTTAGCTGAGTATTTGTTCTTCTAGTACAACAGGTTGTTTATAGGGCTGCCAAAGATGTCTGTATGGTGCATCGCTGAGTCTGCAGGTCCAGCAACACATTTTTCAAGATTAGAACGAAATATAAGGTGTTAGACGTTTCTTTAAAGAAACTTGATTGGGAGGGGAGGGTACAGCTCAGTGGCAGAGCACACGCTTAGCATGCACGAGGTCCTGGGTTCAATCCCCAGTACCTGCATTAAAAAAAATGAAATTATAAATAAATAAAACAAATAAACCTAATTACCTCCCTTTCCCCACCCAAAAAAAGAAACTTGATGATTTGATTCCTTCACCAGCATGCATGGGTGAGAGAACACTGATGTAAGAAAAGTTAAGTCAGGGAAGGGAAGATGATGTGGTGTGTCTTTCTGGTACCCAGGTTATTCATTTTCACTCTGATTCAGGTTTTGGGGGTTAAAATTGCATTTCTGGCTTATAAAGCATTTTTTTCCTTAAGCCATTCTTGAGCTGGAGGTTCTGATATTTGTGACCAAAACAGTTTTTGCTAAGGCCAACCTGAGAAACACTCTCTGCAGAAACCACCAAGGATTTGGAAATTTTCATTCAAATCAAATGTAAAACACCAATGAGTTAGGTTCTGAAGACAACCACCATTTATGGGACCCCCCCTAGTGGGACCATATGCCATCCATGGGCTTTTATGGGGATTAATTCAGAATCCTCTCAGCAATCCTATAAGGAATGGGCAGTTATTAACCCCACTGTCCTAGTGAGGACACGGAGGCACAGAGGGAATTTGCCCAAGGCATCAGAGTGAGAAAGTGTCAGAGCCAAGAGTGACACAGACAGGCTAGCTCAGGATCTGACCCCGGCTATGGGGCCATTATCCCTGACCACCCCAACCCAGGGCCCTACACCATGTTCTGTCCCCAGCACGCACCTGCTAAGTACACGGATACCCCACAACAGAAGAGGCCGAGGGCCACATGTCTGAGGAGGCGGCAGTCGTAGAGAAACCAGTCAGACCTGGGAGGGAGGGAGGCAGGAAAAAATTGGGCTCAGGAGGTCAAGCTGGTGGAAGAGGATTGGGGAGGAGAGGGAGGGAGAGTGGCCCAGCTTTGGGGAACTGTATATCTATGTGATGACCCGAACATCCTTTCACCCCCCCACCCCCAACTCATTCATCCTTCCAGGTAAACATCCACCACCACTTACCATCCATCCACATCAATGATTCAACCATACAGCCATGCTTTATTAATCCATCTACCCATTTATTTAAACAGCCACTATCATCCATTCATCCATTTGTCATTCACCACTTATCCATCCATTGACCCATTCATTCCCACTCACCCATCCATCCATCACCAATCTTCCAGTCACCATCCATTGAGCCAGCCAACCATCCATCTGTCCATCCAGCCATCAATCACCACCCATTCCATTCCCCTCCTCCATAACCCATCCATATACATCAATCCATTCAAACATCCAATCTGCACAAAGCAGCTATTATGTATGACACTTGCTAGACACCTGACCATAAGCTTATTTGAGGGTGAGGAAATTGTGGTTAACTCGTTATCAGTGATGATAGACATAGAAGTTCTCAAGAGCTGACACGGATTGAGGACTTAGTCTTGAGCCTAGCAGCGGGTATACTCTCTCTCCCTGCTCCAGTTCTGTGAGATCAGGAAACGGAGGCTCTGAAATCTTCCATCATCACTCACCTCCTACCAATACAATGGAAATGGCTTTCTCCCTGGTCTCCCTGCCAGCTCCCCTCCTAGCCCCTTTTCTGCACAGTGGCCAGAGTGGGTAATTCCAAACTTAAGTCAGATCATGTACTCCCTCGCTCACAACTCTTTGAGGTGGAGTAAAACACAAAGTCTTCACCACAGCACAAGAGGCCTTATATAGTTCAGTACCTTTCACTTCCCTGACCCCATCTCCCTGATCTCCCCCTCCACCCACACCAATCACCTCTATCTCCCTCTACCTCCCCAAGCTGATTCCTGCTCCAGGGCTTTTGCATATGCTGTTCCCTCTGCTTGGATCACACACAGTCCCACAGATCTTCTGTCTCCTTTCGTCCTTCAAGTCTCAGCTCAGGCCTCCCCTGATGGTCCCATCTCTCCCTCTGCCCTGTCCTCCTCCACCCCATCACCCCATTTTCCAGCATTCATCACCATTTGACATTATTGATCTGTTTTGTTTCTTTATTATCTGTGTCCCCATGAAGGTGGGTCCAGGTCCACCTGGTTCCTGCTGTGTCCCCAGCATTCAGTTCTGGGCTCAGCCCCCTGCAGGTGCCCAACATATATTTGTCAACTGACAGAACACATGCATTTCAGCACCCTTTGAACTATCAGATGGGTGATGCACAATTTGGATGGGATCCAATGGTGGAAGTTCCCATCCGCTCAAATCCGTGGAACCCTGGACCAGGATCCCTGCTCCCCTTCCTCAGCATCCTGGAGGGAAACACTCGCATATGGGACAGCCAAGTCCTTGGTTCAAGGAAAGTTCCTCACTTCAAATTCACCGCTCCCCCTTCCAGTGCCCATGTCCCTGCACTCAGGTGACTAACAAGGAACCCCCAAAACTCTCTACCAGATTCAAGTTCAAATCCAGCCCACCCTCTTCCAATCTTGGCAACCTAGAGAGAGCAGCCTCGCCTGTCCAAGACGCAATTTAAAAGGGGGATAATAACAGCACCAGCAGCCCAGGGGGCTTCACTGAGCGAATCCACATGAAGTGGGAGGTTCCATAAATGACAAAGGCCATCAACACTGGGGCTAGCTGACCCCAGGACCTCTCTGAGCCTCAGTTTCCACATCTGTGAAAGGGGGTCACAGCTGTAGTTGTACCTGCTGTAAATTTTCAACAAATATAGGATGGAGGGAGAGATGGATGGAGAGAAGGAGAAAGAGGGGAAGGGAGGGAGGGAAGAAAGGAGGAAGGGAAAGTGAGTGGAGGAAGTGAGGGAGGAAACTCTCCCCCAACCGGAGGCCCAGAGAGGGGCAGCGGCTCGCCCGGGCTCGACCAGCCACGATCCTGGCCAAGGGGCCCGTCCTCCTACCTGCTGGGACCAGGTCCCGGCGCCATCTCAGCACCCAGGTGGCCGCAGAGCGCAGCAAGCAACAGGCAGGTGAGACCCAGCACGAGCGCGAGAGCGGCGAGGACGGCGGCCAGCGGCAGCAGCGCCAAGACCGCGTTCTCCGGCAGCCCCGGACCGGGGGCCAGTTCCCGGCCTAGCAGGTCGGATCGCAGTCCCCGAAGGTCCGAGCGGCCTGCCTGCAGCTGGAACAGCAGCTGCGCGCCCAGCGCCGCCAGCACCGCCGCGGGGATGCACAACAGAATCATCGCGGCCAGCACCCGGCCCCCATACGACCTAGCCATGGAGGGGTCCTGCGGGCCTGAGGGATAGTCGAGGAGTCAAAGAGATTTTAGGGGGCAGGAGAGTTGGGAGACGTCTGAAGGCCCCCGGGGATCCCCAAGGGTGCGGGGCTGCAGGGGGTGTCTGAAAGTTGAGGGGACTCAGAGGACTCGAGGTGTTTGTTGGTCGTGGTGTGAACACCAAAACTCCGGGACAACTTGAGACAAAAATCTTCTCTCTCTGGTGACCCTGCGGGCGCCCCTTCCGGGCCTCCAGGTTCTGGAGGGGCGGGGCCGGCGAGAGGCGGGGCAAATTAGGGGCAGAAACGGCCCCGCGTGGGAGAAGGGCTGGGTGGCTGTATCCAGGGAGCCTCACAGGTCCCTAAACGCATTAAAGTGACCCTCTTTCCCCTCCCGCTGTCCTAAACGCCTATCTTATTTATTTATTTTTTTAAGAAAAGAAACTTGAGTGGGGAGGATATAGCTCAGTGGTAGAGTGCCTGCTTAGCATGCATGAGGTCCTGGGTTCAATTCTCAGTACCTCTATTAACAATAAGTACATAAATCTAATTACCTACCCCCTCCAAAAAAAAAAAAAAGTTGAACGAATATTTAAATAATTCATTTTGGTACTTGGTCTCTGCCCACGGACCTGGCAACTGCCTGTGATATCCCCTCCTCTCACCTTCCTTCAAGGCTTTGCAGAAATGTCGCCTCCTCCGCGAGGCCCTCCTGGATCCCCTCCCCATTCCGCACACCTGTCCTTCGCTGTTAGGCTTTGTTGTTCCCACGGCACATTTTTGGGAGGGTTATTATTTATTTATTTTTAAGTTTTAAAAATTGAGGTGAAATTTACACAACATAAAAGTAACCATTTTAAAGTGAACAGTTCAGTGGCATTTAGTACATACGTAATGTTGTGAAACCATCACCTCTGTCTAGTTCTGGAATTTCCATAATCCCCAGGCAAGATCCCATTTCCATTAGCAGTCACTCCCCATTCTCTTCCCCCAGCCCCTAGCAACCGCTGATCAACTTTCTGTGCCTATGGATTTATCTCTTCTGGACATTTCACATATAGGAAAGCAGATAATATGTGGCTTTTGGTGCTTGGACTTTTTCACTCAGCATGATGTTTTCAAGGTTCATGCAAGTTATCAGTGCTTCATTCCTCTTTATGGCTGAACAGCATTCCGTTGTGTGCATGGACCAAATTTTGTTTATCCATTTGTCTGTTGATGGGCCTTTTGATTGTTTCCACCTTTGGGAGATAGTGACTAGTGCTGCTGTGCACGTGCACAGACAGTTTGCTTGAGTCGCTGTTTTCATTTCTTTTGGGTCTATACCTAGGAGTAGGATGGCTGAGTCATATGGTAACTCTGTATTTGACTTATTGAGGAACTGCGGGTTTTCCACAGCGGCTGCACAATTTTAAATTCTCATCAATAGCATAGCGCACCAGGGCTTTAATTGCTTTAATTTCATCATTTCTTTGACAACCTTGTTATTTTCTGTTTTTAAAAAATTATTATAGCTGTCCTACAGGGTGTGAAGTGGTATTTCATTGCAGTTTTGATTTACATTTCCATCATAATCACTGATATTGATTGTCTTTTCATACACTTGTTGGCCATTTGTGTATCTTCTTTGGAGAGATGTCTGTTCACAATCTCGACTTATTTTCCAGTGGGTTGTTTGTCTTCTTGCTTTCCTGAAGAATTTGTATCTCCACATGCAGTGTGTGTGGTTTCCTGCTGTCTGCGACCCCCTTCAGGGTCGGTGGGGGGTGTGGGGATGCTGCTCCAGGACCCCAAAACATCACCTGCTGTGTCCGCTTCCTGTCTGAGACTGCACCCAGCACACAGGAGGCCCTCAATAAATGCTTGCTGCACACATGAGTGAATGACTCGCCTTGTACTCCTGCTCTGGAATTCTTGCAATATAGAAAATATCAAATCTGAAAATGATTCCAAAGACAACACATTCCTGCTAGATCTAAAATATAAGAGTCAATGAGGTTGACATGGCCTCCTGCAAGCAGAGTCCTGTTGTAATGCATTCAGGTCTGAAAGCATAGTCATTACCTAGGCTTTGCAGATAAGGAAACTAAAGCTCAGGAAGGGTCAGTGACTCCCTAGGTGACATAGCAAGCATAGGCAGCCCAGCTCCCACCCACTGCTTTATATTACTTCACAGAAATGTTATAGATCCCACTGGTTTTGAACTTCTGGGTCTCTTTTCCGACTTTGGAGTCATTTTATTTTCAGGTTTCAAAATTTTGGAGGTCTTCTGGGAAAAGTTTGTGGGCCCTGAGCCCTCATCCCAGTACCTGCTGGGGAAAATGACCCTGGGGAAGAGTATGGAGTGACCCTTCAGCCCCAGGTGGCTTCCTCCTTTGCTGTGTGGCTTTGGGCAAGTCCCTTAACTTCTCTGGGCTTCCCCATCTATAACAGGAATCAGTTCACTTACTCGTCTATTCACTAGGCATTGACCCAACACACCCAGGCTTTTTTCATCATCACCAAAGTTAAAGTGAATTTTCTGTTTTACAGGTAAGAAAAAGTCTCAACTTGGAATTACCTCAATTTCCTCACTTGGAGATTGGGGATTAGGGGTAAACATGATATGAGGCACTTGTCCAATTCTTTCGCTTCTAGAGCCTCCCAAACCCCCGAGACTCGTCGCCCTCTTAGCACCCTTTGCGGGAGCTGGAGGAATGGATTGCATCTTATTTGCATGTTTGGCCCCTCCCCAAGGACACGCCTCTCCATCCTGCTGCCACGCGGCGCCAGAGCCAAAGCGAAGAGGTTCGTGAGCAGAGCCAGCTCCAGCTCTGGCTCCAAGGCTGGACTGCTAGGTAGGATATTGCCTTGCCATTTTCCAGAGGAAAGTTAGGAGACTTAGTAACGGGGTCGGGGGGCTGTCCTAGAGTCACACAGCCGGGAAATGGCTACAGACCGGAGTTTTTGATTTATGTATTCAGCTGTCTCTCCCGAGAATCCCTGGGGTTCACCAGGGACAGGGAGACTCTTAGCCCTCGCTGGAGGTCCGGAACCCAGCGCACATCGCACCAAATATTGAAATTCATCCCGTGTAAATCGGCTGAGAGTTCTCAGCACGATCGTTCGCTTTTAGTTTGCATTTTCCCATTTTGGAACAATTAACCGCCCCACCTCCCCCAGTTTTAGGAATACTTCTAGATACCCTTGAAAAGCTCTCCCTGCTTCACCACCCTGACCCAGAAGGCTCAGATACGCCGCTGGAGAACCAGTACCGCCCTGGGCCCGCCGGATCCTGGGGTGGGGGGTCTCACAAAGAAACCTCGGCCACCGACCCCGCCCTAGGTCCAATCCTCCATCTGCGGGAGGATCAGAACAAACGCCCCCAGGTCCTGCCATGCTTCTCCCTACCCCGATCTTATTACAGCCCCTGCTCCAGCCCCATCCGGGGTTGGGGGGTGGGGCTCAGAGGACCCTCCCTACTCCCCACCTCTGAGCCTCAGAAGAGCCGGGGTCCGTCCCGGCCCCGCCCTCGCGCTTCTGCTGGGGTTTTCTTCGCGGAAACCCCAGTCTAGTCTACCCCTCCAGGGGTCAGAACAGCCCTTCTGCCCCACCCTCTGCCCCGCCCTCCTGCCCGGGGCCGCCCCGTCTCTCCCGGCCACGCGCGCCTAGCGCAGCCGGGTCCACGCGGTACTTGCGACGGCGCAGTGGCTCAGTGAGGCTCCGCGGAGCTGGATCGTCCAGGTCCTCTGGCTGCAGGAAGTTGCGGTCCAGCACCTCAGCCGCCTCCTGCCAGTTGGCGAAGCAGGCAGGGCCCAGGCGCCGGATCTCGTCCGCTGCGTCGAGCGTGAGCACATCCCCACCCGGCTTGAGCACGACGACCGCAGGCAGGCGCTCCACGAAGAACTGGCGACTGAGGTCCCTGCGGGACAGGTAGGTCAGTCCAGTAGGACCCTCGTCCGTGACCTCAAGCGAAGGAGCACCACACCCTTCCTCTCAGTACTTACTGAGCGCCTCCTGTGTCCACTGTCCCGTGCCGGCCTCTGAAGACGCCCAGGAACCAGGACAGGCCCGGTCACACTAGCCTCCGCACTGTGCCTCCAATACCCAAGACATGCTTCCACCTCAGGGCCTTTGCACTGACCATGCCCTCTGCGTGGAGCACTCTCCCCAGACATCTGCGGATTAAGACCCTGTAAGCTGCAGATACCCAACCTCAAATCACAACGTCTCTCTCTCTGCTAATGCTTGGCTCTCAGCATCCAACACACTGCATAGTTTATTTCTCCTGTTTTTGCCACTTTCTCCCACAATAGAATGTAGCTTTGGGAGGGCACAGTCTTCATTCACTGGTGTCCCTGCTGCCTGAAACAGTGTCGAGCACAGAGTAGATGCTCAGGGAATATATGTGAGATGAATAAATAAATACTGATAAATTCCATGAAGAAATATTAAGCTGAGTAAAGGACTCATGGTCAGAGAGGGCCTCTTTAAGGAGGTAATCCTGGAGCTGAGATCTCCAGAATGAGGCAGGTGGGGGAGGGGATGGTGAACTGGGGAATTGTTTCCCAGGCAGAGGGGACAGCTGGTGCAAAGGCCCTAGGATGGGAGAGAGATTGGAGTACAGCCTTGATCACGGTAAGGAGTTTTTTATTTTGTTTCCTGTATGAGAGGAAGCCAGTGAGAAGCCCTCCACAGCCCCAGGGGTCCCCAGAGCAAATCTCCCATCTTGGCCAGAATCCCACAGTCATCGTGGAATGAAGCAGCCTGCCAGACTGGGCCGATAGCCCACAGTTCTTAATTTCCACCCACTGGGATCTTGGGTGGTCCTTTTCCAGGCCTCCACTCAGACAACACATAGTACTTTCCCAGTCCCACAGGAGTAGGTTGCTGGACTTGGCAAACAGAAATGCAGGGGGAAAGGTATAGCTCCGTAGTAGAGCACCAGCTTATAGCATACAAGGTCCTGGGTTCAGTCCCCAGTCCCTCCATTAAAAAATAAATAATTAACCCTAATGACATCCTCCACAGAAAATTAAAAAAATACAGGACACATTGTATAAATTAACTTAAATTTCATATAAACATAATATTTTATAAGTATGTCCCTGAAATATGTGGGACATAACTAAGACTAAAAATTATTCCTTGTTTACGTGAAATTTACATCTAACTGGTTATCCTGTTAAATATAAAGCTGGCAACCTTTGTTTGGGGAGTGGGTAGAGGGTGGGAACTTGCTCACTCTCTATTCAGGTACTTGCCTGGGTAAATGTTTTGTTGAAAGGACCGTACCTAAGACAAGGTCAGTGTTTGGCTCTGATGCCCTTGCAGCTGGCTTTTCTGCCCCAGGGAGGGACATATTGCCAGTTTAGGGGAAAAAAACCCAAAAACCTCCTGCTTCAGAGGTCACAGTGGGAGTTGAACAAGTGTCTGAACTTTGATAATGGATGGAAATGAAGGTGTCCAAGATCAGAAACTTGGCACTTGTGTAATGAAATTGATGAAATCAGTAACATGTCACAAAGTCTGCAACTGACTTTGACTTATAAATGGTTCCACTTGAACGCCCCACTAGTGGAGATACAGCAAATGGCAAAATGTGAACAAGGACCAAGGGTTTCCTTGTCTGCTTCTCCTAACTACTTGGTATCTTTGAAATTTTTCATAGTAAAAAGTTGGGATTTGGGGGGAGAGTATAGCTCAGTTGTAGAGCACTTGCTTAG
Source organism: Camelus dromedarius (assembly GCF_036321535.1). Classification (NCBI taxonomy): domain Eukaryota; kingdom Metazoa; phylum Chordata; class Mammalia; order Artiodactyla; family Camelidae; genus Camelus; species Camelus dromedarius. The sequence continues at coordinate 9,785,974 of NC_087462.1, forward strand.
CATGCATGAGGTCCTGGGTTCAATCCCCAGTACCTCTATTAAAATAAATAAGTAAATAAACCTAATTACCACCCCCAAAACAAAACAAAAAACAGAAACAAAACAAAACAAAATTTAATTTTTTTTAAAGTTGGGGTTTAAAAAGAATTCAATTCTTAATGCAGAAAAGAGAGAAAGTTTGAAAATAGCCACAAACTCTCACACTGTTTATTGGGCAGCTCATTGGAAAGTTTAAACCCAACCACGTCTCTCTCAGCTCCAGGACTCTCCATGGCTCCCAGCTACTCTGAGGATGACATCCGCACTCATTAAGTGGCATTTAGGGGGCTGCCGCACATGATCCCTGCTGACTTTGCACTCCTAGAATTACTTACTGTTCCCTGAATTGGCTGTTCTTTCTCTGAAGCCCTCAGAGACTTTGTGCTGTGTCCTCTGACTGGAAACCCTTCCTTTCCCTTACCCTTCACTCTCCAATCCTCCATGTCCTTGGAGGGGGTCCCTCTTTAAAGCCACTTCCTGGAGGAAGCTTCCCCTGACCCCCATATCTCAGCAAGGTCTCCTTGTTATATTTCCACATGACATCCTTCCTTTGTCCTCCAAAAGGAAGTCAAACTTGGGCAGTTTGTTATTATGTATTTATTTGAGAATTTGAGTCTTTGTTTCAGGTTTATCTCCCCTACTAGGTTGTAAACTTCCAAGCTGGACAGGAATTGTGCACCTAAACCACCCCCCTGCCCCATACCCCTCTAGTTCTCAGTCCTGATTGGCACACAGAGGGTGCTCATCAACTTCAGATGGAACAGACACATTAATAAACAAATACTCACTTTCAGCAGAAACAGCCCCTCCTCCAGGAAGCCCTCCCTGACCCCTCCTCCTGCCTCACCTCCTCAGGGCATCCTCGAAGGGCAAGAAGAGCCACTTCTCGGGCATGTCCCTGAGGAACAGATCCTGCTCCTCCTCCGTCGGGTCTTGGGATACATACACCAGGGCCAGCTGGGCTGCTCGCAGCACGTAGAACTCATCTGTGAGCCGCACAAAGAAGTCCCGGAGGATGGGTGCAAAGGCTTGGCACTTCGGACATGACCCAGCACCAAAGAATAGGAGCACCAGTCGGTTCTCCAGCCTGCGGCTGAGCTCAGCCTCCGTGTCCAGCTCATCCTGGTCACTGTTGTTTCGGATCAGGACGCGGCCAGAGAACAGGGAAGCCATGGCAACCCTGGCTGTGTGCTGGGAACAGGGCAGAAGGACCTCCAGTGACCCTGAGCCTACCGGCTGGCTGCTGTCCCAGGATTAGGAATCTTTAGGAGACCAGTTTAGGACTTCACTAATCTGCCTAAACCTTGACCTGATTCTTTGCTGCCTTTGAGTGCAGGGCACCAGCTGCCCATGGGTCCTTCTCAGGAGAAGGCTGCAAATGCATAAAAAAACAAACAAACCAGTTAGACTGACATACTGGTGTGAAAATATTTCATTAAATTGTTATGTAAAAAAATCTGTGCTGCTTCACGAATGCAGTCAGTAATCCTAAATCACAAGGACTCTACAAATTACTCTAATTACTGTGATTTCTAAGTCGAGATGAGCAGAAATGATATTTCAAGATATCTGCCTGCAGTGACTGGGATGTGCTGTGAAATTATCTTTGATTTACATAGGTGACAAAGTCACAGGGCCAATAACTTGCTTTGACAGGCCCTGAGAAAAACATGCTAAATTCCAATGGGAAGTTAATAAGAATAAACTTTTTTTCTCCACCCTCCTGAATTCTGTGTCTGCACAGCCCACCTTAAGATCCCGTGGTGTGTAAGTGAAAATCATGGTCACAATATTTTGCAGCCCCCTCCCATCAAGAGCTGGAAACTGGTTCCCCTCTCCTTGAAGCCAGGCTGGCTCCTAACTTGCCTTGACTGATAGAATGTGCTGGAAGGTGTGAGTTCCTTATTCTGCAGGATAAGCCTTATGTTAGCCTTCCACTTTCACTCTTTTGGAATGCTGCCTCCATATGCGCCATGGAAGGAAACCGATCTAGCTCACAGGCTGGCAAACCTTTTATGTAAAGGGCCAGGGAGTAGGTATGTTCGAATTTGTGGGCCATACGGTCTCTGTTGCATCTTCCAATCCTCTCATTGTGCAAAAGCAGCTCTAGACAATATGTAAATAAATTTCTGTATCTGGGTTCTGATCAAACTTTATTTACAGACACTGAAATTTGAATTTCATAGGATTTTCAGGTGTCATGCAATATTAATCTTTTGACTTTTGTGCACCCATTCTTAGCCCCTAGTTAGCAGGATTGGCCTGTGACCCCTGCTCTAGCCTATTGGTTGACAGGCCACAGGGAAGACAGCTAGATGCCCAGCACCAACTGCCATACATGTGACCTTCCAGCCCAGCCACTGGCGGAATGTAGCAGAGGGACTGGACCAGGTGAGACTGAGAGAGGTGATGAGGCAGGCTTGCTGACCCTGGCTGGTTAACACAATAAGGGAAAGAAAGTGCCAGGCTGTTGAAAAACAGGATGCTGCTTTTATCCCACAGTTGGCTCCTTGGTTCTAAGGACATAGCCCTACAACAAGACATTTTATCTTCTACAACTGCTGCATCAACCCCAAGACCATATCTCAGTACCTCTTTTTTTGGTTCTCTTTCCCATCAAAGTTTCTGTTTTAGGGCTGCTATCCACGGGAGGAAAGAGCCCATAATAGATGGTGATTGGCATCGCCAGAATGAAGATAATGATGACAGAGCCTTTCAATAAAAGACCCCATGGCCTGATCAGAAGCTGGAGCTCTCTCGTCTGGCCACCTTAGTTGACAACTCCCTGCTCAAGCACTTTCTTTCCTTTTCCTCTTTGGAGCAATAAAAACAGCCTTTCTCTTTGTCTCTCTGCCTCTGCTGAGAATGTGCTGAGAGTTCTTTCTCACCCCGCGAGCAAAGACCCACACATTTGGTGGGCTTTCCAGCTTGGGGGGTAGTCTCTCTATCCATTAACAAGACCAGCAGAGGGACCACCTCGGCAACCCCCAGGATCCTGAGAAATAGTTGATTGCTCTTGTATGAAGCCACTCAGTTTGGGTGATTTGTTATGCAGCAGTAGCTAACTGGAACACCGGGTCTTGAGGACTTTTCTGGACATAGGAAAATGTGATGGACTCTAAGAGAAACTCACTATTGACTTTAAACAATAAAAAAGGAAACTGCAAAATCCTTTCTCAAGAGTTTAATTTACATTCTCAAGCACTGTGAACTGACCCATTCCTGATGTGTCCCCATTTCATTCTGTTTAGAAACAATTTCCTGGTCAAATTTTCCTTATACTGCCAGAACCCTGGGAAGTCCCAGCCTGTTGTGAATTCAAGAGGTTCCTGAGAGCAAAATGATCTCAACAATGGAGAACTCTTCTATGATGTTTACCAGTTGCAAAAATAAAGGGAAACCTCACCAAAATGGTGTTGAGAGGCCAGAAGGGGGAGCTCTCATGCAGGACCACTCAAGGTCAATTTCAGGAAGAATTGTCAATTACAGGCCCCAACAGAATCATCAACAGGAAAAAAGCATCAATTACAGGCACCAATAAGAAAAAATGTACATCACATCTTTTATAAGAAATTGACTAACCCAGGAACTCAGTCAGTGAGAAACTGTCATCACCCTGAATGCTCACTTTTCTCCAATGGATTTTCCTTCAAAATAATGCCTCCCAACTTCCTTCTTTTTCTCTACAAAATAATGTTCCTCTCCCCACAACTTTTTTTTGTTGTTGTTGAACCTGCCTATGGTTTTTGCTGTAGCTTACTTGCCCTGAGTTGCAATTCTCTGCTATTCCCCAACAAACACATTTTTGCTGGTAAAATAACTTCTATTTTTAAGGTCAACAGAGGTGCCAGGTTTGTGTTCTCAAAACAGCTCTACAAGGCCTATGTGATTTTCTCCCATTTCACAGCTGAAGCACAGAGCCTGGGGGAAGCTGATTTGTGCAGCCAAGCTGCCCACTGAATGATGAGCAGAGCTCATTTCAACTTGACCAGACCTTTCAGCTATCTCAGAATTGCCAAACTGTAGCACCCTTGCCATTTGGGGCCAGATCGTTCTTTGTGATGTGGAAGCTGTCCTGAACATGGCGGGACGTTTAGTAGCATCCCTGGCTTCAACTCACTAGAAGCCAGTAGTACCTCCTCTTTGTAACAACTAAAAATGTCTCCAGGTGTAATCAAGTGTCCATAGAGGGCAGAATCATCCCCCAGTTGAGAACCACTGTTCCAGCTGGTTACCCTGCTGTTATTGGGTTGACTGGTGGCCCTTAAAGAGATATATCAAAGTCCTAACCCCCCAGAACCAGTGACTGTAAGCATATGTGGAAAAAGGGTCTTCGCAGATGTAATTAAATTAAGGGTTTCAAGATGAGATCATCTTGGATTATCTAGGCAGGTCCTGACTCCAATGACATGTGTCCGTATAAGAGACAGAAGAGAGGACACAGACACAGGGTGAAGGCAATACGAACATGGAGGCAGAGATTGGAGCAGCGTGGCCACCAGTCAAGGACTGCCTGGAGACCCCAGAAGCCAGAAGAGGTAAGGAAGCATCCCTGGAACTTCCAGAGGGAAACTTTTATTTCTGACCTCTGGCTTCAGGAAGAACTGTGAAAGAATACACTTCTGTTATTTTAAGCTACCCACTTTCTGGTACTTTGTTATGCAACCCAGTAAACCAACACCCCTACTGTGGTGGGCACTCAAACATGGCTGGGAGAAATTGCTCACTCCCACATGGTGCTCATGTCCCCGGTGCTGTGATCTTCCCGTAATTTTATTTCAATGTATGCTTCATTTTTCTTGTTCTTCCAGAAATTTCTAATGGAAGTTCCAAGAACTCCCTTGGCTATGGCCTTCACAGCCCTGTGGTCATGTTACCCAGTCCAAACTCTCCGCTTGCTGCATGACAGGTCAATAAATTGGAAGACGAGGTATTGGGGCAAGGAATAATGACTTTATTCAGAAAGCCAACAGATGAAGAAGATGGGGGGCTAATGTCCTAGAGAACCATCTCCCCCAAATCAGAATTCAGGCTCCTTTTATATTAAAAATGGGAGGGGGTGTGGTTGGTTGTTGCAAACTTCTTGGTATCGGAATCCTTTGTTCTTGCAGCTGTCCCCATAGATCAGGTCATAATGTTCCTGTAAACCTCCAACAAGACAAGTGTTATTCTCTGTTCTGCAACTTTTTATATCTGTATGAATGGAAAAGTGTTACACCTTCACAGGTCAGAGCCTTGAGAATGGGTTACCCTGTATATTTCAGGCTATAGGCCGCATTCTTTTACAAAAAGTGCAGACCCAGCATGACTAAGCACCAGAAACAGAGCACACGGTTGGAGCTAAAGGAACAGATCTAATATGGAGTCAGATTTGTTCCTCCCTATTACAGTCACCTGGGGAAGGGAGACACCTATCAGTCTGTGCCTGTTCATTCTCCAGATGAGAAGCCCCTTTGTGCACAGCGTCCCGGGAGGTGGATGATAGCCCCCAGAGAGCAACCAAGGAGCAGAGGGGAGAGGTGACCCTACCCTGTGAAAGAGGCTCAGATCCTGGTTTGACCTTAAAACCTGAGTTCTGTCCCTCTGTCCCCTTATCCCAGCCTCAGTTGCCCCTTCTGTGAAATGGGGATAGGACTATTTTTTCATCAGTCATCCAGAATCCCTGGTGATAGTTATGTTTTGGAATTGGACACTTTTCAGATCTTAGGAAGGTAACTGAGGGTGAAAGCTACCATGTATTGCAAGATGTCCCTGGGGGTGTGGGAAAGCCCTTATGTAAAGGGATAAAGGCTAAAAAGGGATGATTGAATCACTGAAAACAGCCTGGCTTGGTGCTGGAGAAGTGGTCTGTCCACTGGAGTTCTGGCACTATCCTAAGAAAAAGTTGGGTTTCCAGAGCCTTCTGGATTTGGGGACTACTGAAGACCCAGAAGAGTATCTCCAGGAGCAGTGGGGAGAGGTGGAAGAGACTGTAACGTGCACTATTTAGTCAGGGCTCAGTAAACTTGGTAAAATGGAGGGAGGAGAGGGAAGAAAGGTGGAGGGGGGAGAAGGGGAGGAGAAGAAGAAAGAGGAAGAGGAAGAACCCGCAGGGGACAGGGGAGAGAGAAGGGGAAGGGGAGTGGTGGGGAGGAGGGAGGGGAGAGAGAGGGGGAAAGTGGAGGAGGAGTGGGTGGAGGAGGGGAGAGAAGTAGGGGAAAGGTGAGCAAAGGGGGAAGTGGAGGAAAGTGAGGAGGGGAGGGAGAAACTTGAAGGGGGATGAAGAATGGGGGAGAAGAAGGGAGGAAATGGGGGAAGTAGAAGGAATTAGGGCCAGAGGGAGAAGAGGGAAAAGTTTAAGGAAGATTGAAAGGGGAGGAGGAGGGGGAGGAAGGAGAGCAAGCTTTCAGCCGGCATCTATGAATGAATGAATCTCAACTCCAGCTAATGACAACTCCAGCCCTCAGTTTCTTTACCTGTAAAATGGGGGGGGGGGGGATCACAACAGTGCTACCTGGCAGGATAAGAGTGCGGTGTTGTTACAGGGCATTGCTGACTCTGCTAACTCCTGGCTGAGAAAGTAGGGGACCAATGGCTGGCTCTGGGCCTGTCCTCTGGATCTGCCTCCTCGTCCCCATTTCACCCACCCTAGGCAGCCCGCAGCGACCAATGGGCAGCATCGAGGAAGGTGGGGGTGGGGGCAGTGAGCGCCTGCCCAGTCCTGTCCTCCAAATAGTGCTGGAAGCACGCCCTGGCCACCTCCCAAGGAGAGTGCTGAGAAGGTCGGCCAAGAATGGCAGAGAACAAGCAGGGGTGGGGTGGGCAGGGGGTGCAGAGGAGGGGGAGCTTGGAGAGGGGGATCCAAGGCAGAAGCCCACATGGGCACAAAGCCGTCAGAGCAGGTCCCAGGACTCTTCAGAAACAGAGGCCCCGAGGGGCCCACCTGCTCAGGCTAGGTGTGGCGTCCTGTGTCTTGGCCTGGCTGTCCCTGGCCGTCTACTGCCTGAGCTTCTGGGAGCCCGCGAGGGAGCAGCTAAAGACTGAGGGTGTGGTCTGTAAGTGGCTCCAGGTCAGCCAGGGAACAGGGTGGTGGGTAGCCAGGCCAGCACCGGCAGCGCCTGACCAGAAGGAAGTCTTTGGGGTCTCTAGCTGAGCATTTAGGACCCTGGAATGCAAATAAAGGACTCTGTGGAGCTTCCTGTGGAAGGGTGGGGACCTGGTATGTGGATTTTATCCTCCCTGGGCTCCTGGGATGTTACATTGAGACTTAACTGACAAGATTTGGGGATATAGATTTGGGATTAGCTTGGTTCTTAAAGTACATCTCTAAGACTGAGGTGAGGGTTAGATCTTTTGGGGCCCATAGCCTGTGAGTTTAGGACTCTCCGGGTCCCTGGAATGTGTTTAAAACTGAAAAGGCTTTGGGGATTGGATTTAGAACAAGATGGGGCAAGAATCCAGCACAGGTAGGCCCTGAGTGTGAACTGGGACTTCCTAGTCCCCCGGGGTAGGGATCTTGGTTGCAGTAATGCTAGGGAAGGTGCACCAAGGAGCGCCCGGGAGCCACGCCTCTGGAAAGGGATGCACGTGTTTTCTAATCGCCAGGCAGAGAGGGGAGGAGGGAGAGGGGGCGTGGTGAAATTTAGTTGTCATGGAGACAGCGGCTGTCTTCGCCAGAGCGTTCTAGCCCCTGCGTCTCGTTGGCCGTCGCTCTGACTAGGGGGCCTTCTCTATGTTCATGGCCTCCGGAACGGGGGCCTCGGCTATACGGCCGAAGGACTCTAAGCCAGATCGGTCGGAGGAGAACCTTCTTGGTAGGGCAGGTGAGGCGGGGTCTAGGGTGCTAGGTGGACCAGAGTGAAGCCGGAGGGTTGTCGCTGGGCCAAAGCCTGAGGGCGGGGCCGGTGGCTGGGGTGGAACTTGGGCCTGGGAATGCGGGTTAGGCCCAGGACTTGGGGCGAGACTTGAGTTCCTGGGGGCGGGGCCTGATCCAGGGTGGGCGGGGCGTGTGCTTGTGGGCGGGGCCATAGGCCTAACCTAGGGGCTGAACCTGTTTCAGAGAGGGCGAGGCTCTGGACTGGGAACTTATGTATATGGGCGGGACCGAGGTGGGGGGGCCTAAACTGGGGGCGGGGCCAAATGAGTGGCGGATGCGGGTAGAGGTGGGATCTGGAGGAAAGCCCAGGACCAGAAAGCTGGATAGGCTTGAGGATAGGAAGTGGGGGTGGATCCAGGGAACCAAGGACAACAGCTTAGTCATAGCATGGGGGCAGGTCCTAGTCAACTGATTGGGAAGGGCCTGGGTCTGTGGTGGGGCCAAGGTGGGCACTAGGCTTGGCGGCCAAGTCGTTAGGGTGGAGCTTGGGCCCAGAGTATAGCCGCTAGGTCGAGGCACGGGGCAGGGCTTGACGGTGACTGACGGGATGGAAGAGCACTATCTTGGGGCGCGGCCTGTACTCGTGATTGGCAGAAAAGCCTGGGCCGGGTTAGGAGCAAGGCGGCCTGTGTCCGATTTGGGATGGGAAGGAGCCCTAGCCCGGGGGCGGAGTCTGTCCGAGACATGCCCAATACTAGACATGGGGCGGAGCCTGGCCCGAAGCGGGAGCGGAGCTTGTCCTGGGGGCGGGGCTGTTCTGTCCGTGGGGCGGGGCCTCGGCTGCCCGCGGCCTCAGCGCTCTCCGCCTCCCCAGGATGCGGACTCCGGGTGCAGGTTCGGCTTCCATGGCCTCGCTGGTGCTGCTATGGTTGCTCGGGCTGCCGTGGACCTGGAGCACAGCGGCGGCGCTCGGCGTGTACGTTGGCGGCGGCGGCTGGCGTTTCCTGCGCATCGTCTGCAAAACCGCGAGGCGGGACCTCTTGTGAGTGCAGCCCAGGCCTGGTCCCAGGGCTGGAGCGGGTCGGAGGCGGGCTGCACGTCCTGAGGGCGAACACTGGCGAGCTGCAAGGGCGGCTTGGGGATCCCTGAGGGCTTGGGGTGGGGAGAGAGTTTGGTGACTGGGGGTGGGGTTTGGATTGGGGCGGGTCTAGGGGCGGGGCCGGGATCTGAAAGAGTGAGGGGTTGGGGCACTCTGAGGGTGCCTGCAGGGGACAGCTTGAGGGTTTCTGGAGGGAGTTGAGTAGTGGCTGCTTGGGTGACCTCAGGAAGCTGGAGGGCAACTTGGGGGTCTTTGGGCCGTGGGTAGGACTTCCAAAGAGCTGAGGCTGACTGGGAGGCCGTGCGTGATTAGGGGGTCTCAATGGGGCCTTGGTGACTGTGGGAGGACTCTAGGAGCTCTTCAAGGACTCCGGTAGGTCCCTAGGCGTTCTCAGGGGGCTTTCTCGGGAAAGATGAAAGGGTTACCTTGAAAGGGCTTTTTAGGGTCTTTGAAGAGTGTTTTGTCTCAAGGCCATTTATAGGTTTCTCTGTGTTCGGGGTGCCCTGCGAGAATTTGAGGTCTGGGTGTGACTTTGGAGGTTGTTCAGGGTCTCTGGAGAGGTTGCTGTGTATTCCAAGACTTGCTTAGGAGTCCCTGGTGACTGGGAGTCCCTGGGGAGGGGATTCTGGGGTTGTTTGCAGGCCTCCTGGGAAGGTCTCTGGGATGTCTCCGAGGAGCTTGCTCAAAGAAGTTGTTTGGGAGTCCTGGGGTGAAATAAGTTTCTGAGCATTCTCATCAGAGCACATCTCAGGAACAGCCTCCTTGTGGGAGCCCACGAGTACCTGCTGTGAATCTCCCAGGTTTGGTGCCCTCAGGAAGTTGGAGGGCTAACCCATTGTAAGGGTGAAGAAACGGAGGCTCCATGAGTGGCAGGATGGTGTGGAGCTGGGAAAAGTGCCACTGCAAATTGACTGGTTGGAACCTTCTAGAACCTGTCCTGTTCCTTCCATGCCCTGGCTCCTGCCCCTGCCCTTGGTCTTCATCCATGCAGATCTGACTGTGTCTTCTGCTCAGACACCTTCCACGATCTCCATCCTCTGCAGTAGAAAAGACTCAGTCTCCAGCTGGGCACTTGAGCTCCTGCCAACCTATCCCCTGCCCTCTTGCCACTCCCCACCTCTGTAGGTTCACCTCTGTAGGTTCACCCCCGAATCAACTTGCCTTGTCAAGTTCAGGTTGCTACTTCTGTCTAGAACACACTGGGCCTCCTTATGCCTGGTGACGCCTTATGATGTTGCCTCCCTTGGGGACCCTTTGCTGAATTTTTCTGCTCAGAACCTCCCATGGCTTCTTGTTGCCCTTAGAATCTAGACCACATGAGCTTTCTGACTGTATCCCCAACCTCCTTTCCTTTGTCACTTTTCCAGCTACAATGGCTTCCTTGCTGTTCTTAAACACACTCATATTTGTTCTGGCCCCAGGGCATTTGCACTTGCTTTCCCCTCTGCCCAGATCAGTCTTCCCCCGCTATTCATTTTCATCATGCCATGGCTTAGATGTCACCTTCTCAGACAGCCCTCCCCTGACCCTGTGTCTCTGTAGACCCTCCCACCTAGTTGCTCTCTGGGGGAATGGCCAACATTTACACAGTGCTCCTTCTGTATGTGGCACCATGCTAAGCCTGACTTCTTCAGGCCCTCCCAACAACCTGGTGAGGTGAGTACTCTCTGGTCTCATCTTACAGAGGAGCTGCAAACTAAGGCACAGCATGGTTTTGTGACTTGCCCAAGGTCACACAGCTGGCAAGTAGTAGGGGCAAGATTTGAACCCAGGCAGCATGGCCCCAGAGCTTGACTTGTAACCATGAGCAGCACTTGTCATTTGTAATGATCTTATGTGTCTGCTTTTTTGCCTTTTACTTTTTGGGTCTCTTCTTCCCCCCTGCATTCCCCCTCCCCAAACTGTGAGCCCTGTGGGGACCCAGATAGAGATTGTGTTGGTCTTTGTGCCCCTGTGGCCCTGGTCTCCCATCAGGGTGGCACACAGCAGGAGGACGGGATATATCTTTTGGCTGGGAAGCCTTCCCTCCTTCCTTGGGCTTGCCCAGGCCCCAGCTCTGCTCCATGGGACAGGGGACATCTGTGTTCGCTCTGCCTCCCCCAGCACAGGGCAGGGGCTGGGTCCACTCCAAGTCCCCAACACAGAGCGTAACACGCTTTCTGTAGGAGGCAGCCTCAAAGATGGCCCACTTCCTGGTCTTCATGCCCTTGTACTTCCCTTTGAGTGTAGGCTGGACTTAGTGACTTATTTCTAAGAATAGAATACAGCAAATGTAATAGGATATTACTTCTGAGATTAGGTAATAAAAAAGACTGTGGCTTCCATCTTGGGTGCTCTCTCGGGTCACTGCCTTGGCAGAAGAAGCCAGCTGCCATGATGTGAGACAGCTCTGTGGACAGTCTCAAGTGAGTGAACTTGGAAGTGAATTCTCTCTTGGTGAAACTTTGAGATGACCACAGCCCCAGCCAACATCTTGATTACAGCCTCAAAAGAGACCCTGAGCCAGAACCACCTGGCTAAGCTGCTTCTGGATTCCTGACCCCCAGAAACTGTGAGATAGTAGATGTTTGCCGTTTCCAGTTGGTAATTTGAGGGATAATTTGTTACACAGCAATAGGTAACTAATGTGACTTGTATAGCACACCCCTCTCTGCCAATACCAGGCCTTGTTCTAATGCTCTCACAGTCCCGTAAGGAAGGAATGCTTATTAACCCCATCTTACACTTGGTGAACCAAAGCACAGAGAGGTGAGGTCATTTGCTCAATAACACACAGCCAGGCAGGGGCAGGGCTCCAGAGTCTGTGTTCTTAGCTGCTCTGTTGTACTGGGCTGGGGGCTGCATTTAGACCCTAGGATCAGAAAATATTTAAGCACCCCAAGCCAGTTCTTCCAACTTGTCCTTGTATTTACGTCATGACATCTGATCACATTCAGCCTTGTTTGTTTCTTCCTGCCCTGGTTCCCTGGAGCTCAGGGTGAAAACAGGAGGGGGCAGAAGGAGCAGAGGGACAAGAAGAGGCCTCAGGAAGGGCCCAAAGGCAAACAGTGGCCTCTTTGTCCCCAGGGAGGGGGTGGTTTGTGCTGTTGCCAGGCAGGGCGGCCCAGGCCTGTGGCCGGAACTGAGCATTGGAGTCCACTGCCCCGGCCATGTGGGTGGACTCCAGAGAGGTTGGGGGCGAGGGCAGTTGGGACAGGGCATCAAGGCTGGGCCTGGCTAGGAATGTTCAAGTGATCTGAGCAAGACCAGCTGCAGCCTCAGTTTGTGTTTCTTGCTGTGTTGCCTATGGGCAGAGAGCATCCTTGTGGGGGCCGCTTCCTGTGGTTCCCACCCTTGCTGGTGGCCCTCTCCCCGTGGCTTTGACACTAGTACCCCTTCATGGGGTTCTTGGGGTTCTCAATCCAGTTGACCCACAGGAAGCTCTTAGAGGAGAGCTGAGGAAACAGTAGGTGCTCAGACATGTTGATGCTGACTGCCATCAGCCGGCAGTGGACAGATGTTCCCAACATGTGCCGTCTCCTCCCACTCTCTGCTGCACTCATGTCTCTCCAGCCTGCTGGCCTTTGCTGTCCTTTAAATGTGCCAGTCTCCCTCCTGCTCCCAGGCCCTTGCACTCGTGGTGCCCTCCACCTGGAATACTTTCCCTTAAGCTTTACCCACGTCTGGCTCCTTCTCATCCTTCAAAACTTGGTGTAAATGTTGCTTCCTCAGACAAGGCTCCCCTGCCCAACCTTGGATAAAATCTGTCCTGGTTATGCCTGATCACATCATCCTGTTTCTTTCCTTCTTAGGAAATTTATCATAAAACTGTCACTGTTTTTGTTTGCTTTATTATTATTATTATTATTATTATTATTATTATTATTATTATTATTATTATTATTATTATTGTCTCCCTCTCCCTATATTGTAAAGCTATAGGGGTGGGACCACACCTACCTTGGTCACCTGTGCATCCCCATTCTTGTCATGATGTCCAGCATTTGGTGGCACTTTGTGGAGGTGTGCTGTCCTATCTATTTATCGTCAGTATGTCTGCCCCCTGCCCCCTGCCCCAGGCTCCCACTGATCTGACTTCTCATACCAGATCAGGTTCGCTTGTACACAGTAGGTGCTCACTGTTTAGGGGATGAACAAAGGAAACTGCCAGGAAGGGGCAGGATGCTGGGCTCTGGGTTCAGGGGCGTGAATATGATCATCCCACCTCTATTTACTGAGCACCTACTACGTGTCAAGCCACTGGTCGGTTTCAGGGTGTCACTTCCCTGGGCGCTCTCACCGGGTTGCTGCAGACGGAGGCTTTGATGAGGGGAACTCTCCAATTGGAGATGTTCACTGACAAGAACCCCTCCAGCCGCTGAGATAAAGCAGGAACCCAGAGGGACGAGGTGGGTGGGAACCTACCCAGGACCCCTTGTCTTTCTCTTCACATCTGTCCCCATTTCTGGCCCCTAAACTGAGAGACTCTGCCCTGAGACCCTGCTCAATTGTGGCTGTCCTGCCCTTGCCAAGGATCTGGCCAGGGCTGGGGCAGCTGTTCCCTCTGGCTGCAGGGTTCAGGCCTGGCCTGGGAGCCCCAGATGCCTCTCTCCCTCCAAGTCTGTCCTGTGGGATTGTTTGTGGCAGGTTCACTGCACTCCAGGAGGGTGGGGCCTTGGTGTGTCTCCTCCACAGCTGTCTCTCCAGGGTCTAGAAGGAAACAGAGGCCAAGTCCTGTCCACCCAGAGCAGGGAGAGACAGCCTAGGGGCAAATGGTAATGGGTAACCAAGTCAACTGCATATGGCATTTGAAGACCTTGAATCCCTGTTAAAAAAACAAAGAGGGGGTGAGGGGAATGGAGAGGGTATAGCTCAGTGGTGGAGCGTATGCCTAACATGCACAAGGTCTTGGGCTCAATCCCCAGTATCTCTATATAAATGAATGAATGAATGAGTGAATGCATAAACCTAATTACCCCTCTCCAAAAAAAAAAAAAAACCCTTAAAACAAAGCAAGGGCTAGAGAAGGGAGGGAGTGATGCAGCAACATGTAGGGCAACATGAGCCAAGACCTTATGGAGGTCGGGGAGGAGCCATGTGGATGTTGGGAGAAGGTAGTCCAGGCAGAGGGCACAGCCTGTGCAAAGGCCCAGAGGCAGAAGCATGCCGGGTGTATTCAAGGAACTGTGAGGAGGCATGAGTGAGTGAGTGAGTGAAAGGGAATGTTTGGGGAGGAGGGAAAAGGGGAGGGAGTAGAGGAAGATGGAGGAGAAGGAGGGTCTGTCTCCATCACTGCTGGGTCTTGCCCAGCATGGGCTCGGCCTGGCACATAGTAGGTTCTCACTATTTGGGGGATAAATAAAGCGTCTGTGCCCCTGCGCTGGCTGCTCGAGAGGGAAGGCACACCAGGTTTTGTGTTCAGGCAGGAACACAGTTATCTGGCCTCTGTATACTGAGCACCCATTACGCTCTAGGCTCCTTGGCCAGTGCGGATGTAACTTCCCTGGACGCTCACAACCCTGGAGGGCATGGACTCGTGACTGGGTGGCTTCACACAGGGGTTTTGAAGGGGGTACATAGCCGGGCAGGGAGGGCTCTTGAGGTGGACAAGAGAACATTCCCTGAGCCCAGCCAGTGCCCAACCCAGTCTGGCCCCATTTGGGGGAATCTACACTGTGATGGGGAGCAGTGGGCACAGTGCAGGGGCCGAGCCCTGTAAGACTTCCTAGGGGAGGTGGTGAGGATGCCGGGAGGAGCCCAGTTATGTGTAGGGTTGTGCACAGCTCAGTGTGCTGGAAGGTGGCATGTGTTTGGGTGCTACAGTTGAGCCAGGTCACAAAGGCCACAGAATCCTGGTCCCTCCCCAGGGTAAGCAGGAAGGGCCTTCCAGGGACTCCCAGGGTAAGCAGTCTGAGACCCAAGCAGGAAGAGCCATAAATCTCATCAGAACCCTGACTCCTGTTTTTAAAAAACTGCAGATGCAGGTGATTGTGTGGACCCCATCCATCCTCTCTCTAACAGACCACCCTCCCACCACCCACCCAGGACCTTGTCTTCCTCCGTTCCCAGGCCCATTCCCACACCAGGGCCTTTGCACTGGCCGTGCCCCTGGCGTTACACCCAAGGCTACTCCTTTTCACCTTTGAGAGACCTGCTCAGACTTCACCCACCTGCCTCTCTCCAGGGCCGCCACCGCCCCCATTCTGTCCCATGTCACTCTGACTGCATCACCCGTCATGGCCTTGTCATCATCCAGCACTTTTCTCATGCTCATTCATGTATGTGGAGGGG
The DNA here is from genome assembly GCF_036321535.1 of Camelus dromedarius. NCBI lineage: Eukaryota > Metazoa > Chordata > Mammalia > Artiodactyla > Camelidae > Camelus > Camelus dromedarius. The sequence continues at coordinate 9,801,177 of NC_087462.1, forward strand.
GGTTGCTCCCCTGGGAAGACTGAGCTTCTGGTCATCTCTGAGCTAGGAATAGTGCCCAGCATGCAGTAGGTGCTGGTACAAAAAAAACCCAAAACACCCACACACATACAAAAACTGAAAAATAAAGCCAATTAAATCTTCCAATTAAAATACAAATGAAGTTGATTAAATCTTCAAATTGGAAAAGAAAAAAAAACCAGTAGGCCTGGTACACATCAGCTGCCTGCATGAATGAAGGAGGGAGGGAATGAATGAATGAGTATCAGTGCTGAGATCTGCTATGGACCAGTTGAGTCCATGGGTGTGAGGAAGCTATTGCAGGGAATCGAGGACACACAGAGGAAGCAGCAGGGGTAGAAAGGATGGATTTGATAACTGATTTGATGCTAAAGCTGGTGGGACACAGTAGCAAGATGTAGCCTAAAAAGGGGGTGGAGTTGAGATGACCTGTATCTGTCAGGGCAGAGAAAGCTGCTGTAACAAACAGGCCCCCAGCTTATCAGTGGCTGAACCCAGCTCTAGGTTACCTCTCACAGCCAGGGGCTCAGAGTGGCAGGGAAGGGAGCCAGATAAAGCCAGGAGACCACTTGCTTCTTGAGCTCCCACACTGAGAAATTCTGGATTTCTTGGTTCTGTGCTATAAAGCAAGCAAGTCCATTTCTCACTCATCTGACAGCCTGGCATCAGTGGTAGCTGCTCATCTCCAGGTGGTCATTCAGTGACCTGGCTCCATCTACTGGGGTTCAGCTTTCCCCAGGGGCTCCTTTCCCCTCGTATCTATTAGCAAGAAGGGCCAGGGGAGCAGGGCCTCGTGCTAGTCCGTCTTTGGGCCCCACCTGGGGCAGAGGCAGCTCCTCCCCCGGGTGGAGGCAAATGTGCTAGATGGCTCAGCCCTCCGTGCCTAGTGCCATTGAGTGACTTGGGAGTGGACGGACCCCAGGGCCTGGTAGGGGCAGGCGGAGCACAAAGAGTCCACGCTGGAGGCAGTGAGGGGGCAGCATGGTGCCCTTGGGACGTCCCAGGAGGGAGAAAGGAAAGACTGGGCCCCAGCTCCCTCAGGGTCACCGAACAAATTGTGGTGGAGGAGGACAGGGTGACTCTGATTGACACTGCGTGGCCTGGCCAGTTTTGCGAATCTACCTACTTCTGGGCTGGTTCGTAAATGGTTCTTTGCCCTCAGTTCCCCGAGAGAGCCAGCAACCCAAGGGTCCTCACTGAATCCTCACCACCTTTGGGGGTACAGGGACTTTTAACTCTGCTTTCTCCTCATGGGGATGCTGAGGTTTGGGGAGGTCTCCTGGAGGCTGGGCAGGGCACCTAGTAACACTGTCCCTTCATCTCCACCCCCAGCGGCCTCTCTGTGCTGATCCGTGTGCGCCTGGAGCTGCGGCGACACCAGCGTGCCCACCACACCATCCCGCAAATCTTCCAGGCGGTGGCCCGGCAGCAGCCCGAGCACCTGGCGCTGGTGGATGCGGGCAGCGGTGTGTGCTGGACCTTTGCACAGCTGGATACCTACTCTAACGCTGTGGCCAACCTCTTCTGCCAGCTGGGCTTCACACCGGGCGACGTGGTGGCCCTCTTCCTGGAGGGCCGGCCAGAGTTCGTGGGGCTGTGGCTGGGCCTGGCCAAGGCGGGTGTGGAGGCCGCGCTGCTTAATGTTAACCTGCGGCGGGAGCCCCTGGCCTTCTGTCTGGGCACCTCAGGCGCCAAGGCCCTGGTCTTCGGAGTGGAGCTGGCAGCAGGTGAGGCTGGGTGTGGGCATCATTTCGGGGGTAGGGGGGATCTGGGGCTGCCCTGGGTGGGGAGATGGTGCCTCTAGGGCCTTGGGAGGGGGCCTGTCCATCCTTGACCGTGACATATATTTCGGGCCGCAGCGGTGGCCGAGGTGAGCGGACAGCTGGGCAAGAGTCTGGTCAAATTCTGTTCTGGAGACTTGGGGCCTGAGGGCATGTTGCCGGACACCCAGCTTCTGGACCCACTGTTGAAAGAGGCCTCCACAGCCCCCCTGGCACAGCCCCCTGGCAAGGGCATGGATGGTGAGTGCAGGTGGGATCCCCCTGCCGATGCCCACCCTGTCCCCTTGTCCCTCCCACCCATCCCAGCCTCCAGTCCCCAACACCTGCGTCTCTCTCAGATCGACTCTTCTACATCTACACGTCGGGGACCACGGGGCTGCCCAAGGCTGCCATCGTTGTGCACAGCAGGTGAGGGGCCCGTGGGCATCGCCCTCAGCGCTGAGTGACTCCAGGTTGTCTCTACAGCCGAATCCCCCCAACCCCAGCTCCTGTTGGGGTCTCGTGGGCATCTTCATCCCAACCCGCTAAAACCCACAGCCCATCACAAGACACAATGCTGCCCTCTGCCTCTCCTTGACCTCCTCCTGCCCCAGCTCCTGCCCCCAACAACTCTCCTTTCCTCCACTGGCATAAGAGGGTTTAAAATCCTAAATCAGACCTCTGGTGCCAAACCTCCCTGTCCCCACCTTGGCCCTCAGAATAAAAGCCACAATCACGTTGTGCGGCAACTGCTACTTCTCTGATGCTCACTCGCTTCTCGGCCCCTCACACTTGCTCAAACCTACCCAGCTCCTTCTGGCCTCAAGGCCTTTGCATGTGCTCTGCCCTCTATCCGGGTGCCCTTCCCTAGCTCTCCCCACAGTTGCCTCCCGCCAGGTCTCAGCTCATGTGTCACCTCCCCAGACAGGACACTTCAGCCTCCCTGGCTGGGTCCCCTGCAGCCTCTCTCTGTCCCTTTGCCCTATTTTATCGCTCGTGGCACCTAGCACCATGGACAGTTATTTTCATATTTGTTGCATGTTCTTTTTCCACGGTTCTGTAAGGCCCCTGTGACCTGGGCTGGCTCTGCCTGGGTCCCTGCAGTGTCCCCGGCACCCAGCACACTCCCCCTACTCCCGTGCTTTTTCTGAGAGGTAGGTCCCAGCCCCTGCACTCCCTGCGCCCTGCAGGTACTACCGCATCGCGGCATTTGGCCACCACGCCTACAGCATGCAGGCGTCAGACGTCCTCTACGACTGTCTGCCCCTGTACCACTCTGCAGGTACTGTGGGGCAACTTGGGTGGTGGAGTGGGCGGGGGACTGGGTACTGGGGACCCCTCACCGAGTCTACTCTCTGCAGGGAACATAATGGGCGTGGGTCAGTGTCTCATCTATGGGCTAACTGTGGTCCTCCGCAAGAAGTTTTCAGCCAGCCGCTTCTGGGATGACTGCGTCAAGTACAACTGCACGGTCAGGCCCCGCCCCCTCTCGCACCTGCCCCCACCATGATGGCGCTAAATGGCTGCCTTCCAGGGACGTGGGAGCCGGGGAGGGGGGGCGGCTGCGGGAAGTCAGGCTTCGTGCTCTATATCCAGCCCGAGGCTAAACCTTCAACATATAAACTCATTGGATCCTCATAACTGCGAGCATCATCACACTCATTTTGCAGGTGGGGAAACTGAGGCTTCTAAGGCAGCTGGGATTGGATGCAGACTGGACTGCCTGAGCTCCTTAAGGCACTGCCTTCCCCATGCCCTGTGCCGCAAAGGTCTTCCCTGCTGCTGGCCATAGGGGAATGGGTACAGTCACTGTCCTGGGCTGATTAAGGCCACAAAGCCCAGGGCTTCCAGGCGGGGTAAGCACGAGGCAGAGGTGGAGGGCATCTGCTCTCTTTAGAGCAGCCTTGGGGGAGAGGGGTAAGACAATTCCCTCTTCCCTCTGCAGTGAGAAGAAACCAGTCCCGGGGGTTCTGTGCTGTGATGAGGGTGGAAATACAAGTGTCAGTACCTTCCTCCAGGAGGAAGAAGGGGTGAGGAGGGGAGAGAAGGGGGTGTGTCCAGGGACTGGCAAACTGGCAGGTGCTGACCCCACCTTGAACAGGTGGGGCTCAGAGAGGTTCAGCCACTTGCCTGGATCACACACAGCTAGGCAGGATGGAGGCTCTGGTCTGGTCATCCGGAGGACCCCCAGGGTGATGACTATGCCCAGCTCTGCTGTTGAGGATTTTGCCTTCTGCTTCTGGGGGTGGCAGGGGAAGAGTCTTAGGGAAAGTTACTAATCTGAATCTTGAAATATAAAACTGTCCATTTTATTAACTTAACTATTGAGAGTTACAAGTATACATAAATGTGGACAGAAAAGTTTAGGGGATTCCCAGGTACCCATCACTTGGCCCCAGAGGCCGTCAAATACCCAGTTCTGCCCCCTCCACTCCCACCCACATCCCTCCTCCTGGGTTGTTGTGAAGCAGCCCCAGACAGCAGCCTGTTTCCTGCATAGGTGTTTCAGTAAAACTTTTGAAAGATGAGGACTATTTTTGTATTGAGGTGAAATTCACATAAGATTAGCCATTTCAAAGTGGACAGTTTGGTGGCATTTAGTACATTCACAGCACTGTGCAGCCAACACCTGTGTCTAGTTCCAGAACATTCCATCGCCCCAAAAGGAAACCCTGTCCCCATTGGCAGTCACTCCTCATTCCCCCTCCCCCAGCATCTGGCTTCTCTGGATAAATCTGCTTTCTGTCTCTATGGATTTGCCTATTCTGGACATTTCTTATAAATGGGATCTCTGTGTGGCCTTCTGTGTTTGATGAGGGCTGTTTTTAAAACAAAAGATCTGAAAGCAGGGTCTCAAAGAGATATTTGTACATCCACATGTCCATCGACACATGAATGGATAAGCAAAATGTGGTCCATCCATACAATGGAATATTATTCAGCCTTGAAAAGGAAGGAAATTCTGACACCTGTTACAACATGGATGAACATTGAGGATATTAGTTAAATGAAATAAGCCAATCAAAAAAAGGCAAATACAGCATGATTCTACTTATCTTAGGTTCTTACAGTAGCCAATATCATAGACAGAAAGTAGGCTGGTGGTTGCTAGGGGTTGGGGGAGGGGAGAATGGAGAGTTAGTGTTTGTTGGGTAGAGAGTTTCAGATTTATAAGATGAAAAGAGTTGTGGGGATGGATGGTGGTGATGGCTGCTCAACAATGTGAATGTATTTAATACCACTGAACTGTACACTAAAGATGGCTAAGATGGGGGGAGGAGGGTATAGCTCAGTGGTAGAGTGTGTGGAGTGTCAGGAAGATTAAACAGATGAGCTCCAGGCTTGGTGGGTAGTGAGTGCTCAGTACACTTATAGTCATCAGGTATTTATCAAGTCCTGGTCAAGAGATACCTCTCAGCCGTGGTGACCTTTGACGTGAGACCTGAGGACCCTGATGCATCTGAGGGGAGAGTGCTCTAGGCAGAGGGCACAGTATGTGCAAAGGCTCTGCAGAGGAGACCTATGTGGCAGAGACGAGTGAGAGTCGAAGGGAGAGGAGGCGGTGAGGGCAGTGGGGCCAGACAGAGTTGATCACAGGCAGAATTTTGTACTTCATTTTGTGTGTGAGAGAGGAGTTGTGAGTAACGATTGCCATGGTGGTTAATTCTGAACATGTAACATTTCTTACAGACTGTGGAGCCAGGGGGCCCAGATTCAAATCACATTTTACCATGTTATCAGCCTTGGTGGTTACTTACTGTCTGTGAGCCTCAGTTTCTCCATCTATGAAATGGGAAGGATAATCATTCAGAAGCTGACCTGGAAATGAAGTCTCAAGGGCACCTGGGGTAACCAGGAGATGATCCTGGGGGGGTGAAGCCACAAGACAGGGAGGGAAGGAACTCCTTAGGGGGGTCGGCCAGTGAGCAGGTGACTCCATGGGCAACTGGGGCTGGGTCCTCGCTGTGACTTCAGAGAGGCAGTGAAGAGCATGTGCTTGAGAGTGGTCCCACCCCAGGGTCGGTCGAGGCTGTGGGCAGCCTGATCTGAGATGGTTGGGGCTCTGGAGGACAGTAATGGCTCTGGGCTGTGGAGTGCCAACACTGAGGCTCACTTTCCTGCCTGCCTGCGCCACACGTGGTGTTCCCAGGAAGTAGCACAGGGGATACAGGGACCTTGGAGGGGCCTGGGGGAGCGACGCATCCACTCAGAAGGCGTGTCAGGGACTGAGGGAGTGGATAGGTGTAAATGGCCTGGGCTGTTTCCTTGCTATCCTCACCCTTAAGGCCATTTTGGTCCTAGCGGCCAGGTTGGAGAGGGGGAGGTTTCTGGGTCTGGGAGTCTTGGGCCCTCTGCAGCCTCCACCACAAGCAGGTTCCCCTCTGGCCCAGCGCAGGCGCCCACCGCTCACTCCCCACCCCCAGGTGGTCCAGTACATTGGGGAGATCTGCCGCTACCTGCTGAAGCAGCCAGTGCGTGAGGCAGAAGGGCGGCACCATGTGCGCCTGGCGGTGGGCAACGGACTGCGGCCAGCCATCTGGGAGGAGTTTACGGAGCGCTTCGGCGTGCGTCAGATTGGCGAGTTCTATGGGGCCACGGAATGTAACTGCAGCATCGCCAATGTGGACGGGAAGGTGGGTGCATGCGGGGCCACCCAGGCGGGTCTCAGGGTTCAGGGATTGCTGCCACCTCTGCCTTGTTGGCCCATGTTCCCACAGAACAGCCTGGATTGTGGCAGAAGCTTGGCCAGGGGACCTTCCTCTGGGCGTGCACAGTCACATGACTGTCACTCCTGAGTTCAAGTTCACAGAGTGGCTGTGTGCTCTGGGCAAGTGCCTCAGCCTTTCTGAGGCTCAGTTTTTAGCAGTGGAGGTGGCAGGGGAGAGCAGGGGCCTGGGGGGGATCCAGGGCCAGGAATGGGGTGCTGATCTCCGACTAGGCAAGTCACTCAGGCTCCTTGGGTCTTGGTTTCCTTATCAGTAAATGGGAATACCAGCTCATTACGTTTGTTCTAATCACCCAACATCATAAGCTCAGCACAGCACCCTCCCCCATGCGGTAGGTTCTCTGCAAACAGATGCTTTTATGATTAGCAATGATTATTTCCATTCTGCCCTTGCAGGACCCTCCTGCTCCCTAGTCAGGTCCTTCTCACTCACAGCCAGGAACAGAAAATGAGAAGTAGAATAAAGCAAGTGCCCTTGGGGCAAGGATTCTTTTCTGTCTCTCACTGCTGGGTCCCCAGCACCTGAGAAAAAGGCACAGGCCCCACCATGCACATCTGTTGAATGAACAGCCCAGGAGGACACTCCAGCTGTGCTAGCACAGGTCGCTGCTGTAACAAACATACCCAGCTGCTTTCAGCAGCACAGATTCATTAGACAGGCATTTCTGCCCGTAGAACTGAGCCAGGCAAGGTGACATGCAGTGGGCAGCAGGCAGAAGCTCTGCCAGTGTCCCCCAAGTTGGCTACTTCCTGCCAGCATGGAGAGTTTTAAGGACCAGGAAGTGGCAGCCTGCCAGCAAGTCTCTTCACACAACCGCAAGGGAGGCTGGAAAAGTGCGAAAGGGGTGTGAGTTCTGGGAGGATGCTGCACATAATACTCTCCTCTTTCAGATCGGCCAGGGTGACAGAGTTGGGGTGACACTAGGGGTCACTAGTGCTAATTCCAGGCCCTGGGGCAGGAGAGGCAAGGTATCTGGGGCAAGGACACTGTGTCACCCGGATCTCCTTGCTGACTGGGTTTGCCCCATCCCAGGTTGGCTCCTGTGGCTTCAACAGCCGCATCCTGCCCCATGTGTACCCCATCCGGCTGGTGAAGGTCAATGAGGACACCATGGAACTACTGCGGGATGCCCAGGGTCTCTGCATCCCATGCCAGACCGGTGAGCGGGGTCCCACCCAGTCCCCTGGGGAGCTGGGGCCCCCACCTTCTGCCTGCCCAGCGCAGCCTGAGTGCTGCCTCCTCCCCAGGGGAGCCCGGCCTCCTCGTGGGCCAGATCAACCAGCAGGACCCGCTGCGTCGCTTTGATGGCTACATCAGCGAGAGCGCCACCAACAAGAAGATCGCCCACAGCGTTTTCCACAAGGGTGACAGTGCCTACCTCTCAGGTGTGCAGACCCGACCCTGGGGACTGGCTATGGGGACGGCTAGTCGCCATCTTACCTTACCCCTTCCTCTCTGCCAGGTGACGTGTTGGTGATGGATGAACTGGGCTACATGTACTTCCGGGACCGCAGCGGGGACACCTTCCGCTGGCGTGGGGAGAATGTCTCTACCACTGAGGTGGAAGGCGTGCTGAGTCGTCTGCTGGGCCAGACAGATGTGGCCGTGTATGGGGTGGCTGTGCCAGGCAAGCCAGGGCTGTGGGGGTGGTCCAAGGGTACGACAGCCCCAGAGGAGCCCAACCAGGAGGAGCTTGGAGGCACAGGTGCCCTTGTAGGCAGGACCTAAGGCAGTGCACAACCTGGGCAACTGCATATGGCAGCCTGGGTGGGAGCCAAGATCTGGAATTACTCCTTATGTCTGATGTTGGGCCTCGGTTTTCTCATCCAGAAAATGGGATCACGAAATCCACTGTGGCTCAGGGCTGCAGGGAGTGCTGCAGGAGCTCAACAAAATGTTCACTGCTTTGGCGAGCATTAGTCCAGGTGGAAGGGACTGGAGACAGGAGGCCAGAGACCACCATTGGAGGGTGTATCTGGTCCCAGTGACAGGTGGTGTTCTCAGCCTGACCTCTGTCTCCAGGAGTAGAGGGCAAAGCAGGCATGGCGGCCATCGCAGATCCCCATGGCCAGCTGAGCCCCAATGCGCTGTACCAGGAGCTGCAGAAAGTGCTGGCCCCCTACGCCAGGCCGATGTTCCTGCGCCTCCTGCCCCAGGTGGACACCACAGGTGCGGCCCCCTACCTCTCTGTCCTCCCGTGTGTCTGTGGATTCCTCAACTATTTACTTATTTGTCCTGGTTCAGCCCCTGTGCCCAGTCTGACATAATGGTTCTCGGCCAGCCAGCCCTGTGGGCTCAGACGGGGCCCTTCTCTTGTTTCATTTACGTACTTATCTCTTTCCACCCCTCACTCCTGCTCCCACTGGGCATTCTACAATGTTTGGTGCATTTCTTCATTTTCTGCCTTTTTCTGATGAGTAGGAAATTTGAGCAAATCATCTCATAGTTCTGAGGTTTCCTCTTCTGTAAATCACCTGCTCATATATTTCACTCATCTTTGTCTTGCCTCACTCTTCCTTTGTGATTTACGGGAGTTCCCCGTAAGAGTCTAGATGTTCATTCCTTAGCAGTTGCCGACATTCTAAATCTCATCTGTTTTTTTGGTGAGGAGGTAATTAGGTTGGTTGGTTGGTTGGTTGGTTTTAATGGAGGTGCTGGGGATTGAACTCAGGACCTCGTGCCTTGTGCATGCTAAGCACACACTCCATCATTCAGTCATACTATACCCCCCTCTAAATCTCATCTATTTTGGAGTCCAACTATTAACTTGGTCCACAGTGCCCTTTGTTGAAAAAGAAGCCCCTACTTTAAAAAAATTTTTTTAACAATTTTTTTAACCTTTATATATTTATTTATTTTTAGTGGGGAGGTAATTAGATTTATTTACTTATTTTGGGTGGAGCTACTGGGGATTGAGCCCAGGACCTTGTGCATGTTAAGCATACGCTCTACCACTGAGCTGTACACTCCCCTAAATCCCTACTTTTAATACAAACTTAACCCCCTTCCCTTTTTTAATCTTACCGTTTGTGCTTTTGAAGTTGTATTTGTTTTAAACCTTCCCAACTCTAGAGCATACAGGTATTTCTCCCTTGATTTCTTTTTTTTTTTGTTCTACTAACCCTAACCCTTAGCCTGTCTTTCACAAAACCCTGCTTTAATTGTCCAGGGCAGGGAGTGCATGCTTTTTCTTAAAGAACCAGACAATAAATATTTTCCGTTTTTCGGGGACACAGCCTCTGCAGCAATAATTCAGTTCTGCAGCTGTGATGCAAAAACAGCCGTGAACAGTGTGTACCTGGAGGGGTGGGGCTTCTGATAGTGGGCGGGATTTGGCCCCTGGGCCGGGACACAGACCTGTAAGTTGCTGACTCCTGAACTACTGCGTGACAGACCCAGCCCTGCCACCTTCTTGGTCTTTTGGGGGGTGGACACGTGACCAGGCAGGGTGTACACAAGAGTTTCAGGCCATGATGAGGGTGGTCAGGGAGGCCTCCAAAGAACAAGGGGAAGTCAGGCAGACAAAATGGGGAAGAAGATTCCTGGTGGAGGGTATGGCTGATCAGAGGCCTAAAGGTGGAGAGGATGATGAGTTGAGGGGAGCACCTGGAAACCCCCTGACAAGTCCCCACCCTACCCCTACCCCAACAGGCACCTTCAAGATTCAGAAGACGCGGCTGCAGCGGGAGGGCTTCGACCCATGCCAGACCTCAGACCGGCTCTTCTTCCTGGACCTAAAGCAGGGTCACTACCTGCCTCTGGATCAGGGTGTCTACACCCGCATCTGCTCGGGTGCCTTCGCCCTCTGACGTTCCTCCTCTGCCCGCCAGAGACTCCATGCCAGGCCCAGCAAGGGAGGCTGGCTTGAGCCAGACAGCCCTGCCCTGTCCTGGGGCAGAGAATCTAGATCCAAGGAGGAGCCTGTGTCTCCTGCCTTCACCCACCTCTCCCCTTCCCGGGGCCCCGCCTGCCTTTCATCAGGCTCCTGTGTCTGTGTGTGTGTCTCTTCTCCCTGCTTCCTGGCTTCCCCACTGTTCCCGACTATCCTCCCCTTTCTCCTCCATTTCTCCTCCTCTCTTCTCCCTTGCCCTTTCCTGCCAAAAGCAGAACAGACATTTCCTATGCAGTGGGGCCTCTCCACTTTGTCTCAGCTGTGCCTTAATGAGCCCCACCCAGTCTAGGCCTCCCTAGGCAGCTGGATTCCAGGACGTTGTAGCCCTGTGTGAGCTCCAGGCAGGCCCTGCACCTCCTTGCTGAACTAACGAGCTGGGAGGCAGTCTGTCTGGCCAACCCGGGGGCAGGGGGCCCTCAGCAAGGGACCTCTAGGTCAGCAGGAAATCTCCCCCCAGGCCGGGCCAATTGCACTGCCTATCCCTGGTGGGTCTCCCTTGCCTTGCCTGCCTTGCCTGATGCCCCAGAAACTTCCAGAACTGACTTCCAGAACAGAAACTCCTACCCAGATGTCCCTATTCAGGTCATCTCCATAGAGCTCCTCCCGGAGGGGCCCTGAAGATGGCTCTGGGTGGCTGCTTGGCCCACTGCTCAGATGCTCACCCCGGTGGAGGCCTCTTGGGGCCCTGCTGGGTGTGGCTGCTGCTGGGAGTGGCATCAGCTGGGTTGGGGGATGTCTCCAGTCAGGGGTGGCATCTGAGATAGCCTCTTGGGCCTGAGGAGTTCCAGCCTGTTGAATGTCTCTGCTGGTCTTGCTAGTGACAGCTTGGACCCTGTGTTGGTGACATCCTGAGACAACGCTGCCAGGACAACTCAAACATCGCCATTGGCTTTGGTGGTGACTCTTCCCAGACACCCACTGTTGATGCCAGCAACCCAGACTGTCCCTCTGTCTCTCCCTGTAGCAGCACCGTCCGGCCCTTAGAACAGCAAGGCCAGTAACAAGTGACCCCGTGCTGTTTCACATGGGCCTTTCCAAGCACCAAGGTATTGCTTCCTAGTTAAGTTTAAGAAATAAACCTTCAGAGTGTCTGGTGCCTGGTGGGGGCTCAGTCACACACCGTTTGTCCCCATGTGGCTTAGAGCCCTTTCTGGGCTTTAGAAGGCAGAACCCTCACCGGGGAACACACAGTGGCCAGACATGAGCAAAACACGCTTGTCTTTTTTTTTTTTTTTTTTTTTTATTTTTTAAAATAGTTCCTGTGGCCTGTTCTCCCACCGGCGAGGCCCCAGGGGTCTGGGGACAGGGGGCACATGGTTGGTGTTTCACCACCTCCCTGCAGTCTCTGGGGCCTCACATTGCCCTCTGCTAGCCTCAGTGGTCCCAGGAGACTGCCAGCCGATCTGCCTATGGGTTCTGTCAGGTGCACAGGGTGGCCCAGGACAGAGGGTGTGTCCTGGTATGTCTGGCTGCCCCAGGAAGGGTGCCGCTCAGTGTGCAGGGCCAGCAGGTGTGGCCATAGCTCTGGGTGAGAGCCCACTGGGCCTGCGAGTATCGCCATCTTAGCTGGATTTTAAACCTGGGACATTGAGCTCCAGAGTGTATACTTTCAGCCCCCAACTTCTGCTGTCCCCCCTCCAGAATTACAATGTCTTTCTCATCTTGTCTCCACTTCAGAGACTGAGGAAGAAAGTCTTAAGATGATGGAGTATTTGCTGGGTGGGGGTACCCAGGGGACAACCTTTGGCCAGCTCAAAGATGGATCATTGATGGATGGGGCTGGTCCTTGAATGTCCACAGTGCAAGAGAGGGATGCAAGGTATAGCCTTCGAGAAGCCCAGTGAGGATGAGAGAAGGATCTGTTGCCACTGGGAATGGAGCATTGGTGGTGTGTTGATAAGCAAGTGCATTCTGGGTAACATCCCTTTAGATACCCTGACCACCTCCAAAGGTGTCATTATGGTCCCTGTTGTCCAGCTGAAGAAACTGAGGCTTAAGGAAGGGAATGAAGTCTTTGTCAGGGGCTCTTGATGAGAAAGTGGTCCAGTGGGGACCTTTCTCATTGCAAAGCCTGCAACTCTAGCTGCAGCGTAAGAAGTTCCCTCCAAATTGGCAAGAAAATCATCCTGATGACTCTTAGGATCAGGCTCTGTTTTGCTTTTTAAAATGAATTAACATTTTATTAGGGCAGTTTTAGGTTTACAGAAAAGTAAGCAGAAAGTACAGAGATTTTCCATATACCCTCGCACCCCTGCACCACTATTTCCCCTATAATTAACATCTGGCATTAGTGTGTGACATTTTTTTATACTTGAGCTAATTTTGAAACATTATTATTAACACAAGCCCACAGTTTACATTAGGATTCACTCTGTGTTGTACATTCTGTGGGTTTCAACAAATGCGTAAGACATACATCCACTGTTAACAGTGTCACAAAGAATCAGATGGGCTGCTTTCACTGAGCAAGATGCATTTGAGGGTCCTCTGTGCTGTCTTGTGACTTGAGAGCTCTGTATTTTTTATGCCTAATAAAAAGCTCTGTGACTTGCCCCAGGGACCCTCGGTAAATCAGGAAGAAAGCTGGGATCGGAAGGTCCTCTGCCCCAAAACTTTCCTTTTTGGAGGGACCCTGGAAGGATACACAGAGAGGTGACGTCTGTACTTGCGATGGGGGAAGAGAAACCCCAGCTTGGTGTCAGCAAGTGTGCTGTGAGAGGCAGGGGCTGAGCGGTTTGTGATGGACGACGCAGGAGAAACAGCTGCCCAGGAGGGCATATGGAGGAGGGAGAGTTGGAGCTACAAGAGCTTCCCACGAACAGGTGGCTGCAGGCTGGGTCCCTGCCCCACACCTTTCAAGGGTCTCCATCACTCTGGGGAAGTTTTCAGGCTCTTTGGCTAGCACTGCCATCCTGCAGGCTCTTTTCCTTGCACCACGGATGGTCGTTTCCAATCTGTCTGGCTTCCATGCTTTGCTCCTGCTGTCTCTTGTGCTCGAACCACTGTTCTGCCTTCCTGTGCCTGGCCAACTCCAACTGATTTATTGCTTGATTGAGCTATTATTCATATATCATAAAATTCACCCTTTAAAATTGTGCAATTCAGCGACTTTCATTATACCCACAAGGTTATGCAACCATCCCACCTGTCTAGTTCAGAACAGAAACCTTATGTTCATTAGAAATCACTCCCCATGCCCTGCTCCCTAGCCTCTGGCAACTACCTTCTGTCTCTACAGATGTACCTGTTGTAGACATTTGCTAGAAGTGGAATCATATAATACGTGGCCTTTGGGTGTCTGGTTTCTTTCACTCACATGTTTTTAAGATTCATCCAGGTTGTAGTTCATTCCTTTTTATGGCCAAATAGTATTCCATTGTATGGATAGACTACATTTTGTTTAACCATTCACCAGTTGATGGGCATTGAGTTACTTCCAATGTTGGAATGAGTAATGCTGCTGTGAACATTCATGTAATTAGGTTTATTTACTTATTTTTAATGGAGGTACTGGGGATTGAACCCAGGACCTTGTGCATGCTAAGCACTCACACTACACTGAGCTATACCCCACTCCCCTAAACATTTATGTAAAAGGTTTTGTGTATGTCCATCCTTAATTCTCTTAGGCATAATCTTAGGTGTGGAAATGCTAGGTCACACAGTAGCTCTATGTTTAATCTTTTGAGGAACTGCCAGACTGTTTTCCAAAGTGACTGCACCATTTTATATTCACACCAGCAGTAGTATGTAAGTTCCAATTTCCCACATCCTCGTCAGCACCTCTTATTTTCTTTTTAATTATAGTCATTTTAGTGGGTGTAAAGTGTTACTTCATTGTAGGTTTTCTTTAACTTAAAAAATTCATTTTATATGTTTATGCATTTATTTTTAGCTCATTGTACTTTTGATTTGCATTTCCTTTTCATGTGCTTATTGGCCATTTGTATATCTTCTTTGGAGAAATCTATTCAGATCATTTGCCCTTCTTAAAATTGGGTTGGCTTTTTTTTAAACAAATTTAAAAAATTGCAGGTGTGGGGGGAGTAATTAGGTTTGTTTGTTTGTTTGTTTGTTTATTTATTTATTTATTTATGTTTAATGGAGGTACTGGGGATTGAACCCAGGGCCTTGTGCTTGCTAAGCACCTGCTCTACCACTGAGCTATACCCTCTCCCTCCCTGGGTTGTCTTTTTATTGAGCTGTCAGCATTCTTAATATATTCTGTATACTAAACCCTTATGAGGTATATGATTTGCAAAGTTCTCCCACTCTGTGGGTTGTCTTTTCACTTTCTTGGTGGTACCCTTTGAAACACAAAAGTTTTTCACCTTGAAGTCCCGTTTATTTACTTGTCTTTATTGCTCATGCTTTTGGTGTCATTGTCTAAACCAAGGTCATAAAGATTTACCCATTTGTTTCCTTCTAAGAGTTTTCTAGTTTTAGCTCCGACGTTTAGGTCGATCCATTTTAATTTTTGTATATGGTGTGAAGTGGGGATCTGTATCAGTTTTCTAGTGCTGCTGTAACAAATCACCACAAACTAAGCGGCTTAAAATAACACCAACTAGCTTACAGATCTGAAGGTGAGAAGTCAGAAATGGATCTTACTTGGCTAAAATCAAGGTTTGGCAGGACTGCATTCCTTACAGAGCTTCTCAGAGAATCCATTTCCTTGCCTTTTCCAGCATTTAGATACTGCCCACATTCCTTGGCTCACAGCCTCTTCCTCCCTCTTCAAAGCCAGCAACAGTGGGCTGAGTCTTTTTCATGGCATGATTTCTCTGGTTCTCCTTCTTCTGCCTCCTCCTTCCATTTTTAGTGACCCTTGTGATTACATTGGGCTCACCCAGGAAACTCTTTTAAGGACAGCTGATTAGCAACCTAATTCCACCTGCAACCTTAATTCCCCCTTGCCAAGTAACCTAAAATATTCACAGGTTTTGGAAATGAGGGTATGGACACCTTTTTGGGGGGCCCCTCATTCTGCCTATTACAGGGTTCAATTTCCTTCTTTTGCATATGACTGTCTAGTTGTCCCAGCACCATTTATTGAAAAGACTATCCTTTTCCCATTGAATGGTCCTGGCACACTTGTTGAAGATCCATTGACTATAGACCTATGGTTTGTTGTTGTTTTCATCTCAGTTCTATTCCATTGATACATATGTCTATCCTTATGCCAGTACCAGAGTGTTTGATTACTGAAGCTTTGTAGTAAGTTTGAAATCAAGACGTGTGAGTCCTCCAATTTTGTTCTTTTCAAGATTGGTTTGGCTATTTGGGGGCCTCTTGCAATTCCACATGAATTTGAGGATCAGCTTGTCAATTTCTACAAAAAAAATCAGTCAGAATTTTGATAGAAATTGTGCTAGATCTGTAGACCAATTTGAGGAGTATCACTATCTTAACAACATGAAATCTTCCAATCCGTGAACATGGGATGTTTCTCCATTTATTTAGATCATCTTCAAATTTTTTCCAAAATGTTTTAGTTTTCAGTGTACAAGTCTTGGACTCCTTTTGTTAAATTAAGTACTTCATTCTCTTTGATGCAATTGTAAATGAAACTGTTTTCTTAATTGGCTACTGGTTTTAAAGATGCACTACCTGTGCAAATCCCATTGCACTTACTACACTCTGCTAAACTCTGGTTCTGAGATGTGGTCCAGTTGCCCAGGCTCACCAGGCCTCCTCCCCTTTCCAGCTCTCCCTGCCCATGCTATTCCCTGAATGTTCCGTCATATCAGCCAAGGATCACTTGCCTCAGTCTGGGAACTTCCCCAGGCAAGAGCCAGGGTAGAGGACGCAATAGGTCCTCATGGAGATACAGGTTTCCAAGGAGAATGTGCAGAAGAAATTCAACAAGCACATTTTCAGCCCCTACACTCTGCCATAGGTCAGGGGGCTTTCGAGGACTCAGTGAACAAAACAAATATCCTTGCCCTCATCAAGCTTATACTTAGAAGGTTCAGGAATTTCAAAGTCCATCAAAATGCGCCCTCCTCCAGGAAACCTCCTATCTCCTACCTCCACCTCACCACACCCCACGTCCCCTACTTCGGGTATCGAAACTCTAAGCTTCCCTCTCTGGCCCTGCCCTGATACCCGGAGGTTCAGCGCAACTGCACGGGCTCTGCCTGTCCGAACCCAAGAAAGAGCTCGATGAGGACGCAAAGAATCAATGAGCACGGCCAGACCTACTGCCCGGCCCCGCTGGGACTTCACTCGTGGGACTGCGCATGTGTCAAAGGCGCCGAACGCTGTGCGGCCGGAGCAGCCTTTACGCAGGCGCACTAGCGGCCGCCGGGAAGGCTTCCGCCTCCCTGCCGCCGCTGTCGCCATGGCCGCGCCGGCCCCCGGCCTTATCTCAGTCTTCTCGAGCCCGCAGGAGCTGGGCGCGTCGCTAGCGCAACTGGTGGTGCAGCGGGCAGCATGCTGCCTGGCGGGGGCCCGCGCCCGCTTCGCGCTCGGCCTGTCGGGCGGCAGCCTCGTCTCGATGCTGGCCCGCGAGCTACCTGCCGCCGCTGCTCCCGCCGGGTCCGCCAGCCTCGCGCGCTGGACGCTGGGCTTCTGCGACGAGCGCCTGGTGCCCTTCGAGCACGCCGAGAGCACGTACGGCCTCTACCGGGTGAGAGCTACGGGGGCCGCTGGGGGCCAGGCCCAGCGGGCCCCACCCATTGCCTGAACCCGGCTACGGGGGCCAACGGGGGTCATTTCGAGAAGGCCGCGCCCGCCGCCTGAACCTGGCTATGGGGATCATGCAGGGTCACACCATGCTCTCTGCCTCTATCTGGACTGGAACTGGGAATGGTCGCTGGGTTCCCTGAGGTCCCATCTAGGCTACACCTCCGGGTGGACCAGTGGGGCTTTGTAGCTCCTCTTGATCCTTTATCCGGTAGCCAGGAAGAGGGAGTGGCATTGGCCAAGACGTGGATTTGAAACGGAGTGGCCCATTCCAGGTCCTAGAGAAGTTCAGGCGCCACAGCCTCTTCGCATGAAAAGGCAGAGTTAGGGAAGAGCCAGGCACGAGGGATCAGGTGTGGAAACGGCTTCAGTTTCCCCATTCCAACCTGGACGAGTTCTCAGTTGTCTCCATGCAGCTTGCGGCGCTGATGACTTGGAGGCTGGTTATCTTTGGCCTGGGGCCCAGACTCCTATAGAATCAGAGAAACACTCCCCATTTTACAAAAAGGGAAACTGAAGTTTGGAGGAGATGTGGCCTGCCTTGACACCCCCGCCCCCGCCGTCTCCTCCCCCCTGGGCTGCATCTGAATCAGCTCTTCCTACCCCAAGGAGGAAAACCCACCCAGGGATGTGTGGGAGGGGTAGGTTTGGCCAGCAGCCTCAGCTCACTCAGGTCCTGGGTGTGCTGAATTCTCTTGAGCGGATAATTTTCTGTTGTTGTGGGGGGTTTTTTGTTTGATTTTGTAATAAGCAGGAAGATTTACTGATTACCAAGTGCTTTATTCATATCATCTCATGAAACTACACAATAGCCTATGAGGTGGGGGTTGTTAGTAACTCCATTTCATAGACAGAAAAACTGAGGCCATAGTATCTCCATCTCCATAGATGGAGAAGAGGAGAGTCACCCAGTGACCAGTGAGGGAGCTGGGGTGTGAGCCTCCTGGCCCAAGCCTCCCCAGACAGCACCTGGGACACAGCTCAGGAAAGGGGCCCTGTTAAAGTGTGTTTTCCTGTGTATATTCCTCCAGAGCTTAATTAAAAAGTGAGTTCTTGTTTCTTTTTACTTTGCATGACTTTGAAAGACTTTTGATTTGTTTTAATTAGGAAAACTATTTTTGCTCAAGTAACAAAATTCTAATGAAACAGTAAAAGAGAAAGTACAGATATTCATTGTGTCCAATTTCCAGCACTAGGGACAGTTCACTCCCAGGACTCATTGCGGGGCAGGAGGCAGGGGCACCAACACACAGGGCAGTAAATAAGGGAAATCCACTCAGAGCCATAACATAATGCAGCGCGGACAGAAGAGAATAGTATAAGATGGTAGTAAGTGCCAAGGAAGAGGTAGTGGGCATCCATCAGCCTGGGTGGTGGGCAGCGAGGGGCTCTGAGGTGACGTTTGAGCTGAGCCCTGGAGGATGTGACAAGCTGATCATAGGTGAGCTGGGGTAGAGGGGAAGGAAAAAGATGGTGGGAACCACTGAGGGGTGAGGATTTACTCCTGCCAGTTCCCCCATGAGGAGAACCATCTTAGTTCCCTGGGGTTGCCATAACAAAGTACCACAAACTGGGGGCTTAAAACAACAGAAATTGATTCTCTCACGGTTCTGGAGGCCAGAAGTCTGAAATCAAGATGTCAGCAGGACTGTGTACTCACCCTCCAAAGGCTCAGTGGGAGGATGCTTCCTTGCTCCTTCCAGCTTCTGGTGGTTCCAGGTGTTTCTTGGCTTGCGGCCACATCACCACAATCTCTGCCTCCATCTCTATGTCACCTTCTCTGATTCTCTCTTTGTGTCCTCTGTTCTTATAAGGATGCCAGTCATTGGATTTAGGGCACATCTTAAAGCACAGTGACCTCATCTTAAGCTATGACATCTGCAAAGACCCTCTTTCTAAATAAGGTCACATTCAGAGGTTCCGGGTAGAAATGAATTTGGGGGGCCACTAAGCAACCTAGTAAGGGATGCAAAGGCGTTCCCTTTCGTGAGGGTGGACCCTGTGCACCCTGGGGGTCTCTAAACCTGAATGGTTCAACCTGCGCCATGGGCCTTCTGCTGTCCAGGCTAGAAGGGTTAGCTGGGGCTACCTTTCTGGGGATGTTTACCATGAACTTGCCTGATCAGCCAGCAGTTTCACTTCTAGGAACCTGCCCAACTGATGACACCCAGCCTTGGGCACCCTGGAAGCCCATCCTGAGGAAGAGGGAAAAGCTCTGAGCCTGCAGGGGAAGGGCAGCTAAGGTGGGGCGTCAGGTGACAGAAACGGGGCACTGATGCTCCCTCCTGGCTTTGTGGTACAGTCCTCAAGGGTGTGTGTAGATGGAAACTTTGGTCAGAGCAGATCTTTCCAACAATGGATCTGATCCTCTCCAGCTCACACACCCACCTTGGCTCCCCATCGCCCTCAATCCAGAACCCACACTCCTCAGGCCAGCAATTGGTGGGGGCTCAGCCCCATGAGATCTGGTGGGTTAGCCCATGTTCATGCCACCTCTCCTCTCTGCTCCAAACACACTATTTTTGCTGTTTCCCTGCTTTCACTTTGCGGATCAGCTCAGCATTGCCTTTGCAAAGCTAGTTCCTGTCTCAGAAGAGGTACCAAGGTGAAGGTTGCCAGCGTCTATCCCAGAGCAGATCAGAGGCCCTGGGGCTCATCACTGTGGGAGAGGGCTAGAGCCCTCTGCCTTGCAGGAGGCCTGACTCCTAGTGTTTCTGCATTAACCCCGCTGATCGGAGGCTGGGGCGCTGGCTATGTGCTGGGCAGGCTCACCCTGTAGAGGCAACCCAGAAGAGAAATCGGTGCTTATCACAGTTACATGCAGGATACACAGTTACCAAGCAGGAGCATAAGGGAGGCATAGGCAGGGGTGGCTGCTTAGAGGAGGCACCCTGAGGGATGTGTAGGAGTTTCCCAGGCAAGGGCAGCAGCTTGTGACCTGGTTGGGGCAGGAAGGTCAGCGGGGCTTTGTGGAGGGCAGAGAGGGGTCAGGTTTTATTCTGAAGGCGCAGAGGACCCTGGGGGTTTAGAAACAGGGCAGTGGTGTGGCCAGACAGGTGCAGGCTGGGGCCAGGAGTCTCCCAATCACGATGGACTTCAGAGACCCCTGGCGGAATGCCACTGAGAGCCACCAGGATCCCAACTCATACAGGAAATGGGTGTGATGACAGTCATGTCTTCATGTGGAGGATCTGGGTGGTCATGTGCATGCCCCCTGCCTGCCATAAACTGTTTCTGTTGGTGACCATGTGCCTCTGTCTGCCATAGACCCACCTGCTCTCCAGGCTGCCTATCCCCGACAGCCAGGTAATCACCATTAACCCCGAGCTGCCCGTGGAGGAGGCAGCTGAGGATTATGCCAAAAAGCTGAGACAGGTGAGTCCCTGGAAGCAGCTTCAGGGAGACCTCATCTACCCAATGGCCACTCGCAGGGGGGCAGAGCAGCCTGCCAGTGGCACTGAGTGATTGTTGCTGGCAGAAACTACCCCTAGGGACAAATGGCAGACCTCTTGGAGGATTCCCCCCTCTAAGAAGCCACAGCCCTACCCTGGGGGGCCCCAGGTGCAGCCTGGCCTCTGACACCCTGCTAGTGGGCCTAGGTCTTCATATCTTGGCAACAACTGGGGACAACATCTCAGGACTGTCTTCTTTCCCCAATCAGGCCTTTCAAGGGGATTCCATCCCAGTTTTTGACCTGCTGATTCTGGGTGTGGGTCCCGATGGCCACACTTGCTCACTCTTCCCAGACCACCCTCTCCTGCAGGTAAGCACACCCATGAGGGCCCTGCTTGTGCCCAAGCCTCAACCTCTATCATCTGGGGCTTCAGGAGGGCTGGAGTGTTGGCAGAGTCAGCCTCTGCCAACAGGCAGACCTGCTGGGCTTAACTCTTCTGAGCCTCAGTTCACCCATCTTAAAACATGGGCCTTAAATCAGATACCACAAGATTAGCAGGGTGGCATGGAATGATGGATGGACAGTGCCTGGCATGTGTGAATACTCAAGAAGTCAAGTGATGTCCTCCTGTCTCCATCTTGGGCCTCCCTCCCCCAGGAGCAAGAGAAGATTGTGGCCCCCATCAGTGACTCCCCAAAGCCCCCTCCTCAGCGCGTGACCCTCACACTTCCTGTGCTGAACGCAGCTCGAACTGTCATCTTTGTAGCAACTGGAGAAGGAAAGGCAGCTATTCTGAAGGTAACAGCTGAGGGCCGCCTTCCCAAAAAGGTTGTGGGCATAGAATATGGCCTCAGACACTATTGTGCTGAAAACACCAGATCCCAAGATACTTCAGTAATTCTTGGGTTGAAGGGAAGATGAAAACTGCTGACTAGTTAAGTGTTAACAATTATGAGATGAAATTGAGATGAGGCCAAAGCTGTGTTCAGAGGTAAGTTCAAAGCACTTAATGTGCACATGTGTGTGCACGTGCACATATACTTAATTATTAAATAGGAAAGAATTGAAATAAACAAATCAAGCACTTAAGAATTAGAAAAAGGAACAATAACATAAGTCTAAGAAGAATCAGCAGAAGGAATAAGTGAAATTCAAATCAGAAGTCGATGAATTGGTTAATATTCTTAAGAGCTTAATGGTAAATAGGTCCAAAACATAGATAGACCTCTGGCATCAGGCAGAATTCAGATTTCAGTGTCCATGAGTAAAGATTAGTTGGGACCCAGACACACCCATTTGCTAATGAGTCATCTGCTGCTGCTTTTGACCTGTAACAGCAGATCTGAGTAGCTGGGACAGATGAGGTGTGATCGGCAGAGCCGAAATAGTGACCCTGGTCTTTGCAGAGAAGGCATGCTGACCCCAGTATGAAGCAGTCACAGGTGACAGAAAGAAAAGGACCCCATCCCTGCTGATTGCTGGATGCTAGGACATGTGGGAAGGGCTACATCACCTCTTGTGGGGTATGAGATCTCCGAGGGGCGCCGAAGGTGCAGGACCCCATGCTTCTGCCCTTTCCATACAGCGCATCTTGGAGGACAAGGAGAAGAACCCGCTCCCGGCTGCCCTGGTCCAGCCCAGCACGGGAAAACTTTGCTGGTTCCTGGATGAGGCAGCGGCCCGACTCCTGACTGTGCCCTTTGAGAAACATTCCACTTTGTAGCCGGCACCAGAGATGTTACAGCTGGGACCACACGCAGCTTAAGTGGGCTGTGACCTTCCGGGGCTGGGCCCCGCTGCCAACATGCTCCGGGCTTCATTTTAGAAAAGCCAGGCGGTGCCACTGGAAGCCGACGGGATCTGCCACCAGCCCTGCCCCGGGGGCTTGGCCCGTGAGCAGTGGCTCTGGCCGACTCAGTTATTAAAAGGAATATTTGTTTGAAAAATTCTCCACTGTCTCATGGTCCTTGGTGGGCAGCGAGACCCTGGGTACCCGGGTGGAGCGCCTGACCTGCATCCCTCATCCCAGCACGTGGAGGGCAGGGGCGGGCACCCCAGATGCGTTTTCTGAGGCTGCCACAGCAAAGCACCACAAACCGGGTAGCTTAAAACAACTGAAATTTATCTCACAGTTCACGAGACCAAAAGTCTGAAATCAAGGTGTTGACAGGGTTGGATTCTTCTGGACTCTGCAAGAGAATCTGTCCCAGGCTCCTCTCCCAGCCTCTGGTAGGCCGACAATTCTTGGCCTTTCTTGGCTGGTAGACACATCACTCCAATCTCTGCCTCTGTTGTCACATGGCCTTCCCCCTGCATGTGTCTCTCTGGGTCCTTTCCTATTCTAATAAGGACACCTGTCATTGGATATAGAACCACCCTAAATCCAGGATGAGCTCATCTCAGGATCCTTAACTAATTATGTCTGTAAAGACGCTTATTCCAAATCAACTCACATTCTGAAGTTCCAAGGGTTAGGATGTGGACGTATCCTTTTTTTAAAAAAAGTGTTAAAATACACATAACTTAAAATTTACCTTCTTAACCATTTTTAAGTATACAGTTCAGTGGTAACTCAATACATTCACATTTTTAAGCAGCCGTCACCACCATCCATCCCCATAACTCTTTTCATCTTGTAAATCTGAAATTCTGTATCTATTAAACACAACTCCCCGTTCTCCCGTCCTCCTGGCCCTGGCAACCACCATTCTGTCTTTATGAATCTGACTCCTCTGAAGTGCTTCGTATAATTGGATCATAGGGTATTTGGCTTTTTGAGACGGGCTTGTTTCACTCAATGTGTTGCTCTCAAGGTTCATCCATGGTGCAGCAGGTGTGAATTTCCTTCCTCTTTAACATAAGCAGATACCACATTGTGTTTTTCCATTCATCGATCAATGGACACTTGGGTTGCTTCTATGTTCTAGCTCTTGTGAACAATGCTGCTGTGAACACGTGTACAAATAACTCTTTGAGAGCCTGTTTCAGTTCTTTTGGATTTACATACAGAAGGGGAATTGCTGGGTCATATGCATATGGTAATTCTATTTTTAATTTCTGGAGGCACCTCCACGCTGTTCTCCACAGCAGTTGTATCATTTTACATTCCCACCAACCCAACAGCGCACAAGGGTTCCAATGTCTCCACATCCTCACTCACACTTGTTGTTTTCTGTTTTTTGGAGTGGCCTGTTTACGTACCCTTTGGCGGGACACAGTTCAACCCCTCACACTCACTTGGCCGAGCTCCCGCTGCACACACAGGGCCAGTCCTGACCTCTACATTTGGCCGTGCTGCAGGCCTGCTCAGAGCCTTGAATGCCCCAAGATGCTGCTTCTTTGTGTCAAAGCTGCAGCCTTTGCCCAGAGCATGTCTGCTCGTGGCCCACCTGTTAACTTTGCCTGGCTCCAGGGACCTTGGTGGGGGAGGCTGGTGGGCGAGGGAGGTGGGAATTGAAACCTCAAAGCCGAAACAACAGAAAGGGAAGTTTCCTTCAACATCTTGTCCGGGTTGATTACCCAGATGTGAGAGGGAGGAAGTGGTATAGGACCTGAGTGGAAACAGACTGAGAAAAGCAGAGGAGAGGGTTGGAAGGAAATCAGCCCAGGCTGGGCAGCAGCAGGTGGCTGTGACCCCAAAGCCACTGGCTGAGGCCAAGGCAGGGGGGCTGAGAAGTGAAGGGTAAGTGATAAGATAGGTACAGGTACCCCGTGTTGGGGGCCCTGCCTGGGCTACCCTTGAACCTAACGTTTGCTCCTCATCCACTCCCCTCCAATCCACCTGCCTGTGCTCTTCCTGGAATCCACCAACCCCATTCCCACCCCAGGGCCTTTGTATATGCTGTGCCTACTGCCCAGTATTCTCTTTCTTCCAGCTTTTTGCATGGCTTGGCCCTTTCTTCCTTCAGGTCTTGGTGCAACATAATCTCCCTGATCCCTCCTCACCCCTTGTATTTTCTATTTCTTCTTATTCCATTTTTCTCCCTTTCCCTTATTATCTGACAGTTTTGTTATTGTGCTCGCCAGTGGTGCATGGGAGCTGGACTGTGGTCTGTTTTGCCTACATCTGCATCCCCAGTGCTTAGCTCAGGGCTGGCACATGGCATGGTATGGAGACTTGTTGAAAGCAGAAATGAATCCTGGTGCATTGGTGAGGATTACAGTCAGATGTTCCTGGTGGTTTAAACAGAATGGAGGTCTAGCTCTTTCTCTGGAGGGAGGCCCCCCAGAACTGGTGAAGCAATGTCATGAGATCTTTGGGGAACCCCTCAAGTGACATCATAGTTGATTCATTGTCAAGTGAGTTTTACCTCATGCTCCAAAGTGACTGCTTGTGCTCCAGCCATTATGTCCATGTTCTGCCCACTTGAACTCGACACTCCCCTCATCTGAAAGCCTGTGAAACATTTGATCACATTTCAGCCTGAAGTGAAGACCAACCTTCTTCCCTTCCTGCCTGCCTTCCCTCCTGATTTCCTGCCTTCCTGCCTTCCCACTCTCCCTCGCTTCCTTCTTTCCTTTGCCAAACACTGATGGCTGCTTTGTGCCAAACACTGGAAAAACAGGTGAAGAGGTAGGGAG
Source organism: Camelus dromedarius (assembly GCF_036321535.1). NCBI lineage: Eukaryota > Metazoa > Chordata > Mammalia > Artiodactyla > Camelidae > Camelus > Camelus dromedarius. The sequence continues at coordinate 9,826,236 of NC_087462.1, forward strand.
ACCCAACTAATCAGACCCAGTCCAGTGCTATATGTGCTGTTAGAGGACAGACTGGTAAAAGCAGAAACAGAAGGGACATGCCCCAGCAGTCCAGGGCACAGCAAAGGCTCCCCACCAGCTCCCCCTGCCCCAGCACTGAACCCTGGGACCAGGTTTGTCTGTCTAGTTCTATCTTCCCAACCTGGGGCTGGCCCAGGGCTGGATTGGCTTAGGACCCAGAATTGCCCAGCATGGAGTGGGTACAGTGAGGGTGGGGGTAGGTACATCCCTGTCCACTCTGCCCCCACACACTAACAACTACTCGCAGGTCCTGCCAGGTATCTGCCCTGTATCCCGCCTCCAAAGCCAGCTAGGACTTTTGTCTTCTACCTCCACTCCCGGGACAGCCCCTACAGAAACCACCAGCTCTGGGGGACTTGGCCCCAGGGGAACTGGGAGGACACAGGTGCAGGGTGGGTGGAGCAGGGCAGGGCGAGAAGCAGGCATCCCACACCCACACCAGGACCAGGCTCTGGCTTCTGACCCCAGACAGCTGGCCTCCACAGCATTCAGGTCCCTCACAGGCCACCCTGCTCCAGGGTGCCCCTGAGCTGAGGAACCTTAAGGGGTTGTGTGGAGGGGAGGGGTGTTTGCTTCACTCTCAAGGGAGTGCAGGAGACGGCAGCAGAATGGGCGGGCAGCCCTCCAGCCCCCTGGACAAGCGGCAGCAGCAGCACCTGAGGGGTGAGTGGAGTGGGAAGGGACTGGAATTTGGCAGGTGAGGTTCAGGGCTGGGTTGTCAGGTACACAGGATGCCCTATTAATGTGAATTTCAGATAAGCAATGAATATTTTTAGTATAAGTGTGTCCCAAATTTTGCATGAGGGCATACTTATGCTAAAAAAAGTATTCCTTATTTACCTGAAATTCAAATTTCATTGGTGTTGTGTACCTTTATTTGGTAAATCTGGTAATCCTACTCAGGGCATGGGTTTGGGGTGGAGGGCATGGGGCCAGGTAGGAAGTGCCCCAAGCCCAGCCAGATCTTCCCAGGTGGGCAGGGACCAATAGGCCCCTCCGTGTGAACCCCCGGGATCAAGTCACAATTCCTGATTTGAGTCAAAGAAGAGCCAGTGTCCTCCATCCTCCGTATACACAGTTGAGCACTTACTGTGTTCTGGGCACTAAGGATATGGTGGGCTCATGACCTAGACCAGGAAACAAGGTCAAGTTATCATTATACAAATAGATTCAATAAGAAACTGCAAAGTGTTGAATTATTTTTCCTGTAGTGGCTTAAACAAGATAAAGACGTATTGCTCTCCTATAGAGGGGTACAGTGGCAGGCAGGCTGATAAAAGTGAGGCAACCCACTTCCTTCCATCTTATGGTTTCTACCATGCATGGCTTCTGTGCCTGAGGTCACTTCATGACAGAATGACTGCTGGAGTTCCAGTCATCGGGTCCACATTCTAAGCAGCAAGATAGATATATATTAACATATAGGCAAGTGCACACATCTTCGGGGAACAACCTGAAGAACTTAAACACTTGTGTAATCACCTAGATCAGGATACAGAGCACTTCCATCACCTCAGAAAGTTCCTTTGTGCCGAGCGAAGCTTTTAAAAGATTTTGAAAATCAACCCAGGTAAGGGCCACAAGGAAACTTTTGACTGTAATGGATCTGTTCTTTTTCTTGATTGTGTTGATGATTTTATGGGTGTGTGCATGTGTCAGACTTATTAAATTCTATGCTTTATACGATTAAGGTGTGCTGGACATCTGTTATAAATTAAACCTGAGTCCTTTACCTTCAGGGACCCCCAACCACTATGTGGATGGAAACAGGCTGTGGAGGATTAAGGGTGAATGGAATTGGAGCATGTCTTTTTTGGGCAGTTTTGGGGTGCAGGTAGGAGCCCACAAGTGGCTTCCCTGCTTGTTCTGCCCTCACCCTCTGGCAGGTTGGGAAAGCCTGATACAGCCATCTCCCCATTCTTTTGTCCTTGCAGGCCAAGTGGACATCCTGCTGAGGAACTTCCTGCCCTGCTACCGCGGGCAGCTGGCAGCCTCTGTCCTGCGGAAGATCTCGATAGAGCTGGGCCCTCAGGAGCCTGTGGGATGTCAGCTGCTGCAGAGCAAAGTGGGTGCTGCGATGGGGGAGGGGGTGCTGAGCGGGTGAGTCTGGGGAGGCCGTGTGTTCGTTCAAGGGGCCCTCCTCTCACATTTGCCCTCACTGATGCCACGACCTGGGGTGACTATTAAAAAATCGTTCTTTGAACAGACATTAGCTGGGCATCTACTGCGTGCCATATCGTGGGGCAGGATGCTGGGGACACAGTAGTGACTGAGACAGATCCTTCTCTGCCCTGCAGGGCTCACTGTCTAATTGGAGGAAATGACTAACCAGTATGATGTTAACATATCATGATGCAGGATAACTTCTGAGAATTGCTAGGAAGACAGGAGGAAGGGCGGTGTTGGGGAGGAGCCTGATCTGGAGCTCAGAATGGGAGGGCATTCTAGGCAGAGGGCACAGCCAACGTGAAAGCCCTGGAGTTGGGAAAAACGTGGCCTGACAGAGTGCAGCATCCAAGAGCACAACATGTGCATTGGACCCCCAAGCCTTTTCATGCGCCACCCTCCCCCTTCCTCCTCATGCTTTGGCTGCTACTTCTTCCAAGAAGCCTACCTTGATTACCACTGCTCCCGCCTGAGTCAGGCACCTCCTCTGGAACCCCCATCCATTGCTTCTCCAGCTCAGACCTGGGTCACACATTCGCCACTCCCATCTGTCTGCTTTGGGAGGACCGGGACCAGACCTTGTCTCCCCCTCCCCCTGACCCCTTGTGTCTACATGGTGCCTGCACTTAGTAGAGGCTCAGAAAGTGTTTGTCATGACACAAAAGAGGCTGGAACTGCCAGGCCCCTGTTCCAAATGTCTCCTGAGCTGGCATATGGTGCCCAGGATCTCCCCACGTCCTGTACAACTTAGTCCTCACCAGCTCGGGTGATGGATTTTTGACCAGAGAGGAAACCAATATACAGAGAAGTGAAGTGACCTGACTGCAGTCACACTGCCAGCAATGGGCAGAGGCCTGATTTGAACCCAGAGCCCACACTCCTTATGACACTGGGTCCCCTGCCCCAATCAGGGCTCTGAGATTTTTCCTACTTCTCTCAGATGCCGCTTCTCCCATCTGTGCCTGCCCTGGGGTGGGGGCTCCCTGATACAGAGCCCCTCCCACCTGGGACTCCCCTTGTCCCACTTGGGGCATCATGGGGCCTGAGGGTCGCCCCCGCCTGTGCCTTTAGCCACCTGCTGGTCCCAACCACTTGGGCCTGGGCACAGCTGACATTGAGGTTTAAGCAGCATGGAGAGATTTCCCCTCGCTTCAGTTGGAACATTTTCTTTAATATTTATTTTATTATTTTTACTTTTATTTTGTTTTTCTTTGGTGGTGAGGTAATTAAGGTTTTATTTGCTTATTTATTTAATGCAGGTACTGGGGATTGAACCCAGGACCTCTCATGCACACTAAGCACACACTCTACCACTAAGCTATACCCTCTCCCCATACTTATTTTAGATATTTGCATTAGGTATATAATTTGTATAATAATGTTTTAACAATATTACAGTGAAAAATCTCAGATCTAGGAAGAAGGATGGAGAATCAGTTAAGAAACATCTGAGTTCTCAGTCTGTGCCGAAGAATCAAAACATCACAACTGCTGTTCATTTAGTCATCAAATATTTAATGAGCACCAGCTATGTGCCAGATGCTACTCTGGAACCCAGTGGTGAAAGAAATGCATGCAATTCAGGTGGCCAGGTAGACAGAAGAGGGACAAAGAAAACCAAACAAGGTGATGTCCCACCCTGCTTGAGCTAAGGGTCTATGGAAGGAGGCCTGACTGTTTCTCATAAAGTTAAACTACACTGGCTCCACGACCCCACAATCCCACTTGTATCAGTTAGCTATGCTGTGTAACAATATACCACACAATCAATGCCTAAAATTATGCACGGTTATCGTCTCACAGTTGCTGTGGGTCAGGAATCTAAACAGGGCTTTGCTGGGTCCTTTCTTTCAGAGTCTCTCACAGGCTGCGATCAAGATATTGGCCAGGGCTGGGGTCTCATCTGAGGCTAAAATGGGGAAGGGCCCCCTTGCAAGTAAATTTGGGGAACTGAACAAATTCAGTTTATATTTCAAGGGGCTGCTAACAAGTGCAGGCTGTAAGCGTGCTTGATAAAGAATAACAACACTATACCAGCGGAGCCCAAGCACCCTATACTTGGTGGTGCCCTGGTCACGGCAGGAGCTGTCTGGGTGGTCTGGATACCTGGATACTGGCCCATGTCCCTGACACCTGCCTGCCCCTCCTCTCACAGAAGCTGCCCCGAGTCCGTGAGCACCGAGGGCCCCTGACCCAGCTACAGGGCCACCCACCCCAGTGGCAGCCAATCTTCTGTGTCCTGCGTGGGGATGGCCGGCTGGAGTGGTTCAGCCACAGGGAGGTGAGTGAGTAGGCCGCACCCCTTAACCTTTGGCCTCTCCATCCCCCAACCCCAGGATGGATTTCAGGTCTAGGTCTCAGTTTACCCCATCTTTTTCTTCAGTCATTGACTATGAACGGAGGTCACCTGTGTGCTTGACCCGGGGGTGGGCAACCATCTCCTGTTGTGCCTGGTGGGTAAACTGAGTCCCAGGCTGGGAGTAGGGATTCATTCACGATTGTCAACAGAACTGGGGTTGAAACCATGTGACACTTTTGCATATCAGGCCCGTGTCCTGCTTCCCAGCTGCAGAATTAAGGCAGGTCACTAGTCTCCTTGGGACTCAGTTTCCTCTTCTGTGAAATGGGATGATGATGGTCCATGCCTTACGGGGTATGAGGATTTAATGAAATAATCCTCAGACAGCACTTGGGTACTGGCCTTGCACACAGTGGGTGCTGGCTGCTCAGCTATGGGGGAGGGAGGGAGGAGGTGAGGAAGGGCCGGGCAGAGGAGGGAGGGGTGGAGGCAAGGAGGTGGGGTGGAAGACTTCCCCAGCTAAACCAAAACCTTCCCTTGATCCCACGTGCGGATATAGAAGCCACAGTTTAGACCTGTTCCAAGCCAGTTCTTTGGATGCCTTTTGTAGGAATATGAAAATGGTGACCGTCCTCTGGGCTCTACGGCACTGACAGGGTACACAGTCCTGACTTCCCAGCGTGAATATCTCCGCCTCTTGGATGCTCTCTGCCCAGACTCCTCAGGTAAGGGTCCCAGGGACCTCAAAAGCAGGTTTCTTCACTTTAGCACTGTTGACACTGGGGCCAGATCATTCTCTGCAGTGGGGGCTGCCCTGTGCTTCACACAGTATCCTTGGTCTCCAACTACATGCCAGTAGCACCCTACACCCCAAGTATGACAACCAAATATATCTCCAGACATGGCCCAGTGTCCCAAGGAGCAGCATTGCCTGTGGGGGAGCACCCCAGCTCTAAAAAGAAACACCTATTCTTGTCAGGATGAGAGGTCACCAGAGCAGAATCAAAGTGGCAAATGGTAAGGGAGGGGGAGGGTATACTCAAATGGTAGAGCTCATGCTTGGCATACACAAGGTCCTGGGTTCAATCCCCAGTACCTCCTCTAAAAATAAATAAATAAATAAGTAAACCTGATTACTTCCCCTACAAAAACATAACAAAGTAACAAAGGGTAAAAACAATAAAATCTGATGTCAGCAAACATATGGGGAGAAGGAAACTGGTAGGAGGAGAATCACACAGACTTGTTAAAGGGTTTATTTGTTCAGTCCAGTGTTTCCAGGAGGGTTCTCCTTCTCTCCCTCCCTCCATCCCTCTCCTCCCTCTCCACCCCCTGCTTTTTTCTTCTCCCCTGCCCTTTTTCTTCTCCCCTGCCCCCCTCCTCCTCTGTCTGAATAGGTAAGGTGCAGCGTAACTGGGCTGTCATGCACCCTATGAGGACCTGCATCATCTCATCACTAACTACCCTGTTTCACAGATGAGAACATTGATGCCAAGGACTGTCACACAGTTAGTCGGGGACAGACCAGAATTGCACCCTTTGCTTCACTGAGAGGCTACTGCCTGCCTAAGGATGCGAAGATGTAGCATCAAGAGTCTTCAGAAATGTTGATGATGTTGAAAACATCAGAATCCACCCAAATACCCATTCTTTGGGGTTGATTGAATAAATTATGGCCTGGCCCTTAGAAAGCATGTTGTCCCAGTCAGAAGCAGGAGCCAAAAGGCCAGTTATAGACCAGAAACGTCCACCTTGTTTTAAAAAATGCACCCCACACAGCTCTGTGCAGATTTAAAAATCTGGAGTAATATCCCCCAGATGGTTCATAGCTATTATTATCTCTGAGGACTGAGGTGGAAGGGCTGGATGACCAGGACCAGGAATCATCCACCTTCTGGATTATTGTCTTACTGCCGTCTCTATGTATGACTCTGGAATTCAGAACAGAACACCAAGGATGTAGGAGACCCCAATTAAATTCGTCAAAATTAAATCCACTCAGTTTTGTCCTCCCAACAGCTCTAGGTCATCGGTATGACTTTTTAGCCCATTTTACAGGTAGGAAAACTGAGGTTCAGGGAGATGCAAAACTGTGCCAAGAGCTAGAAAATGACCTGGCCGGACTCAAGCCTGGGCCAAGCTGACTCCAGCACCCCACGGGAAGCAGGGCTCAGATCACATGCCAACTCTGACAGATCGCTGGCCCAGGCTGCAGTGTTAAGGAGGGTGCTGAGGCTGGGAAGCAATGCTGGGATGGATTGCTGATGTCTGCCCTGGGCACACCTCCCCCTGAGACAGAGCTAAAATAAGGATAGAGCAACTATAATAGCCTGGCTCACACTTATTGAGAAACTGATGGAGTCTGGAGCTCCTCTAAGTATTTCATGGTTATTTTCTCCCAGTGAATGAATGATTGTAGAGTGGATGAATGAATGAGGATGTGACCTCCTGTCTTCTTTCAGGAGACCATGCACAGGAAGAGCCTGATACCCTCTTGGAGATGCCTGTGAGCTTCCCCTTGTTCCTGCAGCATCCCTTCCGCCGGCATCTCTGTTTCTCTGCGGCCACAGGGGAGATGCAGCGTGCCTGGAGGCTAGCCCTGCAGGGCGGCATCCGGCTTCGTGGCACAGGTGGGTCCTGGGAAAGGGCAGGAGCTCAGAGTCTGGGTTCAGATGGCTCTGCTCCTGCTGGCTGTGAGATCCTCTGCAAGCCTCAATTTCCTTATCTATAAAATGGACTGTGGGAGAAGACAGAGATACAACCCTGTGGGAGCTTAGCTGGGGGAATCAGGGAGGGCTTCTCAGAGGAGGGGATGTCATAGCTGGGGTCTGAAAAAGATAAGAGGCCAGCTAGGTCAGGTAAAGAAGAGGAACAGTAAACAACAAGGACTTACTGTATAGCACAGGGAACTATATTCAGTATCTTATAATAACCTATAATGAAAAAGAATATGAAAAATAATATATAACTGAATCACTATGTTGTACACCAGAAAATAACACAATATTGTAAATTGACTGTATTTCTATAATCAACTATACTTATAAAAAAAGATACATTCATCTCAATGTTTAAAGCAGCACTATTTACAATTGTCAAGATATGGAAGAAACCTAAGCGTCCATCAACAGATTAACAAAGAAGATGTGGTGTCTATCTACAAGGGAATACTACTCACCCATAAAAGAATGGAATCTTGCCCTTTGCAGCAACATGGGTGGACTTGGAGGGCATTATGCTAAATGAAATAAGATAGAGAAAGACAAATATTTTTACGTATATGTATTCCCACTTATACGTGGAATCTAAAAATACAACAAACTAGTGAATAAAACAAAAAAGAAGCAGACTCAGATATAGAGAACAAACTAGTGGTTAACAGTGGGAAGAGGGAAGGGGGAGGGGCAATATAGGGGTAAGGAATTAAGAGGTACAAATTATTGGCATAAAATAAGCTATAAGGATATATTGTACAACACAGGGAATATAACCAACATTTTATCATAACTATAAATGGAGTATAATCTTTAAAAATTATGAATCAGTATATTGTACACTTGTAATTTGTGTATATAAAAACGTGTGAATCACTATATTGTGCACCTGTAACTTATATAATATTGTATAGAACACAACAAAACAAAACAACAACCCTGGCAACTGGAGACTGCAGTGGGACCTGGGCTGTGACTGCCCACAGGGAATGCCTTTTCCTAAGTGGTATAAATGCCCCACATGGGCTGGTGATGGGCTTAAGGGAGCATGTTCCTGGCTGAGGGCACTTCTTGGGCAAAGTCTGGAAGTGGGTGAGACTTGGCTGTTGGGACCTGGCGAGGAGGTGGAAGGCTTCCTCCTCAGGCGATGGGGAGCCAGGTAGATATGAGAACAGGGGAGGGATGGGCGGGCACTGAGGAGCCGCCACCCTCAGTTCTGCAGCGAAGTCAAGCCCCCGCAGCCCGTGCCTTTCTGGACGCTATACGGGTCTACCGGCAGCAGCAAGGCCACTTTGGCGACGACAACGTGACTCTGGGCTCGGACGCCGAGGTCAGTGCCCGCGCAAGGCCTCACCCGGGACCCCTAGGACCCCTCTCGGTCCACCGTGGCAACCATGGTCTCCACTCCCGCAGGTGCTGACCGCGGTACTGATGCAGGAGCTACAACCAGCGTTGCGAGCCCAGACCTTGCCCAGCCTGCGCGGAGCCCCCCGAGCCCGGGCCTGGGCCTGGACGAAGGTAGGCGCGGGGTCGCGGAGGTGGGGCAGGGACACGCAGGAGACCGCGGAGAGGGACAGAAACCGGACCTTGGTGCCCAGCTTCGCCCTCCCTGCGACTGTCGCCCAACCTCTCTCCCCATCTCTCTGCGTCTCTGTCTCTGTCTCTGTCTCTCTGTCCCCTCACCCCCGCCCCATCTCGGGCTTCTACCGCGCCCCTGGCGGTGTGGGGTCCCTTCCGGCCGTCTGGGCAGCTACTAGACGCCGTCCACGCCGCCGTCCTAGCCGGGGCCTCCGCGGGGCTCCGCGCCTTCCAGCCAGAAAAGGACGAGCTGCTTGTGGGCCTAGAGAAGACGATCCGTCCAGACGCGGACCAGATGCTGAGGCTGCGGGCGCGCGTGGCTGGGAGGCTGCGAGGTGAGGTCTGGGGGCGTGGCCTGTAGGGGCGTGGCCTGAGTGGGAAGGGTGGGGCCGAGAGCCTGAGAAGAAGGGGTATGAGCTGCGGGGCCTTTGGTTTGGGACCCAGCAGAGGCCGACCAGAAAGGAAAGGGCGGGGCCTAAGTAGGAGAATGGGCGCGACCTTGAGATAGTCTCGAGGGGGCGAGACGGGGCGGGGTTAAGAGGGAGGGCGGAGCCCCGGGAAGGGGGTGGGCCAGGAATAGAGTGGGTGAGACCCGAGACCGGGTTGGGAGAGGCGCGGAGGCGTTGGCGGTAAGCAGGCCTGACCCGGGTTGTGGGTTGTCCGGTCAGAGGTCAGACGGCGGAGATGGCTCCCATTCAGCTCAGTAACAAAGAGACCCGGGTTGGAATCCCGACTGTACCTTCCAGAGTGAGCCTTTGAGCCGATCCCCATCGCACTTGAAGCCTCCGTTTTCTCATCTGTAAAACGGAGTAGAAGAGGTTGCTCAGAGTCTGCACTCCCGACCACCTAGCCCTCTTGAGCTCAGGGCCGCACTCCCTCCCCGCTACCACCCATTTGCGGAGTACCTAGAGAAGACGATCCAGGCCAGTGTCTTCCACTCACAGCTGCAGTCCAGGGCCCCCTTGATTCGTGCCTGCACAGGAAGGTGGACGCGCAGCTGCCCCGGCTCACTCAGACACTGCTGAGCACCGTGGAAGCCGAACTCGCAGCCGTGCAGACCCTCCTAACCCAGGGCATGGGCCGTCTGTCCCGCCACCTGCGTGGGAGCCCCTCGGGCACCCAACTGCGGAAGGAGGTGAGCTCTAGTGGATGGGGGTTCATCGGGCCTATGGACAGAATATTAACTTTATAGAAGAGTTGCGTGAACATTGCATCTTGATTGAAAAATCTCTGAACTTTGCTCTAGGCTACTTTTTACTTACGGTGGACTGCCATGATATGGTCACTGTGGCACAGATTATAACATGGGAGAAAGGAGTAAGATGACATGATTAGCATTTTAGTAAGATCAGTCTGGAGTTACCTTCCTGGCAAACTCTTCCTCCTCCCGTTCTCCTGTTTGGTCACAGCCCACCCCATCTCCTGAGCCAAAGTTCTGCTCCACGCAGGTCAGCTCAGTTCTACTGATGTTAAATGAGAGCCTACCAGGTATCAGGAAGCCTTCAACTTGTTAAACCTCTGTTGACCTTTAAAATAAAATAGCCAGTTATTTTACCAGCAAAATGTTTTTTGGGGGACTAGCAGAGGAATTGCAATCTGGGACATGCAGGCTACAGCAAAATCACAAGCAAGCTCAGCAAAGGAGAGGAACAATACTTTGTAGAGAAAAAGGAGGATGTTAGGAGGGGCTGCTTTGAAGGTAAGTCCACTGGAGAAAAGCAAGAGTGCAGGGTGGTGACAGCTTCTCATTGGCTAAATGGTGGTAGTTTCTCATTGGTTGGGGCTGTTGCTGGGAATGAGAAAATCTTCCCCTGCTAGAGTGGTAAAGTAGTAACCTTCTTCTTGTTGGAGATGCAAGGTGTGCTTCTTCCTGCCTGGGATCTGCAGAGGGCAAGGAGTGGCAGTGCATGAGCACTCCCCCTTCAGGGCTTTGAGATTTCATTTTAAGTGAAGTTTCCCTTTACCGATTTTCACATCTCCATTTCATAATCACCTCCTCTAGAAACTTCCCCTGGTCCTTTCTGCATCTGCTGCTGCCTGTGCTTCCCTCCTCCCAGAATTGTTTTCACACCGCTGTAGTTGTTTGTCTATCCTCTGTCTCCCTGAACTTTTTTCCGTGAGCAGGTTGAGAGCAAACAGTATGTTGGATTATTCCATTTTTGCAACCATAGGACCCAGCACAAAGAGAGCATCAGGCAATGGGCATAGATGCAACAAGGATCTGAGTTGCCCATTTCGCCTCAGTCATGGCAGCACCACATGTTATTTTTTTCACATTTTACCATTTTATGCCCATCACCCATACCACATTGTAACTTTTATTATGCATTTTTTTGGTGATAACTGAAGTGGGATGTGTTTTCATTTGCATTTCTCTTTCAATGGATTGGCTGTGAGGTCCTTGGCCCCACCTTTCCATTGGCTGGTGGTGTTTTTCTCACCCGACGGCCATTGAAACATAGGTTTACTCATTTGGGGAGATGCCATGGGACCCAGAGTTGATGCAGATCTGCTACCGTGAGGCTGAGCAGAGCCAGGGACGCCTGGGGCAGCTGGCAGCACCATTTGGCTTCTTCGGAACACAAAGCCTGGTATTTGGAGCCCAGGATCTGGCACAGCAGGTGAGGATGAGTGGGAGACTGGGAGGCACAGATGGCAGCCTCCACTGAGCAGGTGCCATGTGTGTGCCGGGGAGCCCACGATGACCGACACAGACCTGGCCTTCCTTTGGGCCCTCCCAGGCTCCCAGTGTCATGAAGACATGAGCTCATGACCAGGCAGTGACTATGCATGGTGGACAGGGTTTTGGTGGGGACACGCAAAGGTGCTATGGGAAACCTAAGGAGACACCCGATCCATCTCCAAGGTTGGGAGGGCTTCCAAGAGGAAAGGACCGCTAGGCTGGGGCAGCAAGGGGGAAGAATGGGAATGGGGCATGCCCTAGGTAGTGTGGATAGTCCCTGGGAGGTGAGAGAGCTTGTTTGCATTTGGGGAAAGTGAAGCAATTTAGAGACACTGGGCTGTAGGTTTGAGGAGGGCAAAAATGTGGGAGATGTGCCAAGTGAGGTGGCAGTGGGGGACTGGATCAGGGCCTTGAGTGTGGGGCTAAGAGGGCTGGGCTCTGTCTGAGGGCAATGGGAGCCACAGCAGGTATGTGAGCAGGGCAGGGCCATGACCAGATTCAAAGTTTTTTAGAAAGCCATGCCTGCTATGGGGAGCAGTGGCTGTCAGGGGCAGGAGTGGAGGAGGCATGGAGAAGGTCTGAACCAGATTGGGTTGGTGGAGAGAAGCAGGATTGTTTTTTAAAGGTGAAGGGGATGGGACTTGCTAATAGACATGGTGAGTGAAAGAGACAGGAATTCAGAAGGCCCAGCGCTGCCTGGCGAGGTTGTTCAGTTTGTGTACTGCACAAGAGTGCTCAGCCAAGGAGGCTGAACTCTGGGCAGCACTCTGCTCCCCAGGTTGGGCACCCTGGCACCATCCTCCAGAGGTTTTCTGCCACTTTGCACATAGGTCCCCACTGATTGGATGAGCCCCAGGTCCTGAGAGGAGGAGGAGGGTACTGTTTCTTGAGACAAGAGGAAGATTGGGGGAAAGAGCTGGTCAGGGCAGGCTGGATGCTGAGAAGGTTTCAGCCAGGCAGGCATGGGCTCCAGAAACAGCATGGGTGCCTGGGGCTCATTCCAGCATCTCTTCTCACAGCTCATGGCTGACGCCGTGGCCACCTTCCTGCAGCTGGCCGACCAGTGTCTGACTACAGCCCTGGACCGTGACCAGGCCGCTCAGCAGCTGGAGAAAGTCAGGGGGCGTGTGTTAAAGGTGAGGTCCACGGGGAGGCCATGGCAGTGGCCCTGGGTGCTCAGATGTTTACTGGACCAGCTGCCCTGTGTGTCATGCAGAAATTCCAGTCGGATAGTGGCTCAGCGAGGAGGCAGTTCATCCACGGGTGGCTGCTCGGCATCTTCTTGCCCTTTGTGTTGAGCCAGCTGGAGCCAAGCTGCAAAGCGGTGAGCTGATGGAGGACAGGTCCTTTAGAGCAATCAAGTGCCTGTATCTTTCTGTAAGGTGGGAAGAGTGTTCTCTTCGTCACAGAGCCACTGTGACAATTAGAGACTTTTGTTCCCTGAGCCCTGGGGCTAAATTGGATAGCTCTTCTGGGCTCCCACAATACCCTCTGCTTCTCCCATGACAATGTTCAGTGTTTGCCACTTGAGAGCTGGGATGGGGTCCCATGCGTCGCATATCAGCAGGTGACACAGGCTTCAGGGAAGGGAGTGGGGAGAGGAGGAGTGTACGTGTGTGGGGGGGGTGCTGAGTGGTTAGGGAGGCTCTCCCTGAGATGACACTTAAGAAGCAGTGAACTGAAGCCATGAGCCATGTCCCAGGGAAGGGTGTTCCAGGCAGAGAGTCTAGCATGTGCAAAGGTCCTGAGGTAGGTCTATGCCTTGTGTGTTGGAGAAACAGTGAGGAGGCAAGTGTGGAGCTTGCTGAACAAGGGGGTAGGAAGGAGATGAGGACAGAGGTCTCAGGGGCCTGGCTACACAAGGCTTCAGGGCACCAGGAAGTGGTCCACATCAGGGGTCAGGCAGGAAGTGTCTGTAAGGTGTCCTAGCAGAGACACCTGTACTATTCCTATTGAGGGGTGATGCGCTTTGTTTTGTAAATTCTCCACAACAATCTGAGGGAATAACGAATCAAGGAGTTCATTTTAAAGATGAGGAAACTGAATTCTAAGGATCCCTAGCTAAGCAAGGTCAGAGCTGGGGCGTGAACCCATGTCCCACATAGCCCACCCCTCCAGCCCAGCCCCTAAACTGCCTTGCTTCCAGGAGCTGTCTGAGTTTGAAGGGGAAGTCCTTGCTGTGGGCAGCCCTGCTCTGACCATCGAGGGCATCTATGAGGAAGTTGTCCGGGGAGTCCTGCTGCAGAGGATCAATGGAGGTGAGCCCCGCCCCCTGCAGCTCAAGGGAGCCTGGTGAACCCTGGCTGTGTATTCTGAGTCCTACCCGGGTCCCAGTTGCCTCTCACTTCCTGTGAACACTAGCCCTTTGACTGAGGGCTGGGATTAGGACAGAAGGGGTCTGGGGTGGGTGAGCCTAGAGGGGCCATGTTGGAGCCTCCCTGAAGGAGGGGACATTGGAGTAAGTTTTGCAGGGTGTGTGTAGGAGTTCTTAAGATGAGAGAAGGGAGGCAAAATTTTAAAAACTGGGGATTGACATCTACTTTAAAAAAATTATTTTGGAAGAAGTAATTAGGTTTATTTGTTTATTTTAATGGAAGTACTGGGGATTGAAGCCAGGATCTCGTGCACGCTAAGCATGTGCTCTGCCACTGAGCTATACCCTTCCCGTAGACATTTACATTTATTCATTCAACAACCTCTCCCTGCTTTATTCTGGGCTGGCATTGAGGCCCCAAGAGTACTTGGATTCAACTGAAGGTCAGCCTCTCAGGATTTCCTGGGCTAAGAAGAGCTTCCTGAACCCCCTTTTCTCCCTTTCACCTCATCTCTTCCTTCATGACCCAATGTCTGGGACCATGGAGACATGGAGAGACTTGTGTACCAGCAGGGGGATGAACAATTTGTATGGTGATTCAGGGAGTGTCACAGCATCCACGTGGCTGACACAGGAGGAAGGAGAGGAGGCTGGAGGCTGCTGGGGTAGCCATGCAGGACCTTGAATGACAGGCAGAGGAGTTTAGACATTTGGCAGCAGGCAATCAGGAGCCATGGAGGGTGTGTGAGCAGAGAACAACAGTGGCCAGGCTGGAAGCTAGGGAGGATGCTGAGGGTGTGGTCTTGGAGGCAAAGGATGGACTTGAGCAGGGGTAGCAACCAAGGGGATGAAGCCCAGGCCTGAGGAGGAGGCAGAAGCCAGAGGCTGTTGTTGGCCTGGGGTGTCACTGAGTGCATAGGAGGGACCACAAACCTGAGGATGGTGCAGAAATAAAGGAGAGGAGCCCAAAAAGCCTGATTTGAAGGACACAAAGAGGAAGAAAGGATGCAGAAGGAGCAATTGGAGAGATGGGAGAAACCCAGACATAGCAGCGTTCTGGGAGCCAGGAAATAAAGGTGACAAGTGTCCTTGGTCTGTGGGTGGCCAAGCAAAAAGAACCTGGTTCCCTTACATTTTAAATGGAAAAAGGCTATTCTCTGATTGGAAAAAAAATTTTTTCAGAAACAAGTTTCTATTCCTAGAGGTTTTACATGTCCTTGAGGGGAGCTGGGGGTTGGAGGGGGGTGTCTGTCTTCAATTGATTTGTGATGGCTGTTTGGAACACTGTGTAGGAAGGTGGAGCAGGTAGCATCCAGGCTCAGGGAAAGTGTGGGGATCGGCTAGCAATGTCTGCCATGGGCAGAGGCATGGAGAGAGGCTCATGTGGGCCACTAGTTTAGGGGTCCTGGTTGAGACATCTCCTCCATCCTTTGCCCTCTGTGACCTCTCTGGGAAAATTCATGAAAACCCTGGAATGCTGGGGTTTATACAGGTGGGCCAAGGAGTTTATCTCTTTTGTTTTTGTTTTTTGTTTGTTTGAGGGGAGGGGATTAGGTTTATTTATTTATTTATTTTAATGGAGGTACTGGGAATTGAGCCCAGGAACTTAGCTGTACCCTCCTCCCCATCTTTTATTTTAGAATTGACAAAAGCCCTTGGTGCCAGCAACATGTCCTGCACTCTGGATGGCTGCTCGGAGGCTCCATGGGACCAGGCAGGTGCAGGTGAGGACCTCACAGGTTCTTACCCCAAGCCAGTGAATTGCTGGCGGGTGGGGGGGGGGCAGTGTTGGGTATACAAGATGGCTATGAGCATGGATTCCTGGATGGAATAGCATGCACCTTGTCTCCTGACCTTGGCCAAGTTTGTGGTGAACTAGGGCAATGGGGAGCCACACAGTATGCCCGAGCTACAGAGGTACCCTCTGACGTGCATTTGAATTTGTGTCCCATCTCTTCTTGCCAGCACTCTGTGGAGACTCTCCCTGTGGCTACTGGTTCCCAACACTGGTGGGAGAGGTTGTGGTGATGGGAGCCTTGGGTTTACCTCGAGAAAGCTCTCTAGTAAGATGAGTGCAGGGAGCTGTGCTTAGGGGCACAGCTTCCTACAGTGAGCTGCTTGTTGGAGCAGTAAATGCATCTAGGGCAGAGGCTGGCACTGGTCGTGGTGAAGGGATCCTGAACTCCAGCCCTAAGATGGAAATATTTCATGAGGACGTCCCTGAAATGGGGCAGGAAACAACTGGGCCAACTAGAAGAGGACCAGTGGGCAGGCGGCTTAAAATGTGGATGTTCAGAACCCAGGGCAGATGAAGGGATTCTAGAGCAGCTCACAGCTCAACCCCCTCGAATATCACTGCTTGGAGAGCCTTGTGAGCCCACCCAGTTAAGCAGCTCCCACATTCTTCACCCACAGAAACTCTGAGATAATAAATGTATATAGTTTTCAGTGGCTAACTTCTGGTGTCATTTGTTATGCCACAATAGCTAACTAATACACTCCCTAGCTGATTTGGGGCAGCAGCTCATAGTCCGTTGCTGCAGATAAACTGATGAATATTTACACTCATGGGGATAAATGAAGATTAAACAGACTTCTGAGGGTGGGGTGGAGGAATAGCTCAGTGGTAGAGCACGTGCTCAATGCACAAGGTCCTGGGTTCAATCTCCAGTACCTCCAATAAAAAATAATTAAATAAAATATGACACAAATGAAGTTATTTACAAAACAGACACAGACTCACAGATATAGAAACAAAAAACAACAACAAAATAGACTTCTGGGTGTCAGAATCTCTGGAGATTTGCAACTTGAGGATGAGAGATTGTTGATGGGCTGCTTAATCTATTTAACCAGAACCTAACTGATGATGGGGTTTTGCTTCTAGTCTTTTGCACTAACAGCTAACACCACAGTGAATGACCTTGTATATATTTCTCCTGCAAGTGCATGTCCTTGGGTAAATCCCCCAAGGTGAAATCTCACAGTTTACAGCATGCATGTTTGTCATTTCAATGGCAGTCTCTAGAGTGCTGTTCATCAGGGTGGTCCCATCTGGTGCCTGTCATCTATGTATAGGTGGCCCATCTCCCCACAGGCTGAGCTGATTTGGGATTTCTCAGATCTTCTGGGTGAAAAATGATGTCTTGGCATCATTTTAATGGTAGATCTTATTGGGGATGAGGTGGAGAATCTTATCATGTGTTTAGGAGCTTCTCTGTGAACCTCCATTTCTCTCTGTGACCTATTTATCTGCTGGGTACTTGTACATTTCTATTACTTTTTTGGGGGTGGGAGTATTAGATTTATTTATTTATGTATTTTCAAAGGAGTTTCCTAGGACTGAACCCAGGACCTCATGCATGGTAAGCATACATTCTACCATTGAGCTATACCCTCCCCACCCAATTTTTTTTTTTAATAGAAGTACTGGGGATTGACCCCAGGACCTCACACATGCTAAGCATGCATTCTACCACTGAGCTAAACTCCACCCCCTCTATTAAGTTTTTATTGTTAAGCCTTCATTTACTGGGTATGTATTATGTGCCAGGTATTTGATGTGTCCAGATATTTTGGCATCCTATGATACTTCCCATTTTACAGATGTGGAAACTGAGGCTCAGAGAGGGACTTGCTCCAGGCAACCAGGCTCCAGCACCGAGATCCGGCCACTCTGCCCACTGCCTCCTCCAGGGACACTCCAGAGCTGAATCACTGTCCACATTCATTGTTGTTTCCAATGGATAAATGTCTACTAGTGGAATTTCTGAGTCAAAGCATATGTACCATTTCAAGGCTTTTATAACCTCCCACACACCTCCACCTGACTCCTCTCCAGAAAGGATATGCCTTATTTACTCCCACCAGCAAACTTTGTGCATATTCTCCATATCCTTTCCAAATACTAGAAATGTTCATAAAAGAAAAAACTGACAATTTGATAGAATACAAATTTCATTGTTTCATTTGGAATTTCTTTCATGACTAAATTGAACCTAAAAATATGTTTATTAACCATTTATATATTTGTGTGTTTATACGTTTTGTTTTAGTGAATTTCCTCTTCATGGCTTTTACCTACTTTTGTCTTCAGGAGATTTTATCTTTTGCTTATTGATCTTTAATAACTCGTTGCATATTAAGGATATTAACACTTTGTTCTGCAGGCTATAGATTTTTTTTTTCTCAGATTCCTGTGGGCCTTTTGGGTTTGTCTATTTGCTCTAAATCTTAATTTGGTATCAAGTTTCCCAGCTGAGAATAGAGCTTTTATTGGCTTCCTTCTGCTTGCCAGAAAAGTCATCTGTCCACTGGAGGTTGGCAGCTTCTCCACATCACAAGTCTTCCAGCTGCTCTGGAGTAGGTTCCGGAGGGATTTCCCCAGTGTTTTTCTCAGTTCAGCTTTCAGAGAGGGAAATGCACACTCCATGGTTTCCTCTCATTCTGCCTGGGAATTTTCATCCTTCCCTGAGAGAATGAGACTTTCGTCACTTTTCCTGACTTTTGCCCTACTGTCCTTTGCCCACATTGAGGACACACTATCTGTGCCCTGAATTTTACTTAACAATATTGAGCCTCTCCCCCACCACTCACGTGAATATAGATTTGAGCATCATTCTTAAAACTTCATTTTTAAGAATGCCACGAAAATGATCAATTAGAAAATAGATTATTGGGTAACAATCTTCTTGTAGCATTTCTATGGGAACGCCCACTTGCCTCTGGAGCAAGTGCTCAGCACGTTCCATCTTCACATCAACTTTGCGGGGTCGTTATTTTACAGATAGACAAACTGAGGCCCACACAGCAAGCCCACGCGGGGGCTGGATTTGAAGCCAGGTCTGGGGACACAAGGGCCCGTGCGCTTAGTACCCAACAACCCCTGAGAACATCCCAGGGAGACTGAGAACTATCAGGTTGAAAACGAAAACTCATGCTGCAGCAGAGGAAACTGAGGCTCAGATCTTTCGAGTCCCAAACCAGATAGTAACTATTCAGGTGCGCCTGGTGACACAGCCAAGGTCTTAATGCAAATGTAAGTTGGACGGAAAATCAGTTGAGGAGTTGAGGGTCCCGGGAGCACTCGCCAAGAGGCAGGGCAGATTCTGAGCTCTGACACTTTCACAGCACAGACCAATGTTCCGAGCGCTCCGCGTCTAGATGGAGGGAGTCGGGACCGGGCGTAATGGGCTGGCCAGCAGACTGACATTGCACTGGGCGGGTGGCTGCTGAGGGCTGGATGCACTTTGTGTCTTTAAGACCATTGGGAGGCGGGCCCAGACAGCTGACTCACGCCGGGAGCTCTCCTCCCCTTTAAGGCGCGCAGCAGGGGCGGGGCACCCCCGACGGCCCCTTTAAGGCGCTGTCCGCGTCTGCCGGCAGAAAAGCGGCTTAAAGGCGACGCGTGGCGCGATGGCGGAGGCCCCACGCGCGTGCTGGTGGCACTGGAGGCTGCTCTCGGCGCTGCTGCCGCTGCTGCTGTGGGCGCTGTCGGCTCCGTGGGGCCCGCCGGGCGCTGTCGCCTACTTCCCCGAAGAGCGCTGGAACCCCGAGTCGCCGCTGCAGGCGCCGCGCGTGCTCATCGCACTGCTGGCGCGCAACGCGGCCCACGCGCTGCCCGCCACGCTGGGCGCGCTGGAGCGGCTGCGGCACCCGCGGGAGCGCACGGCACTCTGGTGAGCGCGGCGCCCACCGGCTCCGCATCCGGCCTGCTGCCCCCATCCCGGCGGGTCCGTGCCGCGCCCTGCCTGCTGTGTTGCCACCAGGCAGGGCCGGCCAGACCCACGCGTGCCCGCTGCCTGTTGTCCCCATCGGGCGGGCCAGACCCGCGGGCGTCTTCCTTCTTGCTTTCCCGCAGCCCCATTAGGACCGACCGGAACCGCGCTTTTGCCCGCTGTCCCCTTTAGGGTGGGTGGGGCCGCTGCCCTGCTTTCTGGCCCGCCATTAGCATATCGGCGACCATGCGTGCCGCTCTGTCTGGAACTAACCCCCAACCCACTAGGGAGCACACACAGCTTCAAAAAAGGGAAGCCTGAGGGCCTCCCCCTTCCACCCCGCCCTGGAGCGTTGCCGTGGCCCACATCACACTTACACTAACTGAAAGTCTTTCCGCTCCTGCTGCTGTATGGATCCCCGACCCCCGCCTGAATCAGAACCCCTGCCTTCTGACTGGAGTTGGGGTCGGGACTGTACAGGACGGGTGACAGAGAAGGGAAAGTAGATCCTTCCTGGAAGCCGAATGGGGCAGGGCCATGAACAAATCTGACTGGTGACTTCTTGCCTCCTGCTTCACTTTCCGCAACTGGAAAATGGGGTTATTAATATAATTCTGGTTGGATTTGTCTCTTAAGATGAACCAGTTAATGAGTGTGAAGCCCTTGTGCCTGGCATCAGTGACCAGAGCTGTAGTTATTATTATCATTATTGTTGTTAATTATTGTTATGACTACTATCCTGGTTGTTGACTCAACAATTCATTTGGGAGAATAGCTCTCGGCTGCGTAGTCAAACTAGATTCCTAAATATTCCCCTTTCCTCAATCCTGGATAATCCAAGCACACAGGTGGTGCTTAAGAAATGTTTGTTGAATGAATGAATGACCACAGCCCACTCTGAGGTGGTTTAGCTCATAGGAGAGAATCATGGAAGGCAGGGCAGGGCTGTATGACATATATTTTTATTAAATCACACATATTTAGTACCAAACATTGTTATAAGATCCTAGATGCTCCCTAGTACCATATCATCTAAATGTGTTTTTACAAAATTAGCTCACTTAATCCCCTCTATAGCCCAGTGAAGTGGGCTGTGTCCTCACCCTGTGTTACAGATGGGAAAACTGGGGCATGGAGCAGGGAAGCATCTGTCTTATCCCGGGCTATGCAGCTGAGACGTGGGATCCCTTGTGGTCTCCCTGCCGCCTGTCTTGCCTCCGTCTCCCTAACTTCACTGACAGTCCCGCTCCATTTGCAGGGTGGCCACGGACCACAACTCAGACAAAACATCAGCAGTGCTTCGGGAATGGCTGGTGGCCGTGAAGAGTTTGTACCACTCTGTAGAGTGGCGGCCAGCCGAGGAACCCAGGTGAGCATCAGGCCTTGCCCTGACCCCCGCCCCCAGTTGGGCTCGACTATACCCCTGCTCACGCACTCTCCATGTCTCCCCATCATCCTGGGACAGACCCCATCCCCCAGCCCCTGATGTTCCAGCCCCACTCTGCAGCCTTAAGCCCGGGCTCTGACGACTCTGACCCCACCTCATCTTCACCAATGGGCCGTAATCCTCACTCCGGACCTTTGCCCCCACCGTTGGCTCCACTGGGAATTCCTTCACTCCCTGGTCTTTCTGGTGGACGCCCACTGCTTTGTTCCCTGTCTCACTCAGCCCCAGCACCAGCTCTGCTGCTTAGCTACCCCATGAGCCCCAGGCAATGTGGACTCTTGTTTCCTTTCACTCTTTCAGAATTTATTTCTGTTCCCACCCACTGCCCAGATCAGGTTAGGAGTCTGGGAGGACAAGCTTTAAGTTTTCTTCTGCTCTGTATCTTCTTTCCCAGTGGCTCCCCCTCGCCCTTGGGGATGTCCTTGCAAGGCAGTAGAGGCCCCTTCCCCCTTCTCCAAACTTTCTTCCTCTCTGGGCTTTTGCACATGCCTTGCCCCCTACTGGGAACAGACCTCCCTCCTCCTGTTTTCTCCTTGCTTCCCAGCCTTCAGATCCAGCTTATACCTCCCCTCCTCCAGGAAGCCCTCTCTGACTAACTCACATGCAGCCAGCTTGGGCCCTCTCTGGGCTCCCACAGTGCCCTGGGCTTCCCACATCATAGCTGCCTCTCCACAGGTCCTACCCAGACGAGGAGGGCCCCAAACACTGGTCTGACTCACGCTATGAGCACGTCATGAAGTTGCGCCAGGCAGCCCTGAAATCAGCCAGGGACATGTGGGCCGATTACATTCTGGTGAGTTTCTCAGC
Source organism: Camelus dromedarius (assembly GCF_036321535.1). Taxonomy (NCBI): domain Eukaryota; kingdom Metazoa; phylum Chordata; class Mammalia; order Artiodactyla; family Camelidae; genus Camelus; species Camelus dromedarius. The sequence goes on from NC_087462.1 coordinate 9,848,021, forward strand.
CAGCCAGCCCATGGATCCCAGCGGAACGTCTGGGGTGTCCAAGGGAAGGCGGAGCAGTGGGATATGGAGACCAGCCTTAACCCCATTTTCCAGTGGGGAAAACTAAAGCTCTGAGAGAGGGAGTGAGTTGTCAGAGGTGACACAACTGGTTAGTAGAGGAGCTGGGATTTGATCCCGGGTCACCTGGGCTCTTAATCATCAAGAGGAAACGGGCTTTTGTGTCCCAAGCCAACCCCTGTGGTTGGACACTTGGGTCACCTCCACTTTGATCACCACCACCAGTGATGCAAGATCTCAGCGCGGGTCACCCTGAGAAGCAGGAGGATTGAGGCAGGGGCATGGGGATGTTAGCGACACTGAGATGCTGAGCCCTGACTTTCACTTCCTCCTCCTGGGCCCCTGGGGAGAAGGGGCCGGTTGAGGTTTGGAAACAATAATTTTGGGATACGTGCCCACAGGTCATGAGTCTTCTGTGGGCTCCATCAACAAGTCCCCTTGACCTGGGCGTGGGGAGGGCATTGACAGCTGGGCGTGGCTTCAGGTGGGCCTGGCTCACCATGGAGGTCGAAAGCCTGCCACCTCTGCCTTTGTGGTCCAGTTGTCATTGTCACTTCTCTTTATAAGATCATCAGTTGTTGGATATAGGGCCTGCCCTAATCTAGTGTGACCCCGGGTTAATTTACATCTTAATTACATCAGTAAAGACCCTATTTCTAAATAAGGTCAGTCACAGGCACCAGGGGTTAGGATTTCAACATGTCTTTTGTGGGCAGGACTACCATTCGGCCCACAACAGATGGCATCACCAGGGGAAGGGAACGAGTGAGCCAGGGTCGGAGCTGCCCTTAGGAGGAGGCCCTAACAGAGATCAGAAGGAGCGAAGGAGCTAGCCTTACTAGGGGCTGGGGACCAGTGTCAGAGGCAGAGGGAAAAGATCAGGGAGCCAGCTTGGGGCATTCAAGGACTAGCGAGGAGGCCAGCATAGCCAGAGTGGAGCAATGGAGGGGGAGATGCTGAAGTGGTGGGTGGGGACCAGACTCTGCAGGCTGAGGGAGGGATGTGGCTTTTACTCCGAGGGTAATGGGGAGCCATGGAGGGTGTGTGAGCCTGGAAGGACTCAGTTCTGATTCTGGATTTTCAGAAGCTCCTGTTGCTGCTGTGGGGCGCAGGGCCTGTCAGGGGCAGCAGGAGGCCAGGGTGGGAGTCTGGATGGAGCTGTGGGTTCCAGATGCATTCTGAGGCCAAGAGGACAGGCCCTGCTGGATGTGTGGGTACCAGAAGGACCTCATACCCTGGCCTGAGCCCTGTGGGGAGGACAGAGCCATTTCCTGGGAGGAGGAAGGATGGAACAGGCTCCTCCTGGGAATCCTGTTGGTGCCTTCTCAGAGCGTTTTCTAGATGGTAAAGTGGAGACTTAGAGAGGAAACTGACAGCCTATTGGGTGAGGGCTCAGAACCGGTGAAGCACAGAGGTGGGTCTAGAACCTCCCAGAACCATCCGGCCCAGGGCCACCTTGTCTGCCTCCTTGGGTTTTGCTTTCATGGTTGGAGATTGGCTGGTTTTCACTTTCTTCCCTCAGCAAACCTGGGTGGAACTCTAGGGTTTGGTTCACAACTCAAAGCAGCTTTTGACACACTGATCTATTTTTGTAACCGGGGACTTTGGAAATCCATATTGGAATGCGAAATTGTCTGGTGTTTTAAAATTATGATTAAGAAGACCTCTTTTTTTCTCTTTTTATGAACGCGGTGGGTGTTACTTGTAAGAAAATAGATGAGAAACAATAAGAAGCTTAGAAAAGGGAAAAAAAAGAGAAAACGACCCAAACCTTGTAATCTTACCTCTCAGAGAGACTCAGGCTTTGGCTGTGCTTTTTAATTGAGGTACAACTCACATAACATAAAATTAGCCGTTTCAAAGTGTACAGTTCAGCGACACTTAGTATGTTCATTGTGTTTTACAACCACTTCTATCTGGTTCCAAAACTAATTTCCATCAGCCTGAAAGGACACCCAGTGCCCATGAGCAGTGACTCCCTGTTCCCCTCCCCAACCCCTGACAACCACCAATCTGCTTTCTTTCCCTGTGGATTTGCCTATTCTGGACCTTTTACCTAAACAGGATCGTACACTGTGTGGTCTGACTTCTTTCACTCAGCCTGATGTTTTCAGAGTTCATCTGTGTAATAGCGTGTGTCAGGGCGTCACTCCTCTTTATGGCTGAATAGTACTCCATTGTGTGGTTGGACCTACATTTTGTTTTTCCATTCATCTGTTGGTGGCCACTTAGGTTGTTTCCACCACTTGGCTTCTGTGGATAATGCTGCTTTAAACATGATGGTCGAGTCTCTGATTCCAGTTCTCATGGTCGGTACCTGGGGTGGAATTGCTGTAATTCAGTGTTTCACTTTCTGAGGAACTGCCAGCCTGTTCTGGCTGTTTTCACTGCATGTATATTCCTAGGTCACAAATTGAAATGTCCACAGGGACGGGGCGGGGATCATAACATGACTGCAGAGCTTGTCCCAAGGGGCAGCCACCTCCCGCCTCCAGCTGGGGCTTGCAGGATGAGAAAGCCATTCCCCTGGAGAAGGCTGGAATTCTAGCTTTTGCTATTGTTTATGGCAAGTGATTCAAACGTTTCTCAAAACCCTGCATGGGTAGCAGAAAGCCTATCTATGGGCCAGACGCATTAAAAAAAAAAAGAACCCGCCTCCTGATAGTTCTGTGATATATCTTGCCCCATGTGTTTTCACATCCCAGTAGACAGGAACATCCTTACTTAGTGGTTTGCTGTGGCACTATTTTCAGTTGTTGCGGCTCATCCTGCAGCAGGACAGGGCGAGAATTTCTCTGGCTAATTCTCCACTGCTAGATTCCAGGGTCATTCCTCATTTGTATGATGAATAGCCCAGCTGTGAATATCCTGGGGTGGCCTTTCTAGAAGGTGTTGGTGACACACAGTTTGAAGGGACCAGCAGGCATCTCCCACCATGATGACCTGGTTCATGGGTTGGGGAATTTCTTTCCAGGCTGCAGCAAACAAGTTATCTTTTTTTAACCCTAACATTCAAGGTATTAAAGAGAGAGAGGGGAAAAAAGCCTTATTAAAGAGCCCATCTTTATGAATTTTTATTGGCAGTTAACTCACATAGGAAAAGGTGTGTTCCTCCTGGTCCCTCCCCGCAGAGGTAGATTCCGCCCCAGCCATCCTCCTCACTCAACCAGCACTGCCCGTCTTAAAAGTTCCCACAAATGGAGCCACACATGGTGCGTCTGGTGTCATTTCTGGTGCCTCACCAGCGCTCTGTCTGTGGGATTGAGGAACCCACGTGTATTGCTGTGTGGTCCGTCCCTTCTCTTGCCATGCAGTGTATTTCATTGTGTGAATGTAACCCCACCGGTTACTAAGGGCAGAGCTGTCCGTTGAGGAGCCAGGTGGCATCCTGGGTCGCATGTGCTATTCCAGGTTCCCCAGAGCCCCAGGACTCTTGCCTCTGCCCCAGCTGTTCCAAGCTGTGGCCTAGCCCGGTTTACTCCGGTGGTGGCCCATGCTGACCGTGTGTTGGGTGTTTTGCAGTTTGTAGACGCGGACAACCTGATCCTCAACCCTGACATGCTGACCCTGCTCATCGCTGAAAACAAGACGGTGGTGGCCCCCATGCTGGATTCCCGGGCTGCGTACTCCAACTTCTGGTGTGGGATGACTTCCCAGGTCAGGGGGCTGCCAGGGTAGGGCAGGGGCCTGAGGGTGGTGGGGGCTGAGCCGAGCAGGTCAGGGCTGGGGCTGGAGTCTAACTTCTCATCTCACTGCCTCCTTGTGAACATTAAATAAACACCATTGTGCTAATCCTTAAAGAGCCCCTAGAGATGGGATCTCCATTGTGTGCTCTTCCTTCCTAATCCCTCCCATCTTCACCCCTGTTACTGAGGCAGAAACACAGAGAGGAAGGGACTTCCCTAAGCAAACATAGGTAGGGGTGGTGGTACCAGGACGGGGCTTCAGACATGGCTTTAGGCAGATGTGCAAACAACATTCCTCTTCTATGCCTTGGAAGGCTTCACTTTCAGACTCCTGGGGAATGATCCCAGTAGCATTCAGCCAAAGTCCACTCTGATTGAGCCTTGTCCAGTCTCCTCCTACTCCTGAACCAATTACTGAAGCCAGGAAAATGCCAGGCTCTGATTATCCCACCCCAGGGTTGAGGGTGGGGTTGCAGGCAAAGCCAAGGGGAGTGACGGGTGAGTGCTGGAGCGGGGCTGTGCCAGGGGAAGGGGGCTGGGTGGCTAGAGCCTGGACGCTGACCCAATCTGTCTCTTCTTATCTTTTTGTTTTGAATTGATGTGTAATTCACAAAATATAAAATTCACCATTTTAAAGTGAATAATTCAGTGGTTTCTATATTTTTAGTTTTGTCATCTTATATGCTAAAAATTCCAATTTGTAAAGGCTATGAGAAAGAGAGAGGACAACTCTAGATTGTTCCAGAAGCTTTTAAAACCTGTCTTCTAAAAGACCCCCCCCCACACTTATTGGAAGTCACGCTTCTGATGTTTAATTTTTAAAATCAAAAAATCTCAAATGTCCAGTCCCTTTTTCAGCTTTTTAATTTCTTTTCTCAAATGCTGCCTTTCTGATCAGAAGTGTTGAGCTGGGTCCGCGAGTTACTTTCCCTGTGTTTCTCTGCCATTGCACAGCGACTGAGGCTCTAGGGTTGGAGACTGGCCTTGCCCAGGGCCCCGTGCTCAGGGAATGCCCACTGCACCCAGAAGCTGGCACTCAGGCCTTACTCTCCAGGTGTTCCATGCCTCCCATTGACCCGGGCCTCCAGCTTCACTTTTGGGAACCCCCATGCAGAACTCCGCCCCTCTCCCCACAGGGCTACTACAAGCGCACACCCGCCTACATCCCCATCCGCAAGCGGGACCGCCGGGGCTGCTTTGCAGTTCCCATGGTGCACTCAACCTTCCTGATTGACCTGCGGAAGGCGGCATCCAGGAACTTGGCATTCTACCCTCCCCATCCCGACTACACCTGGTCCTTCGATGACATCATTGTTTTTGCCTTCTCCTGCAAACAGGCAGGTGAGCCCACGGGATTTGCCATCACGGGATGTCTGTCTGGTTGTTTGGGACCAGTGCTGGGCCCACAGAAACTTCATAGTACCAGAACTGCAGGCTGCAGGGATGACTTCAGGTGTAGCTGTATCCAGGTGTTCAAATGATGTCCCCAGGACCCATTGTCTCTCCAGCCGTGGCTTTGCTGGGTGGCTTCACTCCCCAGGTCTTTAAGATCTACTTATTGAAGATTATTTCCATCTTGATATTTTCCTGTATTCTCCCAATTATCTGTAGTTGAGCATAATTGTTTCCTAATTGTATAATTAGAGGGAAAAAACTTTAAAGAGAAAGAAAATAATAGCCATATATTGAACTGTCATTTATTTTAAACCACAGGTCAACAAACTATGGCCTATGGGCCAAATCTGGCTCACCATCTGTTTTCATACGGCCATGAGCTAAGAATGTCTTTTGGGTTCCTGGACCCAGTTCCTGTCTCTGTGTTCTTGGCAGGTTGGGGGTGGGGGAGGGTGTTCCCCATACCAGCAAGCAATTCTCAGACACCAGCAGGGTATCTGAGAATTCGCCTCAATTCTAACTCCGTTCTGACTCTTATCTGCTAGGAGATAGCATCAGATTCCACAAATTAAAGGCTCAGTCCTACAAAACTGCCCCCTCCTCCCAACTTCAGATGCCGATGCCGGTCACAGGTCCAGGTTCTCATCTGTGATTCTGAGCAAATGGCTGTAAGTCAGAAGTTTCCGTGACTCCTTCCTTGGGTTCTGCTAAATTGCTAGAGCAGCTCACAGAACTCAGGAAACCCATTTACTCACTAGATGACTGTTTATTATAAAAGGATATAACTCAGGAACAACCCGAAGGAAGAGATGCACAGGGCAAGATGTGTGGGAAGGGGTACGGAGCTTCTGTGCCCTCCGTGGGCATGTTGTTAAGCTCCCAGCACTTCCACATGGTTACCAACCCAGAAATTCTCCAAATCCCATCCTTTTGGGTATTTATGGAGGCTTTGTGACATAGGCACAGTTGATCAACTCATTGGCCATTGGTGATTGATCAGCCTCCAGCCCTCTCCCCTCCCCAGAGGTCAGGGGTGTGGGACTGAAAGTTTCAACCCTCTAATCTCCTGGTTGATTCTCCTGACAACCAACCCCCGTCTTTAGTGTGTTCCAAAAGTCACCTTACTAACATAAGAAGCACCGTTCAGCTCTCATCACTTAGGAAATTCCAAGGATTTTGGGAGCTGTGAGCCAAGAACTGTGGATAAAGACCAAATATATATGAGAAATAAGCTACAATATCACAGAATGGTTTTCCCAGTTTTAAATGGTTAGAAAAAAATGAAAAGAAGAACAGTATCTTGTGATACCTGAAAATTACATGAAATTCAAATTTCAGTGCCCGTAGATGAAGTTTTATTGGTACTCAGCTATGCCTACTAATTTAAGTATCATTTATGGCTGTGTTCACATTCCCAAGGCAGAACTGAGTCATTGAGACAGAACTGTTTGGCCCACAAGCCTAAATATTTACCAGCTGGCCCTTTCATGAAAATTATTTTCATTGAGTTTTTCACTTGGAAAAAAGATCCACACTCATAAAAATTGAAGCCATTTGGAAAAGGGCACACACAGACAGAGGTAACGTTACTAACTTTTTGTCCAGCTGCATCTCCTTTTTGTGCATAAATGTGTATCTTTAAAAAAATTAATTTCTTCTAATTGAAGTATAGTTGATTTACAATGTTGTGTTAGTTTCAGATGTACAGCAAAGTGATTCATATATATATATGTATGTATATTCTTTTTCAGATTCTTTTCCATTGTAGGTTATTATAGGATATTTAATATAGTTCCCTGTGCTACACAATAGGTTCTTGTTGTTTGTCTCTATTATATACAGTAATGTGTAAATGATAAACATGCATCTTTGCCATTCACCTGCTGTTTTGAGATTTGCTTTTTCATGGAATCCTGCAGGGACTGAGTCAGTACCAGTGCCAGACATTTGTTAACAGTTATGGAGTTTTTTTTATCATCCTGCCTGGCACTGTGAACCCCTGTTCTGGCTCCAGTTCCCAGGTGAAACACTGAGGGATCTCTGCCGGTTGCTGGGAACAGCTGGACCCATTTATGCTCCGGCCCCACACTGGGATGTGAGACTCATGCTGCTTTTTGGAGGTTGCCTCTGCTTCCTTATTGCTCTGTTTGTAATTTCAATTGTTGTTTCCTTGGCCCCAGAGGTCCAGATGTACGTCTGCAACAAAGAGGTGTACGGCTTCCTGCCGGTGCCGCTGCGGGCACACAGCACCCTCCAGGACGAGGCCGAGAGCTTCATGCACGTGCAGCTGGAAGTCATGGGTGAGACTGCCTGTTCCACCCTGGGAGGGCTGGGTCGCCTCCCTTTTCCTGCTGTCTTGCATCTATCAATGAACCGTGACTGAGTGCCTGCTGGGTGCCAGTCTCTTTGCCGGGAACTGGAAACCTGGCCTGAACAGGTGGACAGTTGTCCCTGCTCTGACAGAGTTCTGGCTTGCAAGCAACTGTGCACAGTATGCTTGGGGAAGTCAGGGTGGGCTTTCCAGCAGATGTGGTGTTAAGATGTAGGCTGAATAGAAGTTCACCAGAAGAATGATTGCAGCCAGAGGGAGCAGCACGTGCAAAACCCAGGAGGCTGGAGGGGCTGTGAACTCAGGAGACAGGCGAGGTCAGCATGGCAGAAGTGGGGCTGCTGAGTGGGCAGGGCTGGTAGGCAGAGCCAGGGCAGGGGCCTCAGACACTGGGCTGAGGAGCGGGCCTTTTCCCCAGAGCCAGTCACAGCCAGAGTGGGTGTGGGAGCAGGGAGGACCTCAAGTGTCACTGATGCCACTTCATGTGCATGGCAGCCTCTGGGACACAGCCACTTCGGCCCTTTTCCTTATCCATGCCGTGCCAAACCCCAGCCCCACAATTGTTTGTTTAATATTCAGCTTAAAAGGACACTTTTTTCACTTGAATACTTTTATGCTATTCTGTTCTGTTCTATTCTATTCGTTTTATTCTGTTTTATTTTATTTAAATGGAGGTACTGGGGATTGAACCCAGGACCCTGTGCATGCTAAGCATGTGCTCTACCGCTGAGCTATACCCTGCCCCCCTCCATTTATTTTAAAAAGGAAACTACATATTTTTTTTTTTACTAAAGTTGCAAGCTCATGTCTTCCTAATACATATACAAATAAATCCATAAACTATTAAACTAGCAGCTGTCCCTGTGATGGTCCCTGAGATGGACTGAGTGCACAGGGCTCAGCTGCCATTAAGGTTGTCTGAAGAGGGGGCTTCTCCTGCCCTGGGTGAGGGTCTCTGGAGCAACCGGATGGTGGTACAGCGTCCTCTTCTTTGGGGGCCTGGCCCTGGGCTGACCACCCACATCCCTGTGAAGGCCTGTGAAGCAGCATGGCCATCCCTCCCACTGCACAAACAAGAGAAGCTTGGAGACCCAGGCTTCTGCCCTGGGGCTCAGTTTCCCACTCTTCTCTGTTTCTAGAGGGCTCTGCCTATGGCTCCCCCTTGTGGCTGAAGATAAAATGACACCCTTCCCTCTTGGTTTTGAGGGGGCTTTGGGGGCCTTTTGAGGTGACATTTGGAAACTGCAAGGCCACCAGGGTGAAGACCCCCCCATGACACCCACGTGTCTGTTGCATGTAGATGCCCGGGCCCAGCCCAGCAACCCCACCAGGCCATAGTCACAAGAGGTGGGTTTCTGCTTGTTGCCAACTCCCACGGGCGACTGGACCCTGAGAGGCCTCTCCATGGTTGTTGTGGTTTTCTCCTCATTTAAATTTTCACGTGTATTTCAGTTGTTATTTCTGGTCAGGAAGCCATGCTGCTGTTATAAACTCAAACACACAGGCATGAATATTTTCCCGTTTCTCAAGGGCCAGAGCAAAGCCCATAACACAGACAGAAGGAGGGTCTGGAGGTTCCAGATATCTGTGTAGATCCTTCCTTTACACTCCAAGAGCAAACCGCCTTTCCTCTCCACCTGCATGTCGGTTCCTGGTCCCCAGCAGTGCATGTGATTTTTCATGCGTTCAAAACCCTTTCATATGATGAAATCTCAAACTTACCAAAAAACTCAGAGCGATGCCCTCCGCGTATGGGGAATCCAGCAACTTGCTCCCTTCCCTACCTGCTCACGACCTGTGGGGTGTCTTTCCCAGTCAGCCCTGTAAACCCAGCTGAGGATTTATCTTCTTCTTTGAGTTTCAGCACTCACAGTAGTGACAGGTCATGTGTGTGCAACCTGCTGATTGTTTGTATTTTTTGTGTATTATTTTTTGAAATTGGAGTATTGTGGATTTACAATTAGTTTCAGGTGTACAGCATAGTGACTCAATTACATATATATATAATATATATATATAATTATATTATATAATATATATAAGTCACTATATTATATTATATATATATATACACACACACACACACACACACACATACTTTTTCATTATAGGTCATTACAAGATAGTGAATATAGTTCCCTACGCTGTACAGTAGGGCCTTGTTGTTTGTCTTGATTGTTTGTAAATCCTTGTCTCCAGACACAGGCCAGACCCTGGCCCTCCCCGGGGCCCCCCACTGCCCTGATTCCACCAGCTGACGGGTCGTTCCCGTCTTGCGCTTCACGTCCCTGGCATCGCACAGCGTGCTGCTCTAGTGCAGGGTCTTCCGCTCAGCATCCCCGTCTGCGCTGTGCTGCTGTGTGTGACTGTGGCTTGTCCCCTTGTCTTGCTGCATGATATTCTGCGTAGATGTTCAGCCATAGATTTATTCACTCTTAGCTGTGTCATATGTCACTTTACCGGTCTTCTCCTGTGGGGCATGGAGGGCACTTCCTGTTTTTCTCAGCATTGCCTTGAGTTTCCCATGCACTCTTGTGAGAGAGTTCTAGACCTGCGTCAGTGGGTGCAAAGTTAGGAAATATCCACAAGATTTCCCGTACTTCTTAAGACCAGTTGCAAAATCATGGGTCTCTAAGACCATGCTCAGGTTTGATGATTTACTAGAAGGACTCAGAACTCACTGGAAGCTGTTATATTCACAGTTACAGTTTATCATAGCAAAAGGATTCAAATTAAAATCAAAGGGTAAAGGTGCCTGGGGCAGCATCCAGGAGAGTTTCAAGCAAAGAGCTTCCAGTTGTCCCTTCCCGGTGGAGTCACGTGGACAAGTGCTTGCTTCTCCCAGTACGAGTGTGTGACAACACACATGGTGTACTGCCAACCAGGGATGCTCCCTGAGCCTCTACGTCCAGGGTTTTCACTGGGACTCACACATGCAGACACAGCGGACTGCCGCGTGGCTGACCTCCATCTCCAGCCCTTGCAGCTGATACCAAGTAGCCCAAGACCCCCACTCTAAATCATACTGCTGGCATAGATACCCAGTGTGGCCCAAGGCCTGAGATAAACAAAGACACTTTCCAGGTAGGACATTCCAAGGGCTTCAACGTCCCTGGAGCTAGAAGCAAAAGCCAGACCCCTCTCTCTTTTTTTCAGTTGAAGTTTAGTTGATGTACAATGTTGTATTACTTTCTGATGTACAGCATAGTGATTCAGTTTTTTTTATATATATCTATCTCTATGTATATATGTATATGTATATATATTCTTTTTTCATTATGGGTTGTTACAAGATATTGAATATAGTTCCCTGTGCTATACATTAGGACCTTGTTGTTTATCTATTTATATATAGTAATATATATCTGTTAATCCCAGACTCTTAATTTATTCCTCCCCCATCTTTCCCCTTTGGTAACCGTAAGTTTGTTTTCTACGTCTGTGAGTCTGTTTCTGTTTTGTAAATAAGTTCATTTGTGTCATTTTTTAAGATTACATATATAAGTGATATATGATACTTGTCTTTCTCTATCTGACTTACTTCACTTAGTATGCTAATTTCTAGATCCACTCATGTTGCTACAAATTATTTCATTATTTTTTATAGCTGAGTAGTATTCCATTGTATAAATATGTCAATCATCTTTACCCAGTCATCTGTCGGTGGACATTTAGGTTGCTTCCATGTCTTGGCTATTGTAAATGGTGCTGCTGTGAACATTGGGGTGCATGTATCTTTTTGAATTAGAATTTTCTCTGGATATATGCCCAGGAGTGGGATTGCTGGATCATAGGGTAACTCTATTTTTAGTTTTTTAAGGAATCTCCATACTGTTTTCCACAGTGGCTGCACCAAATTACATTCCCACCAACAGTCTAGGAGGGTTCCCTTTACTCCACCTTCTCTGGCATTTATCATTTGTGGATGTTTTAATGATGGCCATTCTGACTGGTGTGAGGTGATACCTCAGTGTAATTTTGATTTTCATTTTTCTGATAATTAGCAATATTAAACATCTTTTCATGTGCCGGTTAGGCCAGACCTCTCTTGGGTCAAGTTCAATTCTTCACCTGACGGTGGGTCTAGGGGAGTTACATTTTTAGAATCGTTGTGCCATGGCTCTCTGGAGAGGCTGCACTGTGTTGCTCCTTCTGGACCCTAATATGCTCCATTTTCCCAGAACTGGTAAGAAAGGGTGACAAGACCCCCAGCCTGCACAAGCAGGTCCTTTCACCCTCCACACCCCAAGGGGGCAGGCAGAGACTGAGAGAGAGAGGGAAAGGGCATCTGGGATTTGAACCTGGGGCCTCAGCTCTCAAAGCCTTGCTCTTGGGTCCCAGGCTCCCCTGAGGAGGGAAGGGGGTGGTCAGGAGCTGTGAAGGGCCCTGGATAGGAGGAAAGCCCCAGTGACAGCGTCCCTGGGGAAGGCCCAGGTGGCGAGGTGGGAGGGGCCAGGTTGGCTCTGGGCCTCACCCAGGCCTCTCCCAGACAGAGGGGCCTGTGTCTGTTCTGCTAGCTCACACGGGGCCTTTGTTCTTGGGGAGACGGATGCCACACTCACCATCATGCTGGGCTTTTCTGGGCCAGCCTGGCAGACAGCCTGGAGCCTCACCAGGTCATAGCCCCCTGTGGATCTGATCCTTCTGTGGGAAGCCATCAGAGAAGTGCCCAGACAGGGCCCGGGGATGTGGTCTGAGCACTGTGCACAGCATCTAAAAGGGGAGCAGTCACGACCACCCTGAAATTCCTGGCGTACCTTGGCTGGTAGACATGTCCCTCCGGGCACGTGGCCATCTTCTCCCTGTGTGTCTTCACACCGTCTTACTTCTTTGTGTGTCTCTGTATCCAAATGACCCATTTTTATAAGGGCCCCGGTCATATTGATTAGGGCCCACCCTACACTGACCTCATTTGAATTTGATCACCTCTGTGAAGGTCCTATTTCTAAATAAAGGCACATTCTCAGGCACTGGGAGTCAGGACGCCAACATAGCTTTTCGGGGAGGACACAGTTTAACCCATAACAATGTGTGATTTCATCTTTTCATGAAATAAACGGTGTTTATTAGCCTATTTTACAAACGAGGAAAGTCACTTCTTTGCTCATTCTGTGAGCGTGTACCCAGCTCTGTGTCTGGTGCTGCGGAGCCAGTGTGAGTGGACAGACCCGGTATCCATTCAAGCTCATGGGAGATGGTCAGGGAGCCGGAGAGTTAGGAGAGCAGGGTGAGGCTTTGATGGAAGCCCAGGCGCTGTGGGGGCCCAGAGGAGCTAACTGACTCAGCCTGGGGAGGTCAGGAGACTTCTCTGCCCTCCCCACCCCAAGAAGGCAACTTAGCTAAGAACTCAGGCAGGAGGAGGACGGCAGAAGGAAGGGTGTTTCAGCAAAGGTCCGGCGTGTGCAAAGGTCCGGAGGTAGGAATGGGTGATGGGGTGAGTCCAGAGTAGGGCCGACAGACAGAGTGAGTAGGAAGTGGAGGAGAGAGACTAACACTGACATTGTGGGTGGGGCTGGATCAGACAGGGTCTCCAGCACAGGCTAAGAAGTGACAGGGTGACAGGAAACCATGCTGGGGCTGGGGAGGCGACATTGGGAAGAGGCTGGAGCCTCCCACCCAGTGACCCCAGTGACCCCTTGGCATCTCTCTGCCCGGCAGTGAAGCACCCACCGGTGGAGCCCTCGCAGTTCATCTCGGTGCCCACCAAGACCCCCGACAAGATGGGCTTTGATGAGGTGGGCCGGGCTTTCCTGGGAGGTGAGGATGGGGGCAGGGGCCAGCCCAGAGGGTCCAACCGAGGCTCTGGGCCACAGGTCTTCATGATCAACCTGAAGCGGCGGCAGGACCGGCGGGAACGCATGCTGCGGGCGCTGCAGGAGCAGGAGATCGAGTGCCGGCTGGTGGAGGCTGTGGATGGCAAGTGAGTCTGGGCCCGGTGGGGGAGGGGCGGCTCCGTGTGTGGGTGTAGACCACGCTGGTGGGGGTGCTGGAGGGACTGGGAGTCTGACCCTGCCAGGGGTGCTGGCAGGTCTGCGCATGCGCGTAATCCACGCCCTGGCAGGCCTGGCCATGTTGGGTCCCTGCGGGGGTGCCAGTGGTGAAAGAGGGAGGGGAGCACTAATGGTGGAATCCCAGGCAGAAAGCATCTTCCACTGACCCCCTCCTTCCTCGTGCAGAGCCATGAACACCAGCCAGGTGGAGGCACTGGGCATCCAGATGCTGCCCGGTTACCGGGACCCCTATCACGGGCGGCCCCTCACCAAGGGCGAGCTGGGCTGCTTCCTCAGCCACTATAACATCTGGAAGGAGGTGGGTCCTGCAAGGGGGCAGGGCCCTCCTCCGCCTACTTAACAGCTCGTGTGAGGGAATCGCCGGCATCCCAGGCAGGCTTCCAGAAATGCAGCAGGACACAGGGCCTGACTTCAGTGAATGCATCACCTGAAGCCTGGAGGGGGCAGCTGCTGTCCTTCCCCTGTGCAGATGTGGAGACCGAGTCTGGGGAGCCATGAACCTGGCTTTCAAAAGAGGTGGGGTCCAAGGCTGCTTCAGGCCCGGCCACTGTCAAATACCTAGAGCCTGGGCTCCATGCTCAAAGCTTACTAGTAGGAATAACAGCCATGTTGACGTTAACTAATGCAGACCCCACCTGGTTGTACCTCATTAGCCCCAGAGGCTCATCAGATACCTTTGGAGGGAGAGACTGTGATGGGCAAGGATGCCAGGCTGGGATTTGAACCTGGGACTATCAGGCGTGAGGCTAGATGGGGAATTTGGCATTTGAGGTGACAGGTGCCCAGCCAGGTTGCCCTCCTTTTCTGAGACTCATCATGGAGGGTGTGGGGCAGAGGTTGTGGTGTCCAGGTGGCCCTGGAGCCAGGGGGTACTTCGGTTCAAGTCTAGCCCTGCCTCTGAGAGGGGTGAGCTCTGTGAACAAGGAAGTCACTTCCCAATCTGAGCCTGTTTCCCCAGATGATGGAGTCACAGCTTCACGGTCAGTTGTGAAGATGCTCAGGTTAATTCATCCAGGGAATATTTGCCAAGCACTTAATTTGAGCCTTGCCTGGTGCTGGTGCTGGTGCTGGGGACACACAACAGCCACCCAGACAGACCCAGCCCCCACAGGGGGCCCACAGTCCTGGGAAGTAGGGAGTCTGATGATAAACCACAAAGAAATGAACAATGAAATAAGTGAGAGACACCTACTTGAGAGGCCCCAGGGTTATGAATTACCCTTAACTAGCAGCTTTGGCTGATGGTCATGGAGGACCTCTTGGGTGGGTGACATTTGAGTTGAGGCCTGAAGGGTGAGAGGGAGTCTGCCCGCTACTGTCTGGGGGGAGGGTGCTCTGTGTCAAAGGCACAGCACAGGCTCAGGCCCTGGGGTGGGAAGGAGCAGCCGGGCTGAGGCTGCCAGGCGGCAGGGAGGAGGCTTTGGCCGGGAGATAGATCCGAACTTGGAGGGGGCAGTGTTTGCTTTTCTTCTGGTGCCCCAGAGCTTTTTAGCAGAACTGACTTCAGGGTCACGCCTGGCCTTGGTTTCTCTAAGATCTCAGTGGGTCCTCTCCTGTCAGGTTGTGGACCGTGGGCTGCAGAAATCACTCGTGTTTGAGGACGATTTGCGCTTCGAGATCTTCTTCAAGAGGCGCCTGATGAACCTTATGCGGGATGTGGAGCGGGAGGATCTGGACTGGGACCTCATGTGAGTGGGGCCTGGGTGGGGCCAGAACTCAGCGGTGTGGCCTAGAGCCTCTAGGTCTGAGGGCCTTTGCAGGTTAATAGGGAGCTTGGCAGGAGGACTTATTCTTGCCTTGGAAGTCTAGGGACCTGGCAAAAGCTGCAGGCTCCTTCAGGCTTGGAGCCTGTAGGGGTGGAAAGTATGGCTGAGATTTGACCAGGAATCCTGTGGGCGTGGCTAAGGAATTTGGGGGCGTGGTCTGGGGTGGGTGTGTTCGTGGCTTGGGAGTGAGGCCAGAAGCCTTGGGGCTTGATGAAGCTCAGACTCAGGACTGTGCTAGTAATATGAATAGTCACTGCACCCCTTCCTTCCTGACCACTCGCCATATCCCCTCACCTTCCTGCCTGCCCCCCAGCTCTCAACCCACAGCAGCTTCCCTCTCAGCCCTGGTCTCCTGCCTGTGGCCCAGCCTCAGAGAATGTCCAGGCATCCTGCCCTCCCCAGCTGCAGGATCCTGCCCACATCCTCCTGAGGGCCCTCAAAAAACCCACTCTCCTCCCTGCAGGCCCCCGACCCCTGTGGTCCTACTGTTCCCTGGTCTAGTCACACCAGCCTCCTCATTGCTCCAGATCCCCGCGCGACCCCCCAACCAGGGCCTGACGGGCTCACTCCATCCCTGACTTTCTGGGTTAGCATTCTTGGGCGGGCGGGCAAGCGGAAGGAAGGTGACGGACCCTCCATCCTGCACCCCAGCTACGTGGGCCGGAAGCGGATGCAGGTGGAGCACCCCGAGAAGGCTGTGCCCCACGTGAGGAACCTGGTAGAGGCCGACTACTCGTACTGGACACTGGCCTACGTGATCTCCCTGCAAGGCGCCCGCAAGCTGCTGGCTGCTGGGCCGCTCTCCAAGATGCTGCCTGTAGACGAGTTCCTGCCGGTCATGTTCGACAAGCACCCAGTGTGAGCGGGGCTCGCGGGGGCAGGCGGGCTGGACTCTGGCTGTGTAGATGTCCTGGGAGGAGGCGAGAGGCTCGCGGCTCCCGGGGAGGTGTCTTTTCCTCTGCTCGCTTCTTCCTTCATGTGTCCCGCTGCCGCCCACTGCTGTCTCCATCTGTCCCTCCGCCGCCCACTTCTCCCTCCATCTGGCCCTTCCCCTGACCCACTGCTGCCCCCGCGCCCTCCTCCCCTGCAGGTCCGAGTACAAGGCCCACTTCTCTCCCCGCGACCTGCGTGCCTTCTCCGTGGAGCCCCTGCTCATCTACCCGACGCACTACACGGGGGACGATGGATACGTGAGCGACACGGAGACCTCGGTCGTGTGGAACAACGAGCATGTCAAGACCGACTGGGACCGGGCCAAATCGCAGAAGATGCGGGAGCAGCAGGCCCTGAGCCGCGAGGCCAAGAACTCAGATGTGCTCCAGTCCCCGCTGGACAGCGCTGCCCGGGACGAGCTCTGAGAGCTCTGAGGGGCGGTGGCCCAGAAGCCAAAGCAGCCATCACAGGCTGGCCGGGGACAGCGGGGCCCTTGTGGATCCCCGGCAGGCCGCAGAGGACTCCCCTCACAGCGCGGTATCCAGCCGGCTCTTGCTCAGCAGTCACCTGCACGCAGGCAGCATTAATGGAGCTCCTACTGTATGCCAGGAACAGGTGGATTGGGTGGGAACAATTCATCTCCTTGCATGCCCTTCATGTGTTCCGGCAGTGAATGAGGCATAATTATTCCCTCCATCAGTGATTGATCCAGTCATCACGCATTATTGATCCCCCATCAAGAATCAGGCATTAGCGATCCCCATTCACTGTTTGAATTCATTTGAGTATTTATTGAGTTCCTGCTGTATGCTGGGCACCATCCTGGGCTCTGGGAACATTGAGATCAAGTTTCTTCCATTTCTCCAAATACATATTGAGTACCCACTGTGCCTGGTACTCAAGACACAAAAGTTATTATTGACTCGGTGCACCTATGGAGTGCCTGCTGTGTGCTGGGAGCTGAGCTTGGTGCTAGAGATGAAGATAAACAAGGTGCTTTTCACTCTTTAATTGGTTTCTCCCCACACACATCCAGAGAGCACCTCCTGTGTGCCAGGCCCTTGGGACACAAAACAGGATGACAGCTGTTCCATCAGCGTGTGATCACCCACAGGTGTGCTGGGCCACAGAGATGAACTAGATGAGTCCTTTCACTTCTTCACGCAGTAAGCATTTATTGGGTACCTACTGTGTGCCTGACCTCACAGACTCCCGGTGGGGTTGTCAGAATTGGATTCCTCATCCCCTGCCCCTTTCACACAAGCTGTGTGCAGACAACATCCCCAGAGGTGGCTCTTTCCTCCCCAGGGGCAGCCATGAGTTCCAGCAACCACATGTCCTCGTGTAAGCCCCCCTAGATCCAGCCCCCCTGGAGGGGGCGAGGGGTGAAGCTTCGGGCGGGGTCTCCCACGCTCACCTCTGGTCCCAGTTGCTTGACCGCCCTGCCCTGCATCTCAGGTGTGGTTTCTGCCTGCTTGATGGCTTTCCTCTGTCCAAGCTTCTGGTGGGATCATGTGTTTGGGGCTTGGTGTGGGCTGAGCTGCACTGGGGCACTACCCCCAGCCTGGGCAGGACATCCCTTAGAACAGGCTGGAGGACTCACTGTGCCTTCAGCCTGAAACGAATGTCGGAGCTGGCCAGCAGTGCTTCACTCTCTGAAGGATAACTGCTGTCCAGGTCTGGTCCTGGATAACTTGCTTATTTTTGTATTAAATGTTCCTGGTTGGTTTTCACGTACATCCGTGTTGTCTTCTTGGTCTGATGCTCTGCGCACTACCTGTGCCCTGCCTACACGCCCCTGCCTCCCCGCCCCATTCAGGCCAAGATGTGCAAGGAAACCAGGTGCTGGAGAGAAGCCAGCTGGTGGAGGGAGTGTGGGGTGAGGATGGAGTGACAGCCCAGTGTCCCAGCCTGCCCCAGAAAACATCCCCAAAATAGCCCAGGGACGACAGATGGTCAGCCTCTATCCTGCGGGGTCAATTGCAGGATTGTCTCAGATGACAGAATGAGGAAAGGGGCTATCATAGTTTGGAGTCCCCAGAAAACAGACCTCACGATGAGTGCTTCAGTGATCCAAGAAGCAACTCCAGGAAGCTCGGATGGGGGCTGGCCCATGAGGCAGAGGAAAGCCGCCCTGCAGGGGGCGCCAGTGAGCAATTAATGGCAACACTTGGGGACCTCCAGGGACAGCCTAGAGCACACACTTCTGAGTGGTCCCACCTCAGGGGTGAGGGAGAGGGGCATTTATCTACTATGCCCAACAGCATTTGAATTTCCTGGGTCAAATACCTAAGGATTCTCAGGATTCTTAAACCCTTAGGGTAAAATCCGAGGCTTTTACAAAATAACAGATGGTGTGTGATCCTTATGAAGAAATGAGAACAAACAGCTAAGCAAACCGAAAAAGCAAATTTAAATCCCACATACTCAGAGACAACAACTCTTAACATTTTGGAAAAATCTTTCAGTCTGACCCATTTGCATGGTACAAATACATATACGTGTTTTTAAAAGCAGATTCATGTTGCATAAACTCAGCTACAACATGCTTTTTTTTTCTTCCACATAACACATTTAAATTTCATAAACGGATCAATATTGTACCTGTTTTTCCAGCAATTTTCTTTTTAAATTTAACACCGTATTGTGGACATCCTAATCCACGCAGATGGCTACCAGCTCTTTTTGGATCGTTACACACAATGTACCGTAGTCAGGGTGGACTAGCGTTTACTTGACATTCCTGATTTAAGACTATCACAACCTGGCAGTGAACAACAGCATTATATATCTTTCCTACTGGAAGTTTTTATTTCAGTTGATTCAGTTGCTACGGGTGGGATCACTGGGCTAACAGAAAGGCGCACTTGAAGTTTCGGTAGAGGCTGCCATATTTACTCTTCTTGTTAAACCCTAACTATTGATCATGTCTCTACCAGGGTGGATGATCTGAGTTTATTAACCAGTCCCCTCTCATAGAACATTGCAGTGCTTTCTCATGTGTCACAATTACATGTGATGTTTCCAAATCTTATTTTAACCTAGTGGATCTCAACTGGGGATGATTTTGTCCCTCCGGGACATTTGGCCATATCTGGAGACATTTCTGATTGTCATGAGGGAGTGGGAGCTACTGGCATCTAGTGGACAGACGCTAAACACCCTGCAGTGCACAGGGTGTCCCCGTAACGAAGAATGATCTGACCCCAAAAGTCCACAGTGCCGAGGTGGAAAATCCCTACACCCAATTCTCTAGAAGGGTCTTCTTCGTGGCATAAGGTGAAGTTTCCTTTGCTACGAAATGTTTCTGATTAAAACATAGATTCTCAGGCTCTACCTCCAGACAGAAGATGTCAGAAGCTTGGAGGTGGTACCCAGGGATCTGAGTTTTATTTCGATGCCCCCACCCAGTTATCTAACTCTGAGATCTCCTTTGTTCTCCGAATCTCTGGGAGGACCACTTCCTTCGTTCTAGAACATTCCTAGTGGAATGACTCCACAGAACAGAACTGGTGAGAATAGGGTGCTGCCTTTGCCTCCGTCACTCCAACTGCTTTTTTTTTCCCTTGGTGGGGGGAGGTAATTAGGTTTATTTATTTTTAATTATTTTCTTTTAAATAATTAAAAACCCAGGACCTCATGCATGCTAAGCATGCGCTCTACCACTTAAGCTATACCCCCCACCACCACCACAATTGCTTTTCAGTGCCCTCCAACCTTGTGACTGAACAAGGGAATTTGGCTTCCAAGATTTCCGATGCTTCCATGCCTGGCTACTGGCAGACTTAAAAGGAAGCAAAACCAAGACAGCTCCAGTTCCTTCTGCCTTCCAAACTCCCCCGGGGCTCCCCAGGGCACCTCTGGCCGGTGGACCCGAGCACATGTGCAGCTGCAGGGACGTCTCAGAGCATGGTTGCCACTTTGCAGCCTCCGTCCAGAAAGGGGTTGGGTAGGGGCAGGGCCAGACGTCAACCCACCACTCCCCTTCATTAATGACTCTACGTTGTGGTGTTGGTGAGAATGAGTGTGTAATTTCAGGGTGCATAATCACAGAAACCAGTCTGTGTAATTGCAGGGTTAGGAGCAGAGTAATTATAATGCAATGTAACAAATTATGTAATGAAATGTGATCTTACAGAGATCATGAATCACGTAATTGTGTTACACCCTCCAGGAACTACGTGTGCATCTTGTTGGTGTTCTCTGGGTGATCCTGCCTTGCGGCAGGTGTCGAGATGAAGAGGCCTGGGTAAATGCAGGGTGGTATTATAGCAGTTGAAGGCAGGATGGGGTAAAAGCTGGGCTGGAGGATTCAAGGGAGAATGGAGGATGGGATGGGCATACGGATGGTGCTAGAATTTTGCCCAAGGTTGGGAGAAGTTGGGAGAAACAGGAGGGGAAATTGAAAGCAACTCCTTTGCCCTTTGCCTGTTTGCTATTTCTGTTCCCTTCTATCCTTGAAAGAACCTAATTATAGGAACGAGATCACTAGGCAAGTCAACCTAACTCCTGACTTATGTTCCCCTGAATGCACACTATTCAGGTTCCTAACCCATTGGTTCTTTCCCTAGATTAAAAGAAGTAAAAATGAAGAATTAAATAGTTAAAGGATGACTAGCTCTCTAGCCCCAACAGCCCTCTTAGCAATACGGCAGGCAGATCACACGGGCAAGATAACATCTGAAGAGAGAGTCGGCCAGTTTGCATGCAATGGAGAATGATGCAGAGACCAACATCTTGCCTTGATGATTCATTGAGATTCTTCCCCGCTTTTTCCCTTTTAAAAACTGTCATGGCTGCACAGAATCTTTGGAAATGGTCTCAGGATATGAGTCCACTTTCTACCCAGATTGCCAACTTTTCTGATTAAAGTATCTTTCCTTTCTATTGACACTTGCCTCTCAATTATTGGCTTTTGAGAGGTGAGCAGCTGAACTTGAGTTTGCTAACACTACCTTGTTGTCTTCCTGTCAAAATTTTTAAAACTGAAGTATAGTTGATTTACAATGTTGTATTAGTTTCAGGTGTACAGCCAAGTGATTCAGTTTGCTGAATATATATATACACACATACTTTTTCAGATTCTTTTCCATTGTAGGTTATTGCAAGATATTGAATATAGTTCCCTCTGCTACCCAGTAAGTCCTGATTGTTTATCTATTTTATCTATAGTAGCATGTATCTGTTAATCCCAAACCCCTAACTGACCCTTCTCCACCCCCTTTCATCTTATTTCTGATCTCAGATTGTGCTATATTATCATTCAGTCCCAATGCATTTGTTTCAGCAGAAAAAGCAGACAAAAATGCTATAGGCTCAAAACCCAAAGCCTCATCATAAGCCTCAGGGTCAGGGCAGCAATTTGAAACCACAGGGAGTATGACCATATTTACGGAACCTCCAAAATGGTGCCCAATCTTCTCTGCCTGGTCTTCAAGCCCCTGTGTAGTCTCTTCCCCTTGATGTGGGCTGTACATAATGACTCCCTTCTACCCAATAGATTATGGCAAAAATAATCAGAAACCACTTCCAAGATTAGGCTACAAAAGATTGGGACCTCTGTCTTCCTCTTTCTGATGAAACCAGCTGCCATGCTGTGAGCTGCCCTGTGGAGAAACTGAGGACAGCCCCCAGCTGACAGCCAGTGAAGAGAGCCATTCTGCCAACAACCACATGAGTGAACTGGGAGGCAGCTCCTCCCACAATTAAGCTTTTGCAGCTTTGGCCAACATCTTGATTGCAGCCAGCATGAGACTTTGAGGCAGAGCATGAGATGATAAATATTTGTTGTCCTAAATTGCTATGTTTGGGCAATTTGTTGCACAGCAATAGGTAACTAATACAGTAGCCATTCCAGTGTGGAGCAAGGACAATGAACATAGGTGACGCTGGGGACTGTTTACCCAGGAGCCACCATTTTGCTTCATGGGCTGGGTAGCCTGGTGGGAGATGGGAACCAGCCCTAAAGGTGAGCCTTGATTGGTCTACACAGACTATGGTGACCCATCTCCCTTCTCAGTGATTGGTTTAGGTGTTGGCATGTGACCAAGTTTTGGCCCATGATTTGCAAAAGGGGACTTCTGGAAAACTTCACCTGATAAGAAGAAATGTAGATGGATGGAGTTTTGGAGCTTTGGCAGCCTTCCTGGGACTGAGAAAAAGGCCAGTAGAGACAGAGAAAAGACAGTAAGCTCTGTCCAAACTTGGGCCTGCCTAGCTAGCCCTCCTTTTAAAGGTATGATTTGGTTTTGTTCATGTGGCTTCTGCGTACATCCTATTGGCTAGAGATTGTCACATGACTGCATGTATGCAAGGGAGGCTGGAAATGTAGCCTTTGGTTGGCTAGCTATGCCCACAAATAAAGCTCCTATTGTTATACTAAGGAAGGATGAAAAAAGTGTTGAGGGGGAATTTTAACCAGCTGAGTGGTAACTAGCTGCCTTTATCACAAAAATATATATTGTGCATTATCAAATAAAGTTTAAGGTCACTGCCCACGGAAGCACCAGCTCTTCATCATCATCACACACACTTACCCTACTCCCTGCTCCCACCTCCCCTGCTTTGCCCACTCCCCAAGGCAACCACTGCCCTTGGTTTTGTGTTTCTCTTTTTTTCAATCCTCAATTTTTAAAATTGCATTAGATTACACATAACCTAAAATTTACCATCTTAACCATTTTTTAGTGTACATTTCAGTGGCATTAAATGTGTTCACATTTGTTGCCACCATCACCACCATCCGTCCCCATAACTCTTTCATTTGTAAAACTGAAATTCTGTACCTATTAAATACTAACTCCCCCTTCCTCCCTCTCCCCAGCCCCTTAAAAACACCATTATACTTTCTGTCTGTATGATTTTGATTATTCTTGAGTACTTCATATAAAATGCAATCATACACTATTGGCCTTTTTGTGACTGACCAATTTCACTCAGTATAATGTCCTCAAGTTTCAGCCAACTGTAGCATATTGCAGAGTTTCTTTCCTTTTTAAGGCTAAGTAATATTCCATTGAATGGACGGAGCACATTTTGCTTACCCATTCTTCTGTTGAACACTCGGTTTTCTTTCATGTTTTGGCTATTATGAATAATATTGCTATGAACATGGGTATACACATATCTTTTTGAGGCCCTGATTTCATTTCTTTGTGGCATATATCCAGTAGTGAAATTGCTGGATCATTTGGTCATTCTATTTTTAATTTTTGGAGGCACCTCCATATTGTTTTCCACAGCAGCCATACCATTTTACATTCCCACAAGTGATGCACAGGGGCTCCAATTTCTCCACATCTTCGCCAACACTTGTTTTCTGTTCTTTTAATAGTAGCCTGATGTGTGTGAGGTAGAATCTTTGAGTTTTTAATCCTTAATTTTGTGCTTTTTAAGAAATTAATCACACTTATATATCCTTACATGAAATCTCTGTGGGTGTATCTTGTATGACTTTTGAGCTTTATAAATATGGTGTTTTGCTCTTTGCAGCTTTCTGGGACTTTTTTTTTTTTTTTCTTCCTTCACTCAACATCATACTTTATTCATGACATCTGTCAGAGTGAAGGACCTCACTTCATAGAGCACAGCAGAAGCCAGCCTGTCTCTAGTCTGTAGGTGTGGAGTTCACTGTGGGACTCAGTGGATCAGAGCAAGATGGTTTATTTCTTGCAGTGCAGCAAGCAGCATGAGCCTCAGTTCCTACGGTGCATGGGTGACACCCCGGACCCCAAATGCTGAGGGACACAGGGCCAAGGGCTGAGCACCTTTTGTAGAAAGCAGCAAACACATCAGTTTCCCTCTGTTGGGGATCAGTTACACAGAAGTCATGCTGTGCAGCCTATGTGCTTAGCTCTGGAAACTGCTCGGTCTCAGAAGAAAGACAGGTCTGCAGCCTGGCACAGTCAGTAAGGATGTGCAGGGGTGCTCAGGGCCCCTGGTGGGCTGCCTCTTCTCAGTCATGCAGACGCCTGTGGTTTATCCATTCTACAGCTGTAGAACAGTCCCCCCATGTGAAGATACCTTGACACTGAGGCTGCTTCCAGCCTTGCCCACGTGTGAGAGTCTCCTGAGGGCAGAGTTGCTGAGTTATAGGTTACCCCTGTGGTTTGCCCACTTTTTCTTCTAATTTTAACTCTTTTGGCTGTTACTTGCAGCCCAAAGCACTCATCTAATTCACTTCCTGTGGGGGATCCCACTGCCCCTGCCCTGGCCACTCAAGTGTAGAAACAACTTCAGATCTTAGGTGGTGTAACACTGAGTTTTTACTGAGGAATGAAGCTGAGTGAGATTTCATTTCTTCTCCCTGGTGGGATGGGGGCTCAAAAGAGAAGTCAGCTTCAGCTGGAGAAAAATGGAGCTTCATTCTTTGCACAGCCAAAATGATGAAATGAGACTTTCACCTGCCACATCAAAAACACGAAACAAAACCCCCAGACAAATATCGGGGTGGGGGTTGAATCTGAGAGTGGGTCCCTGGCAGTTGTGTCCTAACTTGCTTGAACTAAGAGCAATAGCTACCCAGTATCCTGGGTTCGGATCTCGGCCCTGCCTCTTCCGAAATATTTCACCTCTCTGAGCCTGTTTTCCTTCTCTGTAAAATGGGAGCATGGTAGTTGTGAAGGAGTTGCACTCCTGGGTGGGAGGGATGTTCAACCAGCGGCTGCTCATAGCAGAGAGTTTTTTGTTTTTCCAATATGGGAACGCAAGGAGGCCACTGTGCTTCCAAGGCTATGTACTTTTTCTTTTTCTTTTTTTTTTTTTAATGTCTGCTGTTAATAAAATATTTTTACAGAGACCAAAAAGTCAGAATAGTGCAAAACATCTCAACACCATGCATTCATGACCACTTCTCGTTGGTTTTAAACATTTGTTCCAAGTCACATATTTACAGAGAAATGGGGGCATCTGCAGATGCCAGACTGACGGGATGGAATTAAAACAAACAAACAAACAAACAGCATTTTGTTTTCACATTTGCAGTCACATGCTAAGAGAAGGTGTATGGAGGAAGAACCTCCCTGAACTGTGTGGCCAGATTTGGGGTCTCATGGGGCAGGGGCCAAAGGTGGGGTCTGAATCCCCTTGGCTGTGTGGCCAGGGAGGGATGGGGACCCTCCGCCCATGACCTGTGCCTCGAGAGTCACTATGGCTAGGCAGGGGTCGGGGGCAGGGGAATGGAGGGGAGTCTTACTTGACACCATCAACTTGATTTGTCTCTTTAAAAAAATAAAAGGCAAAGAAAAAAGCAATGTGTGTCAGCAAAAACGACTTTGGTCCTTGACAATTCTTAGGAAAAGATGTTCAGGTGACAGCAGGGGTCACGATGTGGACCAGCTCCCCCCAGCCAGGGGTGCTCCCCTCCCTGTCTACCTGAGCAGCAGAGGTGGGGTGACTCCTGGCTGTCTCCACTCTGCCCCGTGCCTCAGTGTCCCCATCTGCAAGGTGGACAGTGCAGGGAGTTCGGGCTGGAAAGGTCTCTGAGGTCTCAGCCGAGAGAGGTCCCAAGGATTTCTGGTTAGGTGTTTTTTTTGCATCTCTGATGGGGGCACGGTGAGGTTACAGGCTGTGTTGCCTAAGAGTCAGAGGGATTGGGGGACGCGGCTGGGCACCTCCTCATTTTAGGTAAATCCTTTGAGGATAGACTGATGGGAGCCAGACAGAACAGAGTGGGGTGTCCTTCTTCCTTCTAGATCCCCATTTTTGCTTTTTCTTCCGTGTCTCTGCATCTCTCCATCTCTGAGTCTCTCCATGTCAAAATTCTGGCTGTCTCAATCTGGGCGTGATTTTACCCTCTTAATTACCTTCCTTGTGTGTGTGTCTCTCTCCTTCCCTCTCTCCTCTTCTTTCTTTGCATCCTTACTCTGTCTCTGTCCCTCTCAAGAGGGGGATTGGCTCTGTCCAAGACGTTCTTCAGTGTCACCCTACCACATCCCACTATGGGCCTCTTTTGTCCTTTCCCTGATCCATGGAAATCTGGGGCAAGCTCCTGGCATGAAGTGAGGTCCAAATGCAACCCACAGACTTCACCTAGGCTCAGAACCCCAGGCACCCCAGGTGAAGTGGTGAAACCCAAATGTACCATCCAATGCTGAGTGGCCTTGGAGAAAGCCCTGCTCATCTCTGAGCCTAGTTGTTCCAATACAGGAACATATCGATTTCAACACCTCCAGTCCCCTCTCACCCTCTCATCACTCTGTGTCCTGTGGCTCAGCCACAGTCTGGCTTAAACACCTCCTCTGTGCCCAGATCTGTATGGGAGGGGAAGGTATGGACAGACACACATGTGGACACACATAGAGCCCACCACACCACCAATCCAAGACATAATTCAACTAGGCAAACCCTCCCTGCCATTCCCCTGTACTCAGCCTGTGCTGGATGAACTCAGGGCTCTTGAGAGGCTTCAGGCCTCCACGTGGGGGGGAAACAGAGCCTTTCACAGACATTCCCAGCACTATGGCATCAGAGACAGAGGCTAGGAAAGTCCTGAGGGGGATCAGAGGTTTGCTGCAGCAGGGAATATTTGTGATGAGTTTTGAGGAATGAGTAGGACTTCTTAGGGGGAAAGAAGAGGGAGGAAATTTCCAAAACAGTCCTAGCCTGGGAGTCAGAGAAAGTCATTTGACAAATATTCCGAGGTTTCTTCCATGTGCCTGGCCCAGTGCTGGGAACCCTACACACACACACACACACACACACACACACACACACACACACACACACACACACACACACACACACACACACACACACACACACACACACACACACACACACACACACACACACACACACACACACACACACACACACACACACACACACACACACACACTGGTCTCTTTCTCCTTTCCTGACTGGAGCATTCTAGTGGAGGAAGAAGAGGTTGGGGTAGGGGACTGGGTCCAGGGAATGTCAAATCTTCATTCTTTTTTGGCAGGAAGTCAAGAGTTCTCAGGGTATCTTCCCCTGGGGTCCCATCAGAAAGGGCTGAGGGCAGAGGCTTTGCTTGGCAGCCAAAAGTGGGAGGGGGCACTAGGGGTCTTGGCCCAGGATCCCCATCCCTTTAAGGATTGGGGGAGGTCCCCTGAGGGGAGTTAGCAGCAATGGGGAGCTGTATCAGGTCATCTGATCTCAGCCCACCCTTCAATGGGGCACACAGGCCAAAGGAAGTAGGGAGAGGATGTGGCACTGGGACCCTCAGCATTGTCTCAAGTGGCTCTCTGGGCCTCAGTTTTGCCATCTGTCAAGTGGGTGGGTTGAACTCTATGATATGAGGACTGGGTATATTTGAGGAAAAGGGAAAGCAAACCCCCATAGGGAAGTGGGGGCAGTGCAAGTGCCCCAGAGCCGCCCCTTTGGCCCCCAGGGTTTGGGCGCCCGAGGGCGCATGTGCTTTTGAAATCCCATCCTACTCCCCCTCCCTGTTTCTTCTTTGCACAAACATCAGAAGGGGCTCCGGTTCACCCGGAGGCCCTCCAACCACCACCTTAGTCCCTCTAGCCCCGAGACCACCCCAGAGGGCGCTCCAGGAAGCCCTGCCCCTTGCTCAGGGCCCACCCCTCGAGGGAGCTGAGAGATCCATACTTGGCAAATTGGTCTTGGGTCCCCGGGGTTGGGGACCCATCTTATGGCTTTTCCAGAGGGCAGGAGGCGGGGCCTCCCGGTACCACAGCCCTGGGATCTGGCCTCCTCTATAGGGGGCGGGTTTTCCTCCCATCCGAGCTTGAAAGGTCCCCCACCAGACACTGGGGGCGTGGCCTCAAGTAGGGGATGTGGCTCCTTCCTTCCTCGCGCCCTAGGGCGTGGCATCCTGAGGGGGGTGGGCGTTGCCATTCACATTTCTCCAGAGGGTGAAGCTAAGTCAAGGGTGCAGAGGCAGCCCGCCCTCTGCACAGAACCCGGAGAGTCGCCCTCTGGGAGGTCCCAGCATGCAGGCACCGCCCCGCCCCGCGCTCTCTGCGCAGGAGCAGGGCTGCCCGCCCGCCCGCGCGCCCCGCGCTAGGGAGCAGGCGCGGCGCCGCCTTCCTCGGCTGAGCGCGTGTCAGACTTGAGCTTGACGAACTCCTTGGCCACTTCGTCATTGCTGCGCTGCGACAGGATGCGCAGCACGGTGAGGCCCGTGTCATCCATGTGGATGCGGCGGCCGAGCGGCAGCCAGCAGGCGGCGCTCCCGCGCTGAGCCAGCTCGCGCAGCTGCAGCACAGCCAGCCCCACCGTGCGGTCCTCGCGCGCGAAGCAGTAGTCCTTGACGCACACCTGCAGCTCGTAGCACTCGGGGCCCGCGTCGGCGCTCAGCGTGCTGCAGAAGGGCGGGGCGTGAGAACAGATCCCTCCCACTGGCCAGCCACAGCCCCTACCGGTGACCCGGCCTCCCTCCCGGGCCACGCCCACACCCGGGCGTCCTAAGCTGGGCCACGCCCACATTAAGGGATCCATCTATTCTCATAAGATTCCACAATAGGCCGGCCCTGTCCCTGCCCCAGCTGTCCAGACCTACAACCCCTCTCTAGGCCACACCCACATCAGCTGGCCACGCCACCCTAGTATTGTCCGTGCCACCTCTCCTCCCTCCCTTCTCCCTCTCCTACCCAATGATTCCCCCGCCAGCCCATTCCCAGCCCCTAGCCAAACCACGTCCCCATCCCAAGTGACCCTTTCCCCAGACCACCCTGGATAGGCCATGCTCCCACCTCGTGATACTCGCACCCACGCCCTCGGCCGGCTGAGCTGCTGTCCCCACCACCCTGCCCCAGATATGGCACCCAGGAGCCCCCTTTACCAGGCTCCCACCTGAATCCAACTTCTCCCCTTGAACTGTCCCCTCCCTCAAGCTCTCTAGCCCACCCCTTTTCCACCCAAGATGCGCTCTCTTCACAACCCTGCCCTAAAATCTCAGCACGAGTCCCCTTCTCCCAGGCTGCGTCCCTAGGGGCACTGGGGCCAGCCTTGCTGCTGGCTAGTCAAGAGCTCACTCCTGTCAGGCCACGCCCACACGGATCCCTTCCCAGGCTGCACTCCTAGCCCTCAAGTACTCTAGCCCACCCCAGGAGACATCTGCCCCCTACTAGGCGGTGCTCTTGCTCCCAAGTTTT
The DNA here is from genome assembly GCF_036321535.1 of Camelus dromedarius. Classification (NCBI taxonomy): domain Eukaryota; kingdom Metazoa; phylum Chordata; class Mammalia; order Artiodactyla; family Camelidae; genus Camelus; species Camelus dromedarius. The sequence continues at coordinate 9,877,295 of NC_087462.1, forward strand.
GCATCAGGTGACCTACCGCTCCAAAGTCCTCTGACCAAGAGCCCTCCCCTGACAGAACTGATGTCACTCCTGCACTAAGGTGCCTCCCTTCCCAGCACCCCCCACCTAGGATGTGATCCCCTCCTGTTCCTGTCCCCAGGTGCCACTGGCCCATGAGGATCCCTCCTGCTTAGTGGGCCCTGAGGTTCATAAAGCAGATGTCCCCTCGCCATGCTCCCCAAAGTGTCCCAGACTCACAACTGGAAGCTCTCATTGTACTTAGGGGCCCAGCTGTTGTTCTTGGATTTGGTCGCAAACTTGCGTTTCTTGTCGCTGAGCTGGGGTCCAATGATGTTGACCTCGATGAACGGCCGGAAAATACCAGAAGTCTGCCACTTGAGGTCATTGGCAGCCACCACTGTTGGGGAAAGTATAGGATAAGACCAGTTACCAACCCCCAGTATGCAGCGGTGGTTTTCACAACCTCCAAGAAAGACTACATTTCCCTGCATGCCTCTGTAGCTAAGTGTGGCCATATGACTAAGTTCCAGCCAATAAGATGTAAGAGGAAGCACAACTTTCAGGTTGTGGCTTGAAAAGTAGGGAGAATGCCTTAAACTTTCTCCTTCCCTAGCTGCAGGCTGGGATGCTGATGAGGGCTGAGTTCTTTGGGACCCTATAGAAGAAGAAAACACATTAGGGATAAGAGTACAACAAAAGATGACAGGGGCCTGGATCCCTAACACTGTGCCAAAGCCTCCAAATCAGCTCTGAGCTGATTGTCCTTGAAGTTAACTCAGAGAAAAATTCATTAATCTATCATGTTTAAGCTACTGTTATTTTAGGCTTTGGCTAAAACAGCCCAATCTGTATTTTAATTAACAAAATAAAAGCCAACAAAAGGAAAACAGAGCTGAGAGATAGAGGAAGTGGAATTGAGTCCTGTAACACTGCACCCCTTGAGCCCACCATGGCTGAAGGCGGTTACTTCTGGAATTTATGGTTTTATGAAAACTTTTTTTTTTTTAATGAAAAAAACTTTTTCTTCCTTAAACTAGTTTGAGTTTGGTTTCTGTCTTAAAACCTAGTGCATCCTGGCTGAGGCATTCTCCCTCCCACCTCAGGCTACTCACCTTTCACTGTGACCTTGTGTTCCCCAGTTCCTGGATGAGTGAAGAGCTCAACGTGGACAGAGACTTCACCCACAGGGTCTTCCACACCCGAGCCTGGGCGAGTTAGGGGAGGATGCTTGGCATGAGCTCCATTCTTTCCCACCCACCAGGAAGGACCTGGACTGCCTCCCACCTGAACTGCCTCCCTACCTGTGCTGGCGGCATCAGGTCATCAGCCCTGACAGGGTGGCACTGAGAGGTGGCTTGGATGATGGGTGCTCTTGGGGAGGCCAAGAATCCTGAGTTCTAGCCTTTCACTGCCTTGTTGTGTGATCTCAGACAGATCTCTTAACTTTTCTGGGCCTAATGTCCTTTTTCTCATTCCATGCTATCAAATTCAGCCTTCATCTTCCACATCATCTTGGCGGAATCTGACACCCTGGCTTTCTGTGCCTCAGGTTCTCCTCTTGGCTGCAACAAGGCCACACTCTCCAGGTTCTCATCCTACAGATTAGTCACACCCTCTTTTGTCCTTTCCTCCTCCTCTGTTGATCTTCAAACTGTTGGGGCATCCTGCACCTTAGTCCTCAGCCCCTTCTTTGTTATCATTTCCTAAGAACTGGTACAGTGGAGAATCCTGCCAGGTCTCCCTTCAAAACATATCCAGAATCTAACCCACCTCCTTGGCCTCCATCCTGGTCCAGCCCCTGTCAACCTTCAGGTAAGTCTAAGTGAAACATGGCTGCCCAATCAGAGTACTCCCTGGCCATGGCTACAGTGATTGGCTCAGGGGTGGTCATGTGACCCAACCTGGGCCAATAGGAGTTGGCCCTGGGACTTTCGCTATAACTCTTAGGAAAGAGTCTCTCTCTGGTGCTAGGCTGGGAAAGCTGACTCTGTCCAATAAGAGGAGGGTCCACCCCACTGATGTCTCAACACAGACCAACAACTGATGGCGTTGTTGGAGACTCTGGATCCAGCTATTGCTGATACTGATTCAATCCCTAATCTTTCAGTTACAGGCTCACAATTTCTCTAGTCGGCCTGAGTCTGGGTAAGGTACGCTTCAGTTTCTGGCCACAAGCATCCTGACTGATTCTGGGGATCACTGAAGGAGTAGTTTAAAAACTTCTGTCCCCACCCTTCCCTCTGTGACTCTGGGAAGGGCATCCTGTGGGGCCTGGGGACCTGTGACCGCCAGCACCCCCAGCAGGCCACTCCCCTGCCCCGAAGAAAGCTCCCCACTCCTGGAGCACCCCATGCATGGGGGGAGGAACAGGGGGAAAGTTAGGAGTGGGGGTGGGGAAGGAGAATGGGCCAGTCCAAGGTTGATCAGGTTACCTGGTTTTGGGCAGGAAGTGACTGAGTCTCCGGGGGCAGAGGGGCCTGAAGACCCCCATCACCCCAGTACTGGGGCGTGCATCCCCTCATCTTCGCTGCCCACCCCAGGGCATCGAAGTCTCCCACCCCCTTGTCATCTTAGGCTTCCACCCCCCTTCCCCCAACCAGTCACATGCTCAGCCTCACCTCCCCCCCACCCCAGGCTGATGCTTCACAGCAAGCTCAATCCGGGCCAGACTGAGGGGTGCCAAGGGAGAGTCGGACAGTGGTGGGTGGGGTGAGGGGTCAGATCATGGCCAAAGCTAGTAAGAAGCAGGAGGGGGGCAGTGCTGGGCGCCCCCATCCCGTGGCTTGCTGGCTCCAAGGGAAAGGGGCTTTCCTGGACCTCTCTGTGCTTGCCCCAACCCCACCCCCCATTCCCAAGTCCTGGCCCCCCCTGCAAGGGAAGTTTCCTTGGGCAAGAGGATTAATCTCCTTTGAGACTCAGCTTCCTCATCTATGGAATGATGGACCAGCCTGTGGGGCAACCAGGAGGAATGTTTTCAGGAATCCCAGAGAAGTGCTTGGCACAAGGGCTGGCTTAGAGTTGGAGCCTGAAAAAAGTTGGTTTTCTACACTTGGAAAAGTGACGTCAATAATAAAAATTAAAAACAACAACAAGAAAAACAACAACAGTTGCTGCCAGCTAGTATACATCAGAAACTGCTCTAAATTTAATCCATCTAATCCTAAAAAAAAATCCTATGAATTAGGGTCCTTGACTGTTCCCATTTTACAGATGAGAAAACTGAGGCTCAGGGAGGCAGACCCTTGCCGGAGGCGCCCAGCCACGGAATAGGGGCGCTGGGATCTGAGCCCCCTCTTAACCCGGCAGGCATCTGTCTGGGGAGCCCGGGATCTGATTTAAGAGAAGCACTTAGGGAGAAACGAATTCCGACTCGAATCGTTTCTTCTTCCCCATGCGGAACCAGCAAGCCGTCCTTCCCCCTTGTCTGCCTAGGCCCCCTGCAGCCAGTCGGGCCTGGGCGGGGCCCCGCAGGCCCGGGGCGCAGAAGGACGGGCCTTTTACTAGCCGGGCCGGGAGGGGCGCAGGCACCGGGCACCGGGCGCGGGGCGCGGGCGGGCGGCGGCGGAAGCACGTACCCTTCTCAGGATAAATGTCTTCACTAAGGGTAAACCTAGTCCCTTTTCCACCATGGACTAATCACAAGGGGAAGGTGGAGAAAGGAGGGAGGGGAAGGGTGGTGGGGGGAGAGACGAGCGAGCGAAAGGCGAGGATGGAGGGCGAGTGTGCGTGGCAGGGAGCAGGGTAGGCGCGGAGACGGGGCGGCGAGTGAGAGGGAGGAGAAAGAAGAGAGAGAGAAACGTCAGCTGCAGACGGACAGACAGACAGTCTCCCGCTCCGGGGGGGACACCAGGGACACTAAAAGCAGCAGCGTGGGCTGGGCACGAAGCTGAACGCGGAGGCCCGACGCCCAGGGAGGGCCCTAGGCCCTGGGCTGACTGGGGGGCGGGGGAAGGGGGGCCGCTGGTGGCCGCAAGGTTTTCTCCCCTCACCCCTGCCTCCTCTTCCAATGCCGGAACTAAGCCTGGGTCAACAGCCAAACTTCTCTCCCTTGTCTGCACTCTTAGGGCCAGTTTTGAAAATGGGGGTCCCCAGGGAGGGGAACTAGGACCCTCGAGTCCTGCCCCCCAGCCCCAGCTGCTGTGTGTGAACTCAGAGAGCGACAGGAGACAGAGATAAGAGAAGAGAGAGAGAAAGAGAGAATTTGAGAAATGGGAACTCAACTCCCTCTCCGTCCGCCCCCTCCAGGTCAGGGTTCCTCCCATCCCCGGGGCTGTCATTCCTTAGCCCCTGACAGTGCAGAGGGACCTTCAACCCCAAGGCCCCCAGGGACCTTCAACCTTTCCTCCAGAGGTCCCTCCCCTGGATCTGCCAATCATTCTTTGACTGCATGACGTCACAGGCCCCGCCCACACCAGAGCTGTCAATCACTCCTTAATCACAACCGCCACAGGTCTTGCTCCTGAGCTGTCAACCGCTCCTAGGAACCACAGCATCGAGGTCCCGCCCCTAGGAGCTGTCGATCACTCCCTGGTCCTTGCAGTCAGAGGTCCCGCCCCACAGCTTTTGATCACATCCTGACTCCATGACGCCATGGATTTTCCCAGATGTCAACCCCTCCTGGCCCAATGACGTCATAGATCCCGTCCCAAGAGCTGTAGATCACTCATCGGCCCTTTGATATCATGGAGTTCACGTGCGCCCACGAGCTGTCAGTTCTGCCCTGGACCCACGACCGGAGAAAGTCAAAGACTGTGGCACCGGCTTGGGGCTGGGCTGCCCCTGTGGGCGAGGATTGTCATCCAGGCTAACCAGTGGCTCCTTACCCTGGGCCGACTGAGTCTGTACGAATGTCTTGATGAGCAGGTCAGTGGCCTGCGTGTAGAGGGACAGGGCGTAGCGCAGGGACTGCAGGTCTGGACTCTTCTCCAGGAAGGTTTTCTTGAGGCCCACGCCACCCGCATGGAAGTATTGCTGTGAGGAATAGGGTTGGGGAGAGGTAAGGTTGTTGCACATCCGGCTGGACAGCTACAACACTGCCCTCCCCCACTCCACTGCCCTCTTCTGTGATGTGCTGGATGACAGGGGGGTCTTCAGAACACTCAGGTCCTGCTAGTCCCCCCACCCTCAGTCCTTATTTTGCCATGGCTGGCTCCCTGTCTTTCTCTGATCAAGGTTTCAAGTTTTCCTTAATGTCCCCTCCTTAATATGTTGCCAACCCTATTTTGCTGTATTTCTCCATCTCAGCAAAACATTTCCTTCAGGGTAGTTTTAACACTTTTTATATCATGGAGACCACAGCCCGTTTATGTTTCCCTGTTCTTGCATGGGCTGGTTGACTACCTAGAATGCTCTGTTTGCTTTGCCTTGTGAATTTCCATACATTCCTTAAATGCCACCTCCCACAAGCTTTCTTCCAGAAAACCCTTTCTGCCCAGTCCCTGAGCTCTCCCATCCTTCCCTCCACCCTATCCTGACCCCACAGGGCTAGAGATGTCTGCCTCCAGCTGACATCCAGCCTGGGGTTCCTCAGGAGGCTACAATCAGCTAGCCTGAAACTGACATAGAAGGGTCATCAGGGAGTGTTTATGAACTGAATGAATTAAGCTGGGCTGGAGCTTAGGTTCACTTCATACCAGCCACACCCTCTGCCTGTCCCACCTGGGATGGACAGGGATGGGGCCTCTTACCTTGATAGTGTCCAGCGCCAGCTCAACAACTGCACACTGCTTCGGAGTCAAGCTCTTGGCTTCTTCTCGTACCATGTGGTCCTGGATGGATGGAAAGAGGGGCCAGGTGGGCACAGCAAACTCCGCCTTGGGGATCTGCCTTTCTAGGGGTCTCACCCTTGCTAAATCCAGTGAGTTGGGATAGTGAGTCTGTCTTTTCATCTTTGTGTCCTAACATATGACTGGCAGGTGCTCAATGAATATTTGTTGAATAAATTATTTGTACTCTTGATCAAGCTGTCTCTGAAGCTGAACCTTGCACATCTTTCCAATATACTGGAATGAATAAATTATACTTAAACCTGTCTGAGTAGGTTTCTGTCCTTTGAGCATGCAAAGTGTGTCACTATTCTGGGGCCTCTTCCTTAGGAGCCCCCACCCCCACCCCAATCTCCTGCCCCCACCCCTGGCCTCACCTTGAGTTTAGACAGCTGACCCAGCTCCTTGGCTGCATTGAAGATCATCTGGGTTCCCTGCAGGTGACAACAGACATAACCTGGGTAAGAGTGGGGGTACTCCTGCCCAGTGACCAAGCTCCCACTGACACCCCAGCCCCAGACGCCATCTTAGTTCTTGTCCAAAGGCTCTGGGTAGGGCAATGGTTGTGTCCTGGGGACAGCAGCCTGGAGCCCTCCAGGAAGTGCTGACATTTTCCCCAGAAATCCCAGTCCTGTGGGGTGCTACCCATCCTCCCACCTCCACCACGACCCCAGGTTGTGGGACAGAGAAGAAAACAAACAGGGAGCAGGCTGGGAGGGGCAGTGGGTGAGGAGAGCCCAAGATGGTGTTTGTGGATATGGGCGGGGCTTGCCAGTCCCCAGTCTAGAAGCCCTGAGAAAACTGTGGGATGGGCTCTGGTGAAACCCACCAGCCACCGCAGGCGCAGTCCCTCTGTGGGAGTAATCTGGGGAGGGGGGCTTTTCATCTGATCTTTTAAAGGAAGAATCCTCCCCCTCAACACACACCTCAGTACCCATCCTCTACTCCTCCCCCAAAAAGACATCAGCTAGATGCCATCCGGGTTATGGCTTTGATGAACCAGATGGGCCTAGGTTCAAATCCCAGCTCTGCTGTGTGGCCCTGGGCAAGTCATTTAACCTCTCTGAGCCTCAGTATTCCCATTTTGAGATGGGAAATCTTATCCAATTTATGGCTTAGCTGGGACTAATCATGTCTTTGTTCAATATTGGTAGTTATTATCACTTGGTTTTAAGGTCATGGGCAGTGCTGGGGGAGATGGGGTTCTGGTCTGGAAGCCACATGTCCTGCCTCCTCCATCACTATGCTGGGTAACCTGAGGCATGTTCCCGGCCCTTTCTTGGTCTCAGTTTCCTCTCCTGGCTAGCAGGAGCACCCTCACTAGCTTAGGGGATGGGGGTGGGGGTAGCTATCAGTGAGGTTATGTGTCCTGAATGACTGGGTCCTGGGGTGGTCTGGGGTCCTGGGCAGGGCTAGGTGGGGTGTGAGGGGGCATTTACTGCCCTGTTGATGGTTTTCCAGTAGGATCTAGTCACCCTGCCACTACTATTATTATTATTATTATCTTCTTGGTTGTTGCTATTCTTATTCCTTGCTGTAATTTCCCGAGGCTGTCATGAGGCACAGGTACTCAGGAGCCCAACTGTTTGGGCCTTGGTGTCCCCTGCCATACCCACCTCCCCACCTGCCACCCCCCCCACCACTCATGAGCAAGCCAGACAGACAGAGGAAGAATAGACCGACAGACAGGGTCACAGTACACCCCCCGGACGGCACGGATCACAGAGGTGGAAAGAGGCAGGGGGTGGGGTGCGGGGGTAGTGGGGTGGGGGATAGGAGCCAGACAGACAGTGAGAGGCCGGTCTTACATCTGAGTGGCTTGGCAGTTTCACCCTGCCCTGTGGAGAGAATCAGGCGGAGGTCAGAGTTTGGGTGGCTGCTAAGAAGAGACGCAGTGGGACTTCCCTGCCCCCTCAAAGCACAGCCCATGAGCTCCCTCCCAAGTTCTGAGTCTAATGGTGGGTCCCCTTCCCAGGTAGGCACCTTCCCTTGCCCCCTGGTGGGGGGTTGGGACCAGACTCTGGACTGCCAGGAGGCTACCATCAGCTCATCACCTGGGGACAAGTGCCCAATCCCACAGTCAGCCTGCCCAGAGATGGGGTGCCTTGGGGTGGGGAAAGAAGAGAGAAGGCTTGGGGTCTCTCCTCCCCCAGCTCCCAAGATCTTACCCCAGCAGGTCTGACCCTAAAAGAAACATACTCACAGGTATCACGAGTTCATTCAACATACAGACACACATCCAGGCACATCCATGAGTACACAGAAAGTTTATGCACACATGCCCAGATCAACATACAAAGACATGCATGCAGAACTCAAGAGCTAAAATACACTACTGAACACTTGCACACATGTGCACAGTCACACACACACAAATCCACACATTCTCTGCCCCCAACAGGGATGCACGTATGTATAAATGGTGACTGACATATAGAATGTGCCCCTCAAAGGGCTGGATGAGTGAGTTGGGAAGCCTTACAACCCACGGTCATGAAATGGAGACCCCACTTGTGTGCACATAGGGATGATAGCTCCTGTGCAAGTGCACAGCCAGGGCAACTGTTCATGTGTTGCCACAGCTCACATCTCCTTATGACAAACACCCATTAGAACAACAACAAAAAAATCTACATAAAAAAACAAAATATGTCTCAGTCCCAGGGCAGTTTTCCAGTGTCTGGGCCTTTCTTGAAGCCATGGAATTTCAGCCAAGCCCAGGACTGGGGTAAGAACTTTAGGTGTAGTTGTGAGAGGATAGGAGATTGTTGTGCACAAACTCACACACACTCCAAGCCCTGGGAAATCACTTTGTCTCTGACCGGCATTGTGGAACTTGATTAGGACACCTGCCTCCTCCTACCCATGACCCCCAGCTGAACTTTCTGCCCATGTAAATAGACACACACACACACACACACACACACACACACACACACAAACGCCCAGACATCAGAGCTCAGGACCTCAGCAGAAACGAGGCCCTCATTACCTTTTCTAATCCCTTGCCATGTTTTCTCAAGAGGGTGCCCTGCAGAGACAACGTCACAGGGTGATCAACCTAGCAAGCTGTATGGGGTAGGAACCCAAGGTGATAACACAGGTACTCGTGGGGATAGGAAGCAAAGGGCAGCTGCACTGTACAGGGGGCTGGTGACTGGGCTGCGGGGGGGATTGTATGTGTGCCTTCATGACTGACTCTTAAAAGGCAAGAGAGAGTTAGAGAGACAGGAAAGAGAAAGAGACAGAGAGAAGGAGAAATAGAAAGACAGAGCCAGAGAGAGAGGAGAGAAGTCACTGCCAAGACATTACCCATTTACATTTACTGTATATATGAGGTTCTTGGTTCCTGAGTCAATAGGAAAGCAAATGGGCCTCATATTCAGAGAGACCTGAATTTGAATCCTGACTCTGACATATATTTACTATCTGGCTTTGAGTGACTCCTCCTCTCTGAGTCTCAGCATTCCTCATCCGCAAAGTGGGAATAATAATAGCTGTTTTGCTCAAAGCATGGTCATGAAGCTGAGCTGAAACAACAGCTATGAGGTCTGTACTACAGGAAACCCTCAATAAATGTAAATTCTCCTAGCTCTCTGCCCACAAATGCATTGTCTGTGGTTGAGTACGTTGCCACCACGTGGTTACAGCCAAAGACCCAGACTGCAGCCAACAAGAAGTCAGATGAGCACTAGGAAACTTTGACAAGGTGAAATCTTGTCACAGCCTCGTCTGGCCCACAAAAGAAGATTCTAAAGTGGTTTTAACTGATCTCTGCCTTTGTAGGTGTCTACACACCACCACCACCATTACCATATTACCTCTAATTTAGTGAGCACTGCCTCAGTCAGTCACTGAGTTGAGCACTTTAATGCACCATCCTATTTGGTTCTCACAACAACCATCAGAGAGCTGCTACAATTAACCTCTTTTTCCAGACAAGGAAATGGAGGTTGGGAGGTAAAGTGACTTCCCAAGGTCACAGAGAGAGAATGGCTGGGCTGAGATTTGACGCCAAGTCTGCATTACACCAGTCACAACATCATCCCCGACCTGGGTGCCTGGGTGTGTGTCTGGGATTCTTGTGTGTTTGTATGTGTGGTGGGAGTAGAATGGGCAGGGGTGGTGGTGGGGTGTCTGCGTTGATCAGCTGAGTAGGGACCCAGGTAATGAGGGCCTTTATTTTGGTTGGCTGCTAACAGTTCAGAGCCCAAAGGAGAGGTCAGAGTAGCTCCATGACTTTGAACTGTCTTGAAGCTCTGGGGAGAGACCCAGACATCCTGGAGCAGGAGAGTAAGGGTGATTCTAACTAAAAGACGTGTGCAGATGTGAAGGTGCTGACCAGGGTTTGGGGAGGCGGAGGCCTTTCCTCAGTACTTACAATGGGATGGGGTGGGTGGGCGTGGTCTCCCTCCCTCCCAGCCCCGCCCCCTCCCCATGCTCCGCCCCAGACAGACACAGGCACATCTAGGCGGGAGGTGGGACGGTGGGTAGGGGGGCCAGTAGGTGAGGACGGGGCTCTGGGTGGGGGGTTGGGTGCAGCCACGTGGTGGGCTGAGTCCAGACACAGAACGGACGGACAGACAGACGGACAGAGGGACCTCTACTTACGATCATCTGTCAGCCGTGATGGGGGCGGGGCGGTAGGGGAAGGGGGGAATAAGTAACCATGAGTCTCCCAGGAAGGCCAGGGGGCGGGCAGAGACGGCACCGAGGGGCGGATCCCGCGCCCCAGACCAGCCCAGCCCTGAGGAGGTGGGCAGGCAGCGAGAGGTCTGGAACCTCCCCCACCATGGTTGCCCCTAGGCAGCCCCCACTCACCCTCCAAAGCCTCCCCAGTCCACCCAGGAACGTCCTCCCACTCTGTGCTAGGCCATCAGTCCCGTGCCACTGCTGTCCTCAGGCCTCCAGGGGGACCACACCAGCCAACTCCTCCCAAGATATCCCCAACCCACACCTGGCAGCCTGATCTCTGGGGATTACTGTCTCCGTGCTCTTCCCAGAGGGTCCCAGAGGCACAGTCCTGGTTTCTGGATGACCATGGACCTCTGCTTGACCTCTATGACCTTGAACACTCTACATGACCTCTGTTTGACCTTCTGAAGCCCTCTGTTCTATTGGTCTCTGATCTCTGAATCCAGGTATCTCCTCTTCTTATCTCTTGATTGACCTCCAAAGCCGCCTGATGAACCCAATGACCCCATAACCTCTGTGACCCATGGATGGTCTTGATCCCCAAGCAGACCTCTGTTTTCTAGGTGATCTCTAACCTTTGAATAACCTCTTGGCCCATATGCCCCCTAGACATCTTTTTACTCAATCTGACCTCTTTGACCTTTAAATAACTGACCCATGAATGACCTCTTTAACCCTTTGATGACTCTTGACCCATATGTGAACTCTCTGATTTTTCAATGGCCCCACTGACCTCTGGTGGCTTCTAGAACCTTCAGATGGCCCTTGTACCTGGATGACCTCTAAGCCCCAAGAGCCTTTGACACCAAGTTGTCTGGGCTCCCACAGAGGGGGTGGCCCAGGTGTTCCCTCTGGCCCCCTGTGGACCTCACCGTCTGGTCAGTGAGGGGTGGCAGGACGATGGTTTTCTCCATGGTGTTCATGACCAGCTTCCATAACTCCTTCAGCACCCGCTTCAGCACCGTCTTCTCGCAGATTTTGGCAAAGAGAGTCAAGCTAGGGGCGAGAGGCAAGTCTGAGAGAGGGCCCAGCTGGCCCTGACCCAAGGAGCCCTTTCCCCTCAACACATTCCATGGACATGCAAAAGTGTACAGAGCCTGGACAAGGACCCCCTGGGTGGTCTGATGGGGCTATGATGTGTAATGCATGAGAGGAGGGTGAATGGTGCCTGGACAGGTCAGACTTGGAAGGGGCCTCAAAGCCTAGGAGGAAGGCTTGGGCCCTAACATGGAGGGCAGTGGGGATCCATGCAATGTTCGAGAAAGAGAGAGAGAGACAGCCAGACTTTCCTATTTGAAAGAACAAAATGGAGGATGAACTGAAATAGAAAGGCTAGAGACCAGGGACTATGAAGGGGCTGGGGCCATGCTCAGAAAGGAGAGGATGAGAATGGTAGAAAGGGGGACAGACTTGAGAGGGAAAACAACAAAGGGTTCATGATTGGATGTATGGGGTTGCGAGAGGGCAATCCACCATGATTCTTTCAGCAAATGACCCTCCCATCCCCCAAACCTTCTTTAATCCATCACTTCTTCTTTCCATTCTTCCTTCCTTGCATCCTCCCATTCATGCATCCATTCTCTCATCCTCCAGTTAGTCATACATCCATCCATCTATCCATCAATGGATCTATCCTTTTATCCATATACCCTCCATCTAACTTTCTAAGCATTTATCTTTTAATCTACCCATTCATCCACCCACCCATCTTTCATGTCATTTATCAATCCGACCACCATCCATTCATCCAGACAAATATTTACACACTAAACCTTCCAATCATTAACCCACTCATTTTTCCATCCTTTCATGCCTCTACTTACCCACCCATCCAAACCATTCACCACCCAGAAAACATGCCCTGAGTATCCTCTCCAGGCCAGCCCCTAGTTTCTGAGGCTTCACCCAGGAGCCCTCCATGGCAGACCCTGTCCACTCAGCTTGGCTCACTTGCTATCCAGTAGGTCCATGATGGGTTGAAGCACGTTGTCAGCATCCTGGGCCACGCTGCTGCAGGCACTAGCAGGCACATTGCCTGTACCTTTCACCTGGCTAAGGATGTCGCCCATCTGCTTGACACACTCCTCAATGTGTGGCTGGAAGCTGGGGACACAGAGTGTAGGAGCTCAGACCAGACTCTCCTGGCCTCTGGAAGAAGGGCCAGATGAGGCCACAAAGGCTGACCTGAGAACTTTTCATCACATGCATCAGGGAGCCATGGCATATAACAGCTATAGTGGGAGGCTGACATTTACCTATGTTGTTCATTTCATCACAGAGTCCTATTCAGGTACTATTATTATGTGCATCCTCACTTTACGGATGGGCAAACTAAGACTCAGAGAGGTGAAACAAATCACCCAAGGCCACATAGCTAGTAAGCAGTGAAGCTAGGATTGAACTCAAGCTTTGTTTAGCTCCTAGCCTGAGGTCTTCCCCACTCCATCTGCTGAGTCTCCAGATGCCCTAGGCTCAGAGGTCTGGGAGTTGCCCTCTCCCCTCTGCTCCCAGCCCTGGAAATGCCTCTACCTTGTGGCAAACACCCGACTGAGTTCATCCAAGACATTGTTGAGTTTCACCTGTAGCTCCTTCAAGATGTCACTGGCCTCAGCATCCAGCTGAGGAGGGAGAAGGGACATCAGGTCAGGTTTATAGGACACCCACATGTATGGAGCATTTTCCCATCCAATCCAGGGAAAGGGACCCAACTCAGGGAAAGGGAGACCAAGGGACTGGAGAGGAAACTGAGGCTCAGATAGTTAAGCCTCTTGTTTGGGTGTGAGGAAGTAGCTGAGCTGGAATTCGTCAGGGACTAGCTCTGGGGCCTTCAGGGACATGGGGATGATGGTGATCCAGCCCGGGCCCTGATTCACCTCCTTCCCTCCCATGGCTTCGAACATCTTCTCAAGCTGAACTCGCAGCTGCTGAGTGTTGTTCATGAGGATGCAGGGCTGAGGATGGGAACAGAGCAGGGAGTCAGGGCTCAGGACCTTGCCACAGAACCTTCCCTCCCTCTACTGCCAGGGACCTTAGATAGTTACGGGGTCTGGGTCTGGAGGAAGCTGGGGTTCCCTAGGGCCATCTGAGAAAGGAAGACAGCATCTGGTTTCAGATTCCTGGGAGTGTTGGGAGTGGGGATCTCTGTGGACCAACAGGAGGAAGGAGGACTTTCCCCACCATGGTGGGCTGGACCTTATGTGTCCAGGAGAGGGGCTGGGCCTTGAGAATAGCAGGAAGGGGAGTTCTTGCTACACACTCATATTTTTATATAAGGGCTCAAAACTTTATAAGATCTCATACATTCACCCTGAAGTCTTCATTCACAACAACCAGACAATGACACACTGAAGGTATGTCCTCTCACCTCCAGACACCCCCCCCCCACCAAGACACACTCAGGCAGACACACGAACACACACAGTTGGAAACACACAGAGACACAGCTATCAGAGCTCAGGGAAGGATGGAGCTCTGGGGGTATGGAATGGGGCCAGGAGGGGACAGGACAGGGACCCCCGCAGGTCACCACTTTCTCCTTCTCCTTGGAGCAGTAGGAGGCGAAGTCCTTGGAGATGATGTCCGCATACTGGAGGAGCACATTACTGATGGTCTGGGGAGGACACACAAGTTGGATGAGACAAGGGGCTGGGGCTCAACAGGCTCATCAAGAGCTACTGTGAGATCAAGGATGAACCTAAACCCCTGTTAGCACTGGACCACTGGGTTGGATGAATTCTCCACCTAGATGACCACCATGACCAAAGGGAGACATCACCAGATGAAGATGATTATTTTATACAGACTCAGCTCTTTTTCAGAGCAACCAACCATCATATTAACCCAATCCCAAACACAAGCATGACTCAATCCCAGATGGAATCTCAGTTCCTACCTGCAGTCTTCAGGTTTCACCCAGGCTAAAGCCAATCCAACTGAACCTCAATCCCAATCCAATGATCTCAAACTTCAGACTCACCCGCACACCTGCTTACATTCTACATAAATCCTAACACTCACTCCACCATGAATGTCCAGTTGAATCCCAGTCCTAATAGTAACCCTAAAACTAACCCCTACCTCAGCCCCATCCTTAACCCTGACCCCAGCTCCAAATTCACTTCCAACTTTAACCACAACCCTAACCTCAACCCCAGCCTCAAACTCAACCTTAACCCAAACTCTGATCTCAACTTCAACTCCAATTTCAATAACATCGCCAGCCCTAAACTCAACCCAAAGCCCAACCTCAAATTCTAACCACAACTCCGATCTCATAAGGCATGACCAACTTCAACACTGACCTCAACCCCCACCTCAGTAACAGTGATATCACCAATCTCAACCTTGATCTCAATCCCAGTGCCAACCTCAACACCAATCCTGACCTCAACTTCAACCCCAAATTTGACCATATTCCATCCCTCGCCTGGACCCCATCTGTACTCCCGAACCTTGGCAAAGCGCCTCATGTAGTGCCCCACGATCTGAGGGTCAGGACATTCAAGTTTCTTGATGATCTCAAAGCTCTGATTGAGCTGGGAGAAGACGTCCACCACGGAGCAGGAGAACAGGGCATGCTCTGAAGTCTGTTGAAACTGCATCGGGAGGGAGGACAGGTGGGAGGAGAGAGGTCAGAGCCTGATAGTCGCCAGAGCCCAACCCTCCTCCTCTCCATGGGGAAAGCCAGAGACCAAACGCCTGGGATAATAGTGAAATGGATACTGTACAAGGTGAACTTAGAACCAAGACTTAGAGGTGGATGTAGGGGGAAGGGTCAAGCTTGATCAATTCTCATTCATTTGTTGGGTGCACAAAAGACTTTCAACACTGTGAACAAGACAAAGATGGATGACAACTTTCAGAGACCGGTCTCATCTCAAGGGCATTTTTTGCCCCCAGATTGGATCCCACTGTGGGTGGACTGGGATCTTGGTGGTAGATCAGCCTTCTCACCCCATCCTTCTTGTCTCGCTCCAGGGCCCCATGCAGGAAATCCCGGGACACTTCCTCATTCTCGTCCAGCCACTGGATGACGAAGGGCTCAAACCACCTGGAATGGAGAGCTGGGGTGAGGCCCTACCATCTCGTGTCCCCCTGACTCTCTGCTCAGGCTCATTCTATGACCTTGAATGGCTACTCCCTCACTCCTCTCCTGTATCAGGCCTTGGCTGCTTCACGCGTGAAATGGACTAAGTGACCACTGCCAGAGCAAGGCTCAGATGTGTGGAAATCCTGGTTGATAAACTGCCTGTGGGCAAGTGGGTTTACTCTCTGAGATCCTGACACAGCACATAGTAGGTCCTTGGTTAGTGGTGACCACCATCTCACTCTCCAACACAGCCAAAGAGTCAGACATCCTGAGTTCAAATCCTGGCTCCGTCACTAAGTGGATGTCACCTTGGGCAAATCCTTCTGCATTTTACCCTCTATTTGCTTATCCACAAAATGGGAATTACAACACTCCCAGCTCACAGAATTGGCAAAAGGATAGGATTAAATAAGAAAAGACAAGTGGGACTGTTCAGCACGGTTCCTGAAACTTGTGATTATTAATTGTCTAGCTACAGGAGTCCACAGTCCAATGGCTGAGAATGGAGAACACTGGGTTTGTGCCCCACCCAGGCCCCCAATGTCCAGGGAGCCCTGAAGAAGTCAACTCCCCACTCTCCGAGAGGCCTCAGTCTAGCTGTCAGTGCTACAGTTCTAGCTTGAGTTCGGGGCAGGGGACTTACGCAGGATACTCAGGCACTCGGTCCTTAAAGGCAGGAAGCTCTGCCACATATTCGTTGTAGAGCCATTTGACCTTGAAGTGGAGATTCATGTAGTCGGCGCTCTTGCACAAGCGATGCTTGTCATGCTCTGGTCAGAGAAGCAAGGGGGCAGCTTAGACAGGAGGGTCTACTACTCTCTGTCTTGGCAGTGCCCACTCTGGCCATCAGTGGTGTCTGACCTCAGGCATGAGGGTCCAGGGCACTCACAGTCTTGGAGGGGACACTGAGGCACAGCTACCTGCTGCAGCCAGGCTGGGAGATATGGGGGTGGTGGGGACTCACCTTCCATGGCATACTTCATGTCCTGGGCAAACAGATTCCACATTACTTCGGCACTGATTTTACCCACGTTCAATTCCTGGGGAAACCTGGTGAAGGTCATGGACGTATGAAACCTTGGCAGACAGAAACTAGATGGTTCATGCTGCTTTGGCCTTCCCAACCCTGAGAGGGTAGTGTGGGACAGGCAAGGGATCTGGATTCAAGTTCACTCATAGATACTGACTTGTTGAGTGACTATGCACTGAGACCTTGCTTCTCTCTTAGCTTTCACCCACCCATCGCTTGATTCATTCATTCACCCACTCATTCATCTATCTACAGATCCATTCCTCCACCCATCTATCTATTCACCCATCCATCCATCCATGCATCCATTCCTTTATCCACCCACTCATCCTTCTACCGATCTATCCATACACCTATTAATACATCCATTTATCCATCCATTCAAAATCCCTGATCTTAACTCTGTATCTAAATAAACAAGAAATGCTGGCATCCCAGAGTTAGAAGCCCTTCTAGTGTGTACCTCAAGGAGAAAAAAAACACAAAAACTCATTCAGGTAACAGAGATGAAAATTCTAAAGACATATAAATCCACAAACCAAAACTGTGCACACATTTGCACACAATCACACAATACACAACACTGCATACTGAAGCACATTCCATAACTGTACAGATATACACAATTAAACCCATAGGCCACAACTATACACAAATTATATCCATACATACAAGTGATAATGTGATATACATGTAAAACATTTAGTAGAGTATCTAACACATAGTAAATACTTGAGCAACACTATCTGTTGTTATTTATGAACCCCCACACACATACACAATTATTTACATAGGTACACACTGTTATACAAATCAACACATACAAAATGCATGTCTGATTGTACCAGTGATTGAATATACATACACACAATTTTGTTTGTTTGCAAATTATGCCATACTCCATCCATGCACAACCACACCCACATCTGCCCTGACCTACATATTTTATGTGTAATTAGATATGATTGCCTTTACACAAAGGCACAGACGCAAAACTGCACACACATTCACAGTGACCTCCAGATAACTAAGTACACAGATACACAACTCACTGGTTGAGGCAGGGAGTGTAGGAATTCTTGTCTTCCTCAATGATGGACACTATGAGAGTGATCAGCTTGGACCAGAAGTCGAGGTTCTTGATGCTGGGGCCCTGTTCCTCTGGGGGAACTTCCCCTTTCTTGGCCTGGAAAGGACAGTGGGGACATTGGCCACAAAGGGTCCAAGCATGAGGGGCTCAGACAGTTCATTATTGAGGGGTGAGAGATTAGTGAGGAAGGGGCCCCATTAACATGTATATGTTTCAGGTGGGAAGTCTGCATGAGAAGGAACTGAACTCATGTAAACTGGCCCAAACAGAGCTCATATACACACAGTTCAACAAAGCTTAATTAGACTCAACTCATAAAACTGAATGGAACTGAATTGAGCTGAATAAACTCAAGCCCACTAAACCAAACAGAACTGAAATGGATGCAAATCAGGACCACTTAGCTTAACAGATGGAAGTTATCAGAGTTAATTCAGTGGAACTGAACTTGGGCCAATTACACTGAATGAGTGGAATTAAACTTAACTGGATTGAATTAAACTCAAATGCACCTAACTGAATTGAACCTAATCAATTTGCCCAAGATCAACATCAACCTAACTCAAAATTATGTAAATAAATTGGCTTGAACTCAACCCAGCCCAACTTAATTGAATTCAACTCACCCAAGTCAACCCAATCCAACTCTACCTACTCATCCCAATTTAACATACTCAGGCCAACTCAATCCAACTTTAGTCCATCAATGGAAATGAAAGTAGCTAAACTCAACTGAAATGAGTCCAACTCAGTTGAATGCACCTGCACCTAAGCTAACAACTTAGTTCATCCTAACTCAAAGCCAACTCAGGTCAATCAAGAACAACTTGAATTCAAGTAAACTGAATGGAAACGAATGAATTTTTTACTCAATTAAACTCAACTCAATCTAACTCAGTGATGCTCACCAATTAGACTGGAGCGATTTTAACTTGTCAAGTGAACAGAAATAAGTGGATCTAAACTGATTATAGTTGAACTAAACTCAGTCCAATTTAATCCACTTCATCTCAACTCAAATCAGTTAAGAGTGATTTGATTTCAACTCAAGTCAAATGAATGCAAATGAACAGAATGAAATAAAATTGAACTGAATTCATTTTATGTGTCATCTCCTATCAGAAGCCCAGGCTGAGGTAGGGGCCACCTCAGCTCCCACAGCCTCCTGTAATTCCTCCATTCTAGTGCTAATCACCTTGGGTTGTAAATTTCCAATTTATACATTTTTTCCTTCCTAATAAGGCATAAGCTCCTTGAAATCTTACTGACAACCCTGGGACATTACATGTGTAAATATGTTGGAAGATCTCAAGTAAATTGAGTTCAACTCAACATTTATTGAACAGTAATTCTGTTCCAGGCACATAGTATTATGCCAGACTCAACTAAGTTTAACTAAAACCAAATATATTGAGCCCCTACTCTGTACTAGGTGCTAAGCACTGGACTATATTTTATCTAAAGCTTGGATCTCATTGAATCTCCTTCTCAATCCTGAGATGTGAGTTTATGACCCCATTTTACAGAGGGAGACACTGAGGCTCAGAACGGTTAAATCACTTGGAAAGAGGCAGAACTGGAACTTGAGCTGGGGTCTGGTTTGAGTCCCCTAGTCCCTTCTGCCTCATCTGGAGTCCTCACCGGGTCTGTCTGGTACTCTCGACTATAGAGTTCGTGACAATTGTTGAAGATGTATTCATAAGTAGAGTTGAGGCAAGCTTTCACACAGTCCTTCACCACCTGGCTGGCTCGGGGTGGGCTCTGAAGTTCTTGCACCTGAAAAGAGGAAGGGAGATGGGCATGGCTGTGCATAGTTGGGACAGAAGGTACCCAGGAAGTGGTTACAAGTGGTTTTGGATTTAAGGAAATGTTGCAGCAATATGAAAGTGGAGGGTCACTGAGAAAGGGCATTGTTCTCCAGGAGGGATGTTACTGGTTCAGAAACTAAGAGTCCTGGAGTATGCTTCTTGGAGAGATAATGGGACTGAGTCCCTTTACTCACCTTCATCCGAAAGAAGGTGATGCTGGTGAGAAGATCCACAGTGGATTTGAGGTCCTGGAGTCTCTCTGGGCTGCTGGCTGGGAAGTTATTCTATCGGAAGGGAGAAAGGAAGTGGGGTTATGAAAGAAGGCTGGGGGATGATGGGAGACAGTGTTTTAGGAGAGACACAAGAGACCCCAATTTCAGGAGATATGTTAGGGGTCAATGAGAACACCTTGAAGTAAGTGGGGGGTGTCTGCTTGGATGCACCAAACATGTTGGGCCTATGTGTACATGTGTCAGAGGAACACATTCTACATGTTAAGCAGGGTTCTGCCACGTGGATGCCTGCTGGTAGCTGTTCCCTCCAGGCAAACACATGCACGGGGTGAGCAAATCATCAGGCATGCACTTCTCACCCGATACATGGAGAGGTCGATCCGCAGGGAGTTATGCAGCTGGTCCAGGAGCTTCACAAAGCGTTCTTTCTGAGGAGGCAGAGGCGGAAGAGGAGGGATGAAAACAGGGACTTGGGAGTCAAGTGTAGCAGTTCAAGGTGGCTGCCATATTGGCTAAGTGCATACTATACACTAAGTGCACCCCATCCACTGTTGAACTGACCCCTCATAACACCCATTTTCATTCTACAGAGGGGTAAAATGAGGCTCAGAGAGGGGAAGTGACTGGTACAAAGTCACACAGCAAGTCAGGTCCAGACTGGGGATCCAGGAATCACTTGAGGTCTGACCAGCACAGGGTCAAGCTCTCCCTCATCCCCAGGCCCCAGCCCCTGGGACTGACCCCAAAGTTGGAGGCAGCGAAGCGGTCGGAGGCAGACACGTTGGTGGAGGCGGTGGTGTGTGCGTAGTAGGCATTGATGTTGGCAAGCAGGGTGCTCATGACGGCAGGCACTCCAGGACACATGTACTTGGAGGAGAGGCAGGCAAAGTGGCTGGTAGAAGGGAATGAGAAGCCTGGTGTCCAACTCCCAGAATGCCTCTATGATGGCTTCCCCCAACCCCACAAACCGTCCCTTTTCCCTCTGCTTGATTCTGTCCTCTGAGTTTCTCTGTCTCCTTTCTGAACTGCCCTGTCTCTGCCGCTATCTCCAGCTCCCATCCATCTCACTCTAGCCTCCCGCTATGGCACTTTCCTAACCTTCAGGGAAATTCCATAACCACCATCACATTCACTTCTGCTCAGGCTTCTCCTCCCAGGAACCCCTTCCACCCCAGATTTGTAAGTGTCCTCTTGGTAACCACTCCTCCCCCTAGTTTCCTGAACCTTGCCCTCATATCCATCTCAGCCTGCAGCCTTACGTCATGGCTTGGTAGATGGACTCGACACCATAGCGCATGGCAAATTCATCCACAATCTCCTGGGCTGTCTCATCATAGTAAACTTTCCAGGCGTCATCACCCTTGGCATCTGGGATCTTCACGACCCCATTGTTCTGCACGTCTGTCACGAAGTGGAACAGGTTCTGCCACCACAAGGGAAAAGGTGTCATAGAGAGTGCAAGGGGACACAAAGGGTCAGGGAGCCCAGGTCTAGGGCAGCTTATATCATCTATCTATCTGTTTAATTGTTAATTCATTCATCTACTCTTTCCTCCATCCACCACCCACCCATCCATCCAACTACCCCAAATTTCCCCTATCCCTCATCTATCCTTCTAATAATTCAACTACACACCCATCCATCCATCCATCTGCCCATCCATCCATCTGTCCATCTACCTGTCTATCCATCACCTCTCTATGCATCTACTCACTCACCCATCCATCCAACTACCCCCAAATCCACCTATTCACTCATCCATCCTTTCAGTAATCCAACCACACAACCATCCATTCATCCAACAATCTGCCTACCTATCCACCCATCCATCTGTCCACCCATCCATCTACCCACTCATCTACCCACACAAACATCCATTCAACTATCCAAAAATTCACCCATCCACTAATCCTCCCTTCTAATAATTCAACCACACATCCATCTATTCCATACATTTACCCACAACTTAATCTGTTTATCCAACAATTCATCCTTCTACCCAATCAACTATCAATCTGCCCATCCATCACCCATGTGCCCATGCATCTACTCACCCATCTACCTATCCAACTACCCCCAAATTCTCCCATCCACATCTATACTTCCAATAGTTCAACCACACATCCATCTACCCACCCACCCTTCCCTCCATCCATTCATCCATGGATCCATCTGTCTTTCTGATCTTTCTTCCATGCATCCATCCATCCATCTACCCACCTACCTACCCGCCCACCCAACTACTCCCAAATTCACCTACCCAGTCATCCTTCCTTCTAGTAATTCAACTGTACATCAATCTATCTACTACCCACAGCTTAATATGTCCATCCAATAATTTATCAACCCATTGAACCATCCATCACTTATCTATCTAGGTAGAAATCCAGCACCTATTTATCTACCCAACCATCATTTTTTTAAAATGGAGGTACTGGGGTTGAACCCATGACCTTATGCATGCTAAGCATGTGCTCTACCACTTGAGCTATATCCTCCCCACTGCCTAACCATCCACCCATCCTTCCAACCATCATCGATCTGTCGATCCATCTATTCAACCATCCATCTATCCAACTACCCCAAAATTCACCCAACCAATACATTTATACTTCCAATAGTTCAACCACACATCTATTCACCTATCTTTCCATCTGTCCACCCATTCTTTTATCCATTCAATACTCACTCATCCATTCAATCATTTATTCATCCAGCGAACTGAGTTCTCTCCAGGAGCCCCCAGGTGGGTGGAAGAGACAAACCCAGGCACAAACAACCCAACCCTTAGCATTTAGTGCTGGGACGTATGGAAGATCTGGAGCTGGATAGTGAGAGTCTTCCTGGAGGTCAGAGAGAGCTTCCCAGAGGAAGGGGCCCTGAAGCTGGACCCTGATTGATGGTGAGGAATTTTCTGAGCAGAGAGAATGGCACAGGGCACAGTCTCAGAGGCCCAGGGGAGTGTGGACAGTGTGGTTAGAAAGAGAAAGGAGTTAGGGCAGGCAGGAATGGTAGGTAGAAACAACGTGGGAGACAAAGATGAGCTTTGAAGGCAGGGCGGATCAGTAAGCCTCACCTCGTGCAGACAGGTATACTGGACATGGTAGGGGGCCACCTTCTCCTCGCCTTTGATCTCCACACTGATGTGTAGCCGGATGGCCCCCGACACAGCAGATTTGTCAGTCCTCTTGTCTGCAGGGCAGGAAGGGATGACAGTGTCAGAACTTCCCAATATAGCCCTAGGTTATGTTAGCATATGCATGACTGTAGCCCTTCCAGACTCCCTGAATTAGGGCCTACGTGTTTCTCCTCAGATTTGCTCCCTAGACTTGTGTTTCTCCCACTAGACTAGGATCCTTAGGTCCTGTCTCTCCTTTCTAACTAGGATCCCAGACCTCACTTCCTCATTCAGAGTAGATTCCTGGTCTGTGTCTCCCTCTTTAGACTAGGAGCCCTAGGCCTTGCTTCTCCCCCAGGCTGTGCTCCCAGGTCCTGCCTTCCTCATCAGATCAAACTCCTTAGAATCTACTTAACTTCTTAGGATTCCTGGGGCTGAGCCTCTTTCCTCAGACTGGGATCCCTGCTTCTTGCTTCTTGCTTCCCCCATCAGAATGGGATATCTAGATTTCCTCTAACCAAATAAGAAATTTCTGGACTCTGCTCATCCCTTTGAGACTGGATTCTCCCTATGCCTTTAGATTGAGCTCACAGATCCTGCCTCCCCCATCAGATTGGGCTCATGGATGATACTCATCTTAGAGAGGGTCCTTTGGTCTATAGCTGCCCTCTCAGATTAAGAATTCCAATCTGTACCTCCCCTCTTAGGCTAGATTCTCAAAGTTCAATCTTCCTCTTAGGTTGGATTCCTGGGTCTATGCCTCTCCCCTTAGACTAATATCCTCCCTCCTCCATCAGAATGGAATATGGAGATTCTGTCCTTCCCTCACTCTCCCAAACTGAACGAAGAGGTCCCTGGGTTCTGCTCACCCTCTCAGTCTGCGTGCTTCCTGCCCTTGTCAGACTGGACTCACAGACTCTGCCTCCCTCGTTAGACTGAGGCCCACAGACTGACCCCTCCTGACACTGTGTCTCTCCCCTTTAGTTGAGCTCTCCACTTTGGCTGACTCCCTGGGGCCCCCTCCCCTCCTCCCTGCAGAACCCCACCCTTGCTCACCCAGGTTGTACCACACGTCCATCTCGCCACTGAGTGTCCGCACCTCGATGATCGTCTGCCCCAGGAAGTCATCAGATTCCCTCTTGAACCGCTGCTTCACACGAGATTTGATGTCATCGTCCTCATCCCAGACGCGCACCTTGATTCGGTCCGAGGAGTTGTGACATTCACTGTAGGGGGGAGGAGGAGGTGGGGGCCGGGGTCAGGCTGGCGCAGGCTAGTCTTGAAGCCCCCCTTTCAGCTTCCCCAACAAGCAGCTCCACATGGGAGTCTGGGGGTCCAGTCAGACACTTACAAGTGGAAGTTCTCCTCCCACACAGGGTTCAGGTTTCCATAGATGGTTTTTGTCCGTTTCTTGGTCTTCCCGACCTGGACGGTGACATAGGGGTCACTGGATCCCGTCTTGTCCTTTGCTTGCAAACCCTGGGCACAGACAACTGGAAGACACACAAGACAAATACAGATGTGGGCTCACGGAGCAAGGCATGCCAAGAACAGGCACTGCCACAGGCCCGTGGCTGCCTGCTGCGAACACCTGGGACAAGACTGAGGGCTTGGTTCTAGCCACAGGAGCCTGAGGGCACACCCACTGGGCTGGTTAGAGTTACCACCTAGGGAACCCTCATCCGGTGAAGAATACAAAGGTGCCCCAGGGTCAGCCCTAGGGTGGGACACTCTCAAGTGTGTGCTCTACACTGCCCCCTAAGGTCCCCAGCAGGAATGAGCCCCCAGTTGCCCAGGGTGTAACCTGCTCACTGGCCTCCTCTGCAGGGCTATTTCCCTCTCTGCTCCCAAATTCATGTCTCTTCCTCCCAGGGGGGCTTCCTGGGACCACTTCTGGGTACCCATCTGCCCTGAAATCCGCATCTTGGGGTCTGTTTTCAGGGAAATCTCAGTGAGGATGAGGAATGGATAAACACCACAAAGCCCCGGCCCCTTGGTAGGATCTCTCTTCCCTGGGAGCTTGGTTTTGTTCCCCAGTGGTCCCAAGTGTCCACTACATAGGCTGCTAGGTGGCACCCAGGGGTCACCTCCCGGATAAACCATAATGCCCTCAACTCCTCTTCTTGGGATCTGGTTCTGGGGGCTACCAACCAAGGTGCACCCAGACAGTTTCATGCACACACGTTTGGAGGCATATATACCCACTAATGCATATATACATAGACACAGGAAAGACACAGATACAATCAAATATGCTCAGCAAAGAGAAGGAAGGCTCGTGGGAGGGAGCACAGGGGACTGAGAAGGGACCCCATGGCCACTCCCGTCACTGCCACCCATGGCCTCACCAGTGATGCTGATCTTGGCCGACCACTTGGACGTGCCGTCCAGCACGCTTTGCTTGACCGCCTTCATCTGCTGCGTGTGCGCCGTCTTGGTCACTGCGAAGATCTCCTGGATGAGCTCGAAGATCTCGGGCTTGTTGCGCTCCCGTATCTTCATGCGGTCCTTGAGCACCATGATGATGTTCTGTGTTCGGTCCTCCGCCCCGTGCTTGGAGCTCTTCTCCGCCGCCCCTGCCAACACAGACAGCTGTCACTGTCCAGAGGGAGCTCCCTCCCAGGATCAATAACCCTGATTCCCATTCTAGGGCTTCCTCATCTGCTGTCAGGGCCACAGGCACTTTAAGTCGTGGGGGTTCGGGTGAATCATGCCCCCAAAGCTAGAGCTGCCAGAGCTCCTGCATGTTCTCTGAATCCTCTCCCTACTAGGCCCTTCCCACTCCTGTCAGAGTGAGTTCCTCCGCGCCTCACTGAGCCCCTTACTTCTCCAAGACCCTCCCCTCCTCTGACTCCTCTCCCCAACTTGAGCCCCCTCTCTCTTCAGAGCTAACCCTAATCCATTTTCCTCCGGGGAAACCGCAGCTTCCCGTTAAGCCTGTCCCTTGCACAGTTTAGTTCCTCCCTGAATCCCGCCCCACCTCTCTAGGACCCCCTCACATCTCCTTTGCCCACCGGCTCCTGGAGTCCTGTTCCATCTCCCGGCCCCCTGTCCCTGCCCCGCCCCCTACCTATTTACAGTCCCGCCCCTCCGTCTCCGCTGCAGCTTGTGGCCCAGACTCACGCTGCAGGCAGTCTGCATTGAGCAGGTCCTGGCACTTCTCGTGGCACTTTACCCCGCACTCGGTACAGCGCATGCCCTGCCGCGCGATGCCCCACAGCAGCCCCTCACACTCGTAACAGTAGGTGGGTGTGGTGGCCGTCCACACCTCGAAGTTGTGCGGCGTTGTGCATGAGATGGGGTAGATTAAGGCTTGCAGGGTCTTCTTGTAAACGTGGTTTTTCTGCGGGAAGGGAGGGCATGCGGCATGGGCATAGGGCCCTAATCTGGGGCACTGGCTTGCCCCCGTACCCACCCCCCACCTCTTGTTGAGTATGATAAAGTCCCAGTCCCTCCCCCTCCCCCACAGTTAGAATCCACCTGTTCCTGTGCACAGACTGTGCCCTCTGAATGCTGCCTTATCGAATTCTGGAAAGTGAGGAGTGCCTGTCTCTGTGACACCCTTCTTCCCTTCCTCCAGGAGCCTCCAACCCAGCCCACCCCCTAATCTGGGGACGGGGAGGCCCCACGCACCAGCTCTTCGTTGTTCAAAGTGCTGGATGCCAAGGCCGAGGTGATGCCCGCTTTTCTGGACTGGACCAGGGACTGGGGCAGGGATGTCACCAAGGAGTCACGGGGGGTTGATTGACACCCAGGGAATTGTCACCATGAGCAGAATCCACAGGCACGGTTTGAGGCCACCAGTCACGGATTCAAGCCACAGCCACAAATAGGAAAGAGGTCACAGCAGCAGGAGCAGAATCAGCAAAAAGTTGAGAAGTGATAGAGGCTCCAGGTTAGAAGAGACCCTGGAAGGTGAGCAGCCCCACCCCTCTGACTCACTCATCTCCCTCCACTGTGGACGAGACTGGAGAGCTGCACTTGGTCATGGTCACCTGGCACAGAGCAAAACCATCCGCCACACCATGGACCAAGGTGGGGAATCACCTGCTCTGTTCCTTACCCATGAACTGTAAGACATGACAAGTTTCCCTCCCCAGAACCCATGGGCTGGGGACCAGTTGGAAGCTCCCAATGGAGGGGTGGAGTCTGGGGAGGAGATTCAGGGGCTCGGGTCTCCATCACTCACCATGGCCTGAAGCGTCCATGCAGCACGCAGGGTAGAAATCAGATCACATTAGTTCCAGAGAATGCCTTGCTAGCCCCCAACCCCAGGTCTGCCATGGGCAGTTGTACAGGTTGAACACTGCAGGTGGCAAGCCTACTCTGCTGGGAAGGGGGAAGGCACAGGTGCTCACCAGGTCGCTCACAAGCGGGATAGGCTTCCTCTTGCGAATGTCTGGCATGCTGTCAATGATGATGAGACCACCACCAGGGCTGCAAGACACACAGAGGGATGTCAAGGGTCCAGGGAATTTCCTCTTCCTCCAACAGACATCACCCAAGGCCTGGGCAGGACACTTGATCTCCCCAGGTATTAAAGATTGAATTGTGTCTCCCCAAAAGATACACTGAAGTCCTAACCCCTAGTACATCAGAATATGACCTCATTTGGAAACCGGGTCATTGAAGATGTAATTCATTAAGATGAGGTCATCTTAGAATATGGTGGGCTCCATGTCTTTATAAGAGACACACGGGGAGAAGACAGCAGTGTGACAATGGAGGCAGAGATTGGAGTGACTCAGAAACTAAGGAATACCAAGGATGGCCATCAACTACCAGAAGCTAGGAAGGTAAGGAAGGATTCTCCGCTACACGTGTCAGGGGGTGTGGCCCTGCTAACACCTTGGTTTTGGAATTCTGGCCTCCAAGTACTATGAGAGGGTACATTTCTGTTGTTTTAAGCCCCCTTTTATGGTAGTTTGTTATGGCAGCCCTAAGAATTGAAGACACTGGACCTCAACTTCCTCATCTGGGAAATGGGGCAATAATATGCAGTTGCCCACATTAATGAAAATTTGAATGAAGGCAAATCTAAATAATATACTAAAATATCAATGAAACGTTTCTCAATGCTCACAACTGGAGATATATCTGTATATTTAAAGTCTATCCTAGGAGGAGTGATTTCAAAGCCTATGGGAAGGAGGGAAGTGGAAATTGTATTTGTGCTATTGCCTTCTGGCAGCTTTGCCAGAGCTGGAGAATTGGAATAAGGGCTGTGGCAGATGTAGTAGTGACCTGTCCAAATTCGCCTTACTGAGAGATGCACTCGTCCCAGAGAGGGTTCAGGTGTGGCTCCTCTCCAGAAAGTTCCCATTGGCCAATGAGAATGATGCCTGGCAGTTGATGACTCTGGACAAGCCCTGGGTGCTATTCACGATCCAGTGTGCTCCACAGGATCAGGCAGGAGCTTGGTGACTGCTGAACCACATCTCTGCTTGGCAGCTTCCCCTGCGTGGCCTTGCCTGCCTCATAGGTTTCTCCTGAGAGTGCTTCCTGCATAAATCGTGTGCACAGGAGGCCCCCATCTCAGACCCCGCTTCTAGGGCTCCCTACCCAGGACATTTGCCCATCTGGGAGTCACAGAGCCTGTCCCTGCCTCTGTTTGCAAAGGATGTACAAAGGAAGGCAGTCACTCTCTGGCTACTATTTGAAACAGTAGTGTAGTTTAAAAATATCTTTCACTGGGGAGAGGGTATATTTCAGCATGCATGAGGTCCTGGGTTCATTTCCCAGTACCCCCGTTAAAAAACAACAACAAACTAATTACCTCCCCCACCAAAAGAAAAATATGTGTGTATATATCCTTTGCATCCTCTAACCTCATCATCCAAATCTTGAAAATCAGTAACTCAAGTTAGTTGTGACAAAATGTGCCATGTAAGACCAGCGATTAATGTTAATGAAAGTGCCAGCAACTGTAGCAATAATCTGGGAAATTTTTAAAATCTTTTTTGTTGTTGGTTTCTTATTTTGGAGGGGGTAAGTAATTAGGTGTATGTATGTATGTATGTATGTATGTATGTGTTTAATGGAAGTACTGGGGATTGAACCCAGGACCTTGTGCATGCTAAGCACATGCTCTGTGACTGGGCTATACCCTCCCCACCCCCATCCCCCAGGAAATTTAATGGCAGAATAGAAGCAAAAAATTCACTTCAGGATTGCAGATATATTGCACAGGAAATGGGTTTCTCCTTTATCTTACATTTATTTCCAGGGGGAAGTGGTCTTGAATCATACAAGTGGCTTCATCTATAAAAGAAGGGCAGGGGACCCCCCATGTGAGGATTCAATGTTACTATCGTTGGCTCCTGCCCATTATAAGTGCCTTATGACAATGGACAGTGGCTACATTATTTCACCTGTGTACAATCTGTCCCCTGTCAAAATGGAACCTCTCTCTGCCTTGGCTGGGCTGAGGCTAGGTCGTGAACCATCCTTGGGCTCTGGGTTCAAAACTTTCTCCCCTTCTCCTCCAAGATCCGTTACTCACCCGCCTTTGAACCACAAGGATTTGGACATCTCTCCTTCTCCCCGGGCCTGCAGGACAGACAGACAGATATCGTCAGTGTGGCTGCCCCTTCCCAGGGCAGCACAGGCGCTGTACTACTGTCTCCCCTTTAGGCTGGGAGTCGGGAGGCCTGGGTCCTAGTCCTCACTGTGTGTCCTTAGGAAGCTCACTGGCTTTCTCTGGGCCTCAGTTTTTCCATCTGTAAAATGAGAAGAGAGGAGATACTCTCTGCCACCAACCTCTATGGACTTTGGTCTCTTTGTCTGTCAAACCTGGGGATTTGTTAGCATCATCTCCAACAAGAGCTCATGCTTTACCGTTCCAAGAGTCTTAGGGGCTGGCTCAATACTCATAAGATCCTAATATTCTCTAAACTACAGCCCTGCCTTCCTTGCTTATCTGATCTCATGCCCCAGGGCCTTTGCCCGAGCTGTGCCACCTGTTTGTATGCTCTCCCACCTTCTGCACCCAACCAGCCTCTATCTGTCATTCAAGTCTCAGTGAAGACCCAGAGTCAACACGCCCCACTATGCAATGAAAGGATGGCAGAGAGGAAGTGGGTCAGGGAGATGGGTCTGGTCCTCTCTTCTGAAATATTGTTAAAGTATTTTGAATATTACTTCACCTGAAGAGTCACCTTCTCCAGTGAGTGTTCCTGATTGCCTTGGATTAGTTTTAAGCCTTTTCTATGAAACCCAGAGATCCTAGTTGTGTTTATTTTTCTTGTCACATCACTAGCTCTATTGAAAGGGTAGCTACTGTTTTTTTTTTTCATTTAATTTGTTGACTTAGTGAAAGGTAGTCAACAGATTTTCACTGTGTATTCTTTTCTACTGTTTGAATTTAGAACCATGAGAATATATTGCTTAGTCAAAAAAATTCTATTGTACAACTGATAAGCAATTTGATTTGAAACTTCTGTGGCGCTGATAATTGGTGGTCTAAGACTTTGGCGGTCTGTTTAGGATGTCCTCCTGCCAGCCTCACCCCAGTTTGGAAGGTCACTCTGGTTAATAACACTGCTTGGTCCCCAGCCCAGAGCAGGCTGAATGAATGAAGGAGTAAATGAATGGTCTCATTCCTGTTGTCCATCTTAAGTCATCCTGACCCTGACATTAATTCTATTTTTCACGTAATTCCTTCTCTAATACTGACCAGACCTCAGACCTTTCCCCAACCCCAACACTGACACCCAGTGTAACCTCAATCACTGACCTCTTCCCCTAACACCAGTTCTAACCCTGACCCTGATCTTTGACTGCTGCCCTAACCCTGACCTATATCCCTACCCCTAACCTCCATCCCTATCCATGAACTTGGCCCCTGAACTTAGCCAAAGGCGTGACCTCAGCTAATTTCAGCTCCAGATTCCAGTTAACCTCTCTTCCTTCCCCACTTAGAAATCCCAGGCTGGCCTGGGGGAGGTTGGGCTGGGCGTTGGTGGAGGCTGCTGGTTGCAGGGGAGAGCAGGTAGGCGTGGGTGGGCCTAAGGAAAGGCTGTGGAACTGGTTGGTTTGGGCAGAGCCATTAAAGAACCAGGATGTATGGAGGCACATGCACAGTGGTGGGTTGGATGGGGAAGTGGGCGTGGCCCGGCAGCCCATGGGCGTGGCATGGGGCTGGGATGGGCAGGGCCAAGCAAAGGACCAGAGGGGGTTGGGCCACGGAAAGAGTGGGGAAATGGGCGTGGCCAGTGTGGGCATGAGTGTGAGTGGGGCGTGGAGCGTTGGGCCTGGCCAGGCTGGGGATGAGCTGACTGCTGCTTTCACTCACCTCCTGCAGCTGCAGCCGCACTTTGTTGAAGGCTCGCAGCCAGTTGGCCTTGGCCCTAGACATGGAGTCCTGACCCTCCTGGCCTTCCTCATCCTCTCGTGGCCTGAAACTGAGGCAAGGGGTTTCATGAGGCTCCAGAGCTGGCACCTCCAGACCCTCCACCCTCCAAGTGATGCCGGGCTCTCCATGGCCTCCCTGGCTCTTTGGAGACACAACAACCCACCTGTAACCCCCTCTGACCGGCCTCAGTAACCCTCCCCTCTTCCCACATGCTCATCATCTTTCTGACAGTTTTGGAACCCCCAGGCCCTTTGCCACCTTCCTGTCCCCTCTGCAACTTTGTAATCTTATTCGCACATGGTTTTTCTGATGCTTTTGTGATCTCTCCAACCCGGGCAAGCCCTCTGGCCCCCTACAACCACTAAGACTCCTTCATGATCCTACTTGACCCCTCTGACCCCACTGAGTCCCTTCTGACCTCCTAGACCCATCATGATACCTTCAATAAATCCATAACCCTGTGACAACCTGCCCCCACCCACAGGTCTACACTGACCCCATCACCATGGTACCACTGACCCTATGACCTTGTGATGGCCCCTCAGACCCTTTCCGTTACCTCTCCTCATTCTTGGGGGGCTCAGGCTTGGGCTCCTGCTCAACTGCAGGCACCTCCTCAGGTGCGGCTGGTTCAGGGGCTCCCTTGGCCACGTCAGGGGTCATGGCAGACACGGCTGGGGCCTTGTCCTCCTTCTCGGGGGCAGCAGGCGGGAGGCTCATACGCTTAAAGTCCTTGGGCTCAGCCACGGCCACCTCCTGGCGCTCGGTATAGCCACGGATGTCGTCGGGCACCTCCTCTTCCTCCTCTAGCTCTTCCTCATCCTCAGGCAGCTCCTCTTCCTCCTCCTCCAGAAAGTCCTCCAGGTCCTCGTCCAGCTCCTCATCCAGCTCCTCATCTAGCTCATCCTCATCCTGGTCCCAGCGAGGCGAGTCCTTGTGGTAGCTGACTGAGCTATGGCAGGAGTGGTAGGAGTCCCGGTCCCGCTCGTCCTCCAGCTCGGAGCCCTGCAGGCTCTGTTCATCTGGGTCGAAGTCCTCGCTCAGCTGCGAGCTGCCCTGGCTCAGCTCCCCTGAGGAGGCATAGCGGCTGCTGCCTGTGGGGCTGCAGGGACAGGTGGGGGTTCAGGGACTGGGGCAGAGAGTGGCTGCCCTTCCCAGCTCTGGTCACACAGGTTCCATCACCCAGTCATTCCTTGCATTGATCATTCCCTAGCTTCCCAGCATTAGTGGAGCACCTCTGTGCTCCAGGGAAACACAGTCGTGAACCAAAGAGACAAAAATCCCTGTTCTTGGGGCATTCACTGTCTGGGGGACAGGCAATAAAACCAGAGTGATGATATTAGCGATCGTTGGTGACCTATTGTGAGCCACTCCTACCCATGCACTGTGAAGGCTGCAAATGCTTCACCCATGTGTTGGGGACCCTGAATCAGTGGCCTTGCCAGAGCCCCCTGGGAGACCTCGTGCTCCTAAAGCTTGAACATAGCTGTGCCTGGCTCTTCATGTCACCCCCACCTAAACCTGGTCCTCCCACTGCTGAGCCCACTGCTGAGTACTTTCCATTCACCAGGGACCTGGGCCTCCTTGCCTCCTCTCCTTGACCCAACCTCCACTCACAGCTGATCCTGTGGTGGGTCTCCTCAGCTCCACCTCGAAAATGTCTGCGAAATGCATCCTTTTCCTTTCACCCTAGGCCCCACCCTAGTCCAGGCTCTGCCATCTCCACTAGATGCTGCCCCCACGTCCACTCCTGTCCTTGACAGTCCCCATTTCCCATGGAAGCCACAAAGAGGTTCATTCGCATCATAAACTAATCACTCGCCTGCCCTGTTCCAAACCCTACCACAGCCCCCTTGAAATAAAGCCACTCCTTGCACCCCACAGTGGCCCAAACCCTCCAATGTCCCCACCCCCATCTCCCTCCATCCTTCCTTATCTCCCCCTGCCCCAGCCATATCTGCCTCCTAGCTGTCCCAACACCCTAAATCGTGCCCACCAGCTGTGCCCTCTGCCAGGAACATCCTTCCTCGCCCACTTTAGCTAGAACAATCCTTTGGTGCCTGCTGAAATAGCACTTCTTTGAGAGAGTCTCCCCTACCCTCAGGCCAGGTCAGCCCACTCCACCCCGAGTATAGGCTCCTTATATGCACCCTGGATCACACTCGACATGACCAGGAAGAAATATCTGCCTCTGCCTGAGGGCAGGCAGTGTGACAGGGGTCACCTGTCGTCCTCCTTCTACCCACTCATTCAGTCACTCAATAAACAGCATTCCTGGTCTTAAAATCTCTGACTGGGACCTTCTTCCCCGGCCAGCCTCTGGGACGCTGTAGGAATCAAGCAGAGGTTTCTCCCTCTGGTCCTTATTTGCCAAGTTACATGCATGGTTGATTGCTTTTTAGTGCCCATCCTTGCAGGCAGTAGGGATGGGGGAATTAGCAGTTGTTATTGAGCTGGGAAGGACTCCAAGCTTCCTCTGCCAGTGAATACCCACAAAGTCCACCCCAGCACATTCTGCGCTCCCAAGTGAGACTGGGGCCCCCACCTCGGCCTGGATGTGTCCACTTGTGACCTCAGGCACCATGTAAACTGCCCCAGGCAGTGACAGGGTGGGACCTGGTAGTCACCAAGACTCCTCTCACCCCAGCTCTGACATTCAGGGTCCAACACGGCTCTGACCCCAGATGCCTCTCCTGGATGCCACGTCCCCAAGTAAGCCACCAAGGGCCTCCCTGCATGATCTGGCCCTGTCCACCACTCCAGCCTTTAGTCGAGCTGTTTTCTTTGCCTGGAATGCCTCTCCTTAGACTCCTCATTTATCCTTCAAGGGCTGGGTCCCGGGCACCTTCTTCCAGGAAGCCCTCTATGCCCTTCCCCACCGCCAGGTTATCAAGCCATGTCCCTCCCTCTAGCCAAACACTGACCTGCTGGATGGAATGTCTGTGTCCCACTCTGTCTCCCCAGCCTCTGGGCGCCCAGCATCATCCAGCACTGGGCAGCAAGGTCAGAGTGGCCTGGGAGGGTGGCTTAAGAGACCCTTAGAGAGACTCAGGCAGCTTCTGCCTCCGCATCCCCTCCCACCCTGTGACCTGTTCATGGTGAGAATGGAGGGGGCTCCTTCTTTTTCACTCCCTCACTCCATCCCAGGAATGCTTACAATAAACAGAATCCTCCCAGACAAACAGACACACCCAAGGCTAGAGAAGGACAAGAAGTGGCCACGCACACAGGGCGGGATCCCAAGCCAAGACCAGCTCAGTGCACACCCTGCTCTGAGACCCAGGCAACTCGCTCCCACTCTTTGAGCCTCAGTTTCCCTATCTGTAAAGTGGGCCCTCTTCTGCTTTTTCCCCCAAGAAAAGACTTTTTTCTATCTTCCAAAACAGTTAATATTTTATTCATATTTGATATTGATATCTGACCCTTCTTTCAGCTGTTTCCAAAGTGTTGAAACTTGATTCCAATAATTGCTTAAGTCTGAGCTAGCCCGAATGTGCCTAATGAACCAGGCTTTACAAATTGTAGTGGTTGCAAAAATGGTAGGAGGAGCTGTTAGGGAGGTAGGAGTGCTTC
The DNA here is from genome assembly GCF_036321535.1 of Camelus dromedarius. Lineage (NCBI taxonomy): Eukaryota > Metazoa > Chordata > Mammalia > Artiodactyla > Camelidae > Camelus > Camelus dromedarius. The sequence continues at coordinate 9,912,049 of NC_087462.1, forward strand.
TGAAGCTATTTTGAATCAGGAAGTCATGAAGATAAATGGAAAGGGACCTAGTGCTTTATTTTCAGGGCAGCTCAAGCACGAAGGATTTGAAGGAGGAATGCTAGAACAAATCCAGGGTAAGTCTAATTCTGCTCCCACCTATGCCACTAAATGCTTTACCTTGACTACATCATTTCATTTCCTTGGACCTAAAAAATAGAGGTTAGACTAAATGTTCACTCTTTTATAAAAAATTGAAGTATAGTCAGTTACAATGTGTCCATTTCTAATGTACAGCGTAATGTTTCCGTCATACATGTGTGTATGTTTCATGTGTACATATATTCATTTTTGTATCTTTTTCAAGATATTGAATATAGTTCCCTGTGCTCTACAGAAGAAACTTGTTGTTTATCTCTCTTACATATAGTAGTTAGCATCTGCAAATCTTGAACAAGCAATTCCCCAGAGAAGACATACAAATGGCCAATAGGCCCATGAAAAAATGTTCAATATAGCTAACTGCTCACTCTTTTTAAAAATTTCCTTCTAACACATTCCGTCTATTAACTATCCAAGCTTTCCATAGGAAAATTCAAAATAAAAGTTGTTCAAATATCTGCAAAAAATATTGTAGTGGATGATGCTCATGAGTGGGTAGGAAGCTTAAAAAGGTTTTCTTCAGATTATGTTTTACCCATACTCTCTACTGCATTGTGCAATGGAATTTCCAGCAAATGAAAATGTTTTCTGCCCCTGCTATTGAACATGGTAGCCACTAGCCACATGTGCATGACCCTTGAGCACTTGAAAATTGTCCAGTATGACAGAAGGACGGAAATTTTATTTTGTTTATTTTAATTTATTGAAATTTAACTTTAAAAAGCCATGTGTGGCTATCATGTTGGACAGCACAGCTCTGAAATCTCCATTTACCTCGACGGTACAAAGACAGACAATGCAAGATTTGTTTTCTTACCGTGCTACAAATAAATTGATTTTGATTTTCTCCAAGTCTCAGCCACGATATCAATACTTGTTTCCATGACTAACCTCTTTGTCAAGAGGCAGAGAAGGTCTGCATTTCAAGAGCCTGGATAGCTATGGTTAATAACTGGGGTATAAACTGGGAATTCAGGATTTGCAGATACTACTATATATAAAATAGAAAAACAGCAAGGTCCTACTATATAGCACAGGGAACTATATTCAATGTCTTATAATAGCCTATAATGAAAAAGAATATGAAAAGGAATTTTATACATACATATATGTATGTATGTATGTATGTATGTATGTATGTATATATATATATATCTGAATCACTATGCTGTACACCAGAAATTAACACAACATTGTGAACTGACCATAATTCAATTTAAAAATTTTAAAAAAGAATTAACAGTACTTTAAAAAAAAGAATTATCAGTACTTAAAAAAATAACTGGGGTTTGCCCCTGAATTTTTGTTTTCTGTTTGTTTTGTGGGGGGAGGTAATTAGATTTATTTATTTACTTATTTATTTTAATGGGAATTGAACCCAGGACCTTGTGCATGTTAAGCACATGCTCTGCCACTGAGCTATACCTTCCACCTGCCCTTGAAGTTTTGAATGTAAGGTAACGTGGGGGTGGTTCTGAGATGTTGCTGAGAGTACAGAGGATGGATGGTCTCCTTGGTTGATGTCCTGGCTGCAAGATGGGAACATCACCTTTGTCCAGCTGTGGGATCTTGAGAGGCTAACTTTGTGGGTACCCAGGTGCCTTTTTTTAGGGCTGAGAATCAGTATGGGATTATGGCTGTGGAGATGGACTCAGAAGCCTTCTTCACAGGCTCAGCCACTTACTAACTCTGTGACCTTAGGAAAATCACTTCATCTCTCTGCCTCATTTTCCTTATCTACAAAGCCATTGGGAGATGAAGAGGTAAATTCTCACCTCATAAGACTGTGGAAGGAATAAGTGAATTATTTGGGACTCATTAGAATACCCAGCACATAGTAAGTGCTCAATTAACCATCATTATTTTTCTTGCTTATAGACCGGATATAGCAGGACCAGGATCTGGAAAGCATGGATTCTGCTTTCCTAGACCCACTTTCCTCCACCCCCAGCTCCCTCCAGCCCTATACTCCTCTCTCCACTCCAGAGATACACACACACATGCATGCATGCGGACACACACACCACACAGATCATCTACTCCACAGTGACTACCTGAGGGCCCGCGGTTCAGAGAACTCCTCATAACTGTGTATGGAGTCACTGTAGGATTCCCGGGAACCCAGGGGTGGTGGGCGGACAGAATATTGGTGGACTGAGGCATTGGGCTGGGATGTAGTATAATAGGGTGGCGGGATGCTGTTGCTTGTCTCACTGCGGTAGTCACTGTCACGATCATCTACTGCACTGTCAGGGTCATCATCTGGAAGAGAAAAGAGGTGAGAGGAGAGAGTGAGGAGGGGAGGGAGAGAGAGAGCACACAATGGAAGCCAATACAGTCTCTCAGACTTAGAGTTCTTCACTGGCTGCTAACCCAAGAAGAGGAATCTACCAGAATGAATGAAGGATCTTGGGTCATGTTAATAGAGGAATAGGCTTTAGAATAAGGGAGGTGACAACCCACTTCTCTATATGTGGCTCAAACTGGACCTAGAGTCTGAGGTCCAGGGTTGGTCCTACAATGTGAGGAAGACAGGGACAAACTGGAAGGTGCCTTTCAGCTCAAGTGTGAGAATGGACTTTGCTAAAGTCCAGGCTCTGAAAACAATATGAGTTTTTCCATCAGGCAATGAGTTTCCCATAACAAGAGTCACACAAACACTCAGGGGAAAGTTGGAGGGAGATCAGGAAGACACAGTAGAGTATAAATGCCCATTAACCTTCAGAGATTTCTTGATATTCAAGGATAGGGACCCCAGACCTGAGCTCACATGCATAGGAACAAGGAAGGGGCTCTGACAAAGTGCTGTCAGCCTCAAAAAGACTAGATTCTTAGGTTGACAAGACCACCACGTGCCCAGAATCTATCGGTCAAATGGAACAAGTTCGGGTTGCCAAACTTCAAGTGTTTAATAAGAATTACAGGATATTTTAGTTTGGCTTGTTTTCCTTAGTAAATGGAAAATAGGTTTTCTTTCTTAGTGAAAAGAAAACAGTCTCAAAAGATGTTAGATTGTGGTGGGAACAGGAGAGACTCAATTTATTTAGAAAGCAACAGTTGAGTTGAAAAGAAGTGGGGTTTCCCCCTACCCTAAATTAACCCCCTGCTTGGGAGCCCCATGGTATGCTCAGCTGTGGTATCAATTTACTGGTGATTTTAAACACCAACGGGGTGGCTTGTACTTTTTTAATGTCTTTAAGTATTTTTGCTCATTTCCCAGATTTTTTCTCTTTATTATTTTAACTTTTTCATTTTTTTAAAATTTATTTTTCAGTGGGGACGTAATTAGGTTTACTTACTTATTTTTAGAGGAGGTACTGGGGATTGAACCCAGGACCTTGTATATGCTAAGCATGAGCTCTATCACTTGAGCTACACCAACCCCCCTTAACTTTCTCATTCTTTTCCCACTGATAGAGTCTATTTCTCTATATTCCAAAACAGGTTGATCTTTTTTTTTTATTGTGGTAAACTGTTGAAAAATTAATTTCATACTTCTTGTAGAACTAGCTATTTGATTCATTCCCTACGTTATTTTGCCTTCCGCAAAACCTTAAATTTATTTTTAGCAGCAAACCCTGCCTCACCAAGGTAACTCCGGCTCCCTGGCTTCTCATTTGACTTGGGCCACCGTGATCTGCAAGCTTTTTATCCTGTCCCTGCCATACGACCACCATCAGATGTGCTGTGTCCTGGGAGCATCGGCAGTAGATGTGAGTTTCTGCAACTTTGATTTATGCACCAAGGTGAACCTGTGATATCATAGAGCCCTGAACTGGGGGGTCTGCAACTTGGGACAGCTTGTGAATGTCACCCAATTACGCCTCTAACCAACCTGTTTTCTTCGCATCATCTGGGCTTACAGTCTACCCACGTGCCCTTGACTGGGCTGAGGTGTTTCCAGCCAAACCACATGAGGCTGTGTGCGTGTTCACTAAATTATTTTTTTCTAACAAATTGTCTGTTTTTTGAGGGGCAAATTGCTTTCTCTTGGGTTCTTTCTGTTTTTGTCCAGACTCTGCTCTTTACCAAATGATTTTTGACCAAATTGCCTGCTTCTCTGGATAAGGCATTTTCAGCTACTTTTGGTTGACAAAATGGTCTGCTTTTGACCCAGTTGTCTTTGTTCTACTTGACCCAATTATCGGCCTTTTCTAAATTGGTTTTAACAAAAAGTGATTTTTTTTCATTGTATTGTTTGTTTGTGGTAGACTGTTTGTTTGTTACCAAGCCTTCTTGTCTGCCAAATGCCTATTTTGGCTAAATTGGCTTCTGATCGACTCGTTTTTGACAGATTGCTTTGGATCAAAGTACAGTTGACCCTTGAACTATGCAAAGGTTAGAGACTCCAATGCAGTTGAAAATCCATGTGTGACATTTTACAATCAGTCCTCTGTATCCACAATTCTGCATCCATGGTTTCAACCAAACAGGTGTAGTCCTGTTGCAATATTTATTGGAAAACAAATCCACATATAAGTTCAAGTTCATGTTATTCAAAGGGCAACTGTATTTGTAAACAGTTTTGCTGATCCTGGAGGGAGGGTTGGGTGGAGCTGGTCCATCAGGATATGGGGATGGGGTGGAGAGGCCCCTAGTTGGTGGAGTAGAGAATAAGAGGTAAATTCATGCTCAGAGTTGAAGAGTGGATTTCTCTGAAAGAGGCAGTACATGGGCGAAAGGGAGCTATTCCTTAGGGAGAAAAATGGCCATCCAATTTGGGGGTGGTAGCTTGTTTCCTTCCTCTAAGGGTAAATTGGAGGAAGATGTGGAGGAAGAGAGATTTGGGAGCTGAGATCTTGAGTGATATCTGCTGGGGTCCCTGCTCAGCTGCTCCCTCTGAGACCCTCTCCCCTCCCACCCATCAGCCTCTGAGTGACATTAGGGTTCCTTTTCAGGTGAAGGAGGAAGATGGGGAGACAAAAAGAGGAAGAAGGAGTCACAGGAGAGGAGATGAGGTTATACATGGGGAGCAAGGGGGAGGGGAAGTCACAGTGCCCAGTTGGAGACAGGCAGGTCTCCAGTCTAAATGCCCACTCCTCCCAGCTGAATCCCTCCACCTCAGGGGTGGTGCCCACTCCCCACCAGACAGTAGGACCCTCAAGACAGAGGTTAATGATCAGGGGGCAGGATGGCACCAAAGGGATCTTGCCAGTCCTCTGGCCCTAATGTGCCAGCCACAGGCTCCCCGCTTCCCTGAGCAGGGCGGTGGGGGCCTCAGGGTCGCCAAGGTGCCCACCTCCCCATGGCCTCCCAGAACATCAAGCTGAGTACTTACTCTGCTGCTCACCCCAGCCAAAATAATTCCAGTTGCCTACAAAGAGAAGGGGCAGAGATAATAAAAGGCAGCAGGCAGAGGGGGAGGCATGGGGGTGCTTCCCCGTCCTCCTCATTCTCCCCGTCTCCTCCTCCCACCCCAGGACCCCATCCCCTTCTGTCCTGAGTATCTTCCCCGAGCATCAATTTAACCACTGGCTTTTGTCATGCCTTCACTGAATACCTTGGGAGGAAGGCGTGATCTCCCCATTTTTTGACAAGGCCACAGGTTCAGCCAGGAAGTAACAAAGAGGGATTCCATCCCATGGTTTTCCAACTCTGAAGTCTGGGGTCAGGATTTGCCATTCCTTCCTTCCCCCATATCCCAGATAATAAAAGAAACATTGAACTGGAAATCCTCAACTTTGAAACACCCCTTGTTGGGTGAGTTTTTATTTTTAATCATTCTTCTCATTTTCGAGGTGAAGAAGCAGGGTCAGAGAGGTAGAATGAACAGCCTCAAGTCACACAGCCTGAGCATCAGGACCAGGGAGAGCACCACATCTTTGAGCCTCATCCCCAGCACCAGGCAGCTCAGAAAAACAACTAGACCAAAACTCAGACTCCTCTTGGCTGCCTCCTTGGTGAAATGGGGGTGATGACACATCCCCCAGAGGACTCAGAGGTAGATGCTGGGTAGTAGGTTTCCATTCTCCAGCTGAACCCACCTCTTGCTTCAGTCCTCCTGCCCAGGTGCTCTTTGGCATCTGCTCCTGCCCTTTACTTTGCCTGCCCCTGCCCCACCACAATCCTTCAATGACCCCATTCACCAGAGAAGGGGGTTGTTAATTTCTTCAGAGCAATGATGACCGCTCCCCAGGCAGGGAAGTCAAGGGATTTTCTCAATATCACATCCCAAGTTAGTGTAAGAATAGGGTTCCTCCAACTGCAGTCTCCACCTTCTCCCTCCACCTTCATCATCACAATCCTGGGCATATAGGGGAGGGTGGACGACGGATACAGGGGAGACTGTGAGAGAGGAGGAAAGGAGGATGGGGAAGCAGATGGCAAAGGGGAAAGAGGTTGAGGAGTGGGGTGGGAGCAAAGTATCACGGGTGGGAGTTTTGCCCTGAGACTTTATAATTTTTACTCCCTTCCTACTTCAGAGGACTCAGACAGCACTTTTAAGGGAATGACATCTTCTAGGCCTGTGGAGACCTGGTGGGGATGCATCTGAGTGTCCACAGGCCAAAGAAGATAAATGCTTTTGAAAACTCCAGCCTTGATGGAGAGGCAGTATGCAGTGGAACATGATAATCACCTTCATTGATAGGTGCAGTGCAGTGGAAAGACAAGCAAACTTAGAGTCCCTCAGACCTGAGCTCAAATACTGGCTCTGCCTTCTGCCAGTTGTGTGGCCTTGGCAAGTCACTTCTCCTCTTGGGCCTCAGTTTCCTTATCCAAGAAAATGAGTAAATGAAATAGTCTTTGTTCATTATACATGTGCCTATTATATATGTGTTGACCTGATTGTCTGTCTGCACCATCTGACTGTGGGCTGCTCAGGGTGGGGTCTGTGTTGGCCTCATGAAAGTTTATTGAATGAGTTATAGGTCCTCATCCAGGATCTGATGAATGAAATTGAAGAGTCTTCAAAGTGTTTTTCAAAGACTCTAACATTCCTGGATCCTTCTAGAAAGGAGTGGGGGTGCCTATCAGATGCCCCAGTTTCAAAGAGAGGGATTCTAGGGATCAGAGAGGGACACTGGCATGCCTATGGCCACATAGCAAGGCAGGACTCAAACCCAAGTGCCAGATCCCTTCTTTTTTCCACTAAGTTGTGAGCAGATACTGTGCACTCTTAGGACCCATATCTCTAGAGGGAGTAACACATTATACAGGACAGTCATGGGGTAGGAGAGGGATGAGCGTTTCAGATGATGCCCAGGAAGGAATTGAGATGTACTTACAACACTGGTTGCTGGGGACAGGAAGAGGCTTGTCTTGTTCATCTTGGAATGAATACTGAAGGGGAGGGCAGAAGAGAAGGTTTGTCTCAGGGGGGTGCCAGAAGCCAGGGGATCAGGATGGTTCTCTGTTCTGTTTCATCCTGACTTCCCCCACCTCCTAAATCCTCTCTCTCTGTAGGAGAAGGATACAGATGTCCACAGAGAAAGAAAGAGGGAGAGAAAGACACATACACAGGGACAGTGAGCAACAGAAAAAAAGAAAAAGAGACACAGATGAGGAAAAGAAACAGAAAGAAGGGGAGAGAGAGGAGAGAGAGAGAGAGAACACTGAGGCAGGGAGCTGAAGAAAGAAGATGTGAGCTGAGGTTGGACAAAAATTATTAACATGTGAGTGTTGTTGCCCCTATGCTTTCCGCCTCCCACTCAAGAGTATTCCAGGCTTGCTTGCTATTTCTTCCCTGAAGACTGTCTTCTGGGCCACATTGGGTCTTTGAACCGTGAGAAGACAGAGTGCAGAAGAAGAAGTGGGGGGCATGGAAGAACAGAGGTACAGGGGCTAGGGCTGCTGTGAGGGGAGGAGAACTTTAAGAAATCTGAAAGTGTGACTCAAGGAGTTGAGGGGTATGGGCAGAAAGAGGGTGAAAGAACTGTTATGGAGCCTCCATATCTCCTTGAGAGTATTTGGTAAATGCAGATCTTGAGTCAACTGAAATCATCATGTCCTTGGTGGACCATATATATGTTCCTTGATGCCATCATGGGTTCGAGACTGGACCACGTGGGTCACTGATTTAGTCAGGTTACAAAGAGTTAGAGACACAGACATAGGGAAAGACAAGCGGAGAGAGAAACAGAGACAGAGAGTGGAGGACATAGGGAGACAAAGAGACAGAGGAAGAAAAGAGCCCCCATGCCAACACTCACCTCATCCTGGTCCCTCATGGCATTCAGCTGCTCCAGCTTCTTGGCCCAGTAGCGTGCCTCCTCCTCGGGGATGTCTGCAAACAGAGCCCTGGCTGTGAGTCTGGAAGCCCCTCCCTGCCTCTCAGCCTCCATCCAGTGTATCCTGCAGGCCCATGGGGCTGCTCTCCAGTGGGTGGAGGGAGAGGAAGGGAGGGCAAGATGGCACCCCTGACCCCCCACCATGCAGCCCAGAGTGGCCTTGGGAATGGATGGAGAATAGGAGAGAAGTTGCATCCTAGTATTACAAGGGTGAGGAAGCCATGGGTTCTTGGAAGGATAATGTGGGAGATACAAGCTGCTCCCAGGAAAGGTGGAGAGGTTACTCTGTGTCTCTCCTTTTGTTTATTTCTACATGTCTCTCTCTCTTTCTCTCTCCTCTCTCTCAGTCTCTCTCTCTTTCTGTCTCTCTGTCTCTCTCTGCCTCTATCTGTCTCTCCTATCCTCAGCTCACTCTTCAGCCTAAGACCGCACCAAAGACCAGACAGGATGGCTTAGACCTGAGCTCCATAGGTTGAAAAGCCCTTACAGGCTGTTGGTGACCTGCAGGAGCTGGAGTGCACGCTGCACGTGGCAGGCACACATCTCTGCTGACTTGCTATAACCCAGGAGACTCTCCTCTGGGGAGGAGGAAACTCATCCTCAGAATGAAGGGTTTTCTGGACCCACATAGGCCCGGCTATTCTCCTGGGGTTGAGTGAGGTTCCTTCCCCACCATCCCCCACCCCACACTCACCTAAGGGCAGCTCAAAGCGGGTGTCAAGGAGGATGCGGTGGAATGTGGGGTCCTTAGTGCCACAGATCTCACTGTCTGCCATGATGACCTGAGAGTCCAGGGTCAGCCACTCTCCAGGGCCCTCCTGCAGTGTGGGTGGGGTAACAGGGGTTAGGGTCACAGGTAAGGCAACGTGGATCACGTATTTGGTGTGCACTGGCCAGCAGACCTCCTACTGTCACCAAGATGTCTCCCTCACCCCATCTCACTCTTATCCCAAGAGCAAGGATCGTGTCCCCACTTTACAGGTGAGGAAACTGAGACTCAGAGAAGGAAGGTCACAGTTCAGGGCAATATGGTGGTTCTAAGGAACTCAGGGGTAAGAAGTCAGATAGAGGGACCTGCAGAGTCAGATAGGGGTGGTCCCAGCCTTGCACAGCACCCATCATCTCTAATGAGGGGTTATGGGGCCCTGACTTCAGATAAAAGACCTGATCCTCCCACCATCCAGAGAGGAAACTCCTGAATGAATGAACCAGTTCCCCTTGGTTCAGGGAAATGAACCCTTGAGCATGTGGGGTCCGCTCTAAACCTCAGTTTCTTCATCTCTCAAATGAAAATAGTGTTCTGCAGAATCTGCTTTCTGCAGCCCTAGGGGAAGGCTGGCAGGGGCTGGGGTAGTAGCTCAGGGTCCCTTGCATTGGTCACAGTTGTCCCAGGTGACCAGCCTTCCTCATACATTGTTGGGGGTCACTGAGGAAATTTTGGATCATCTATAAGGCTTCCTTTTGGACTCACTTGCCTGGACTATTGCACCCTTTTCCTCCCTCTCCATTTATTCATTAGAAAATGAACCCTCCCTGGTGCCTGCTCTATGCCTCGTCTACATTGGGTAATGCCCGAGGAGCCCACAGTCATAGCAGACAGAGCCTGACACAGATAGTCCCAGACCCATGAAATCAGGGCCAGGCCAGTGGGAGGGAGGAGAGCTGAGAGATTCAGGGGGAAGTTAGGGAGGGCTTCCTGGAGGAGAGGGGATGAGAGCTGGGCTTAAGGGTGATGGAAAGGAGGACACTTGAAACCCAGGGAACAGCATATGTGAAAGTTCAGAGGCCATCTTTGGGGCCTGTGAGGTGTATAGATTGTGACTTAGGGGAAAATAAGTCTGGCAAAGTGGGTCAGTGCCATCTGGAAAGCCTCCCAAGGGAGATGGGCAGGGAGGGCAGGACAGGATCCTAGGGGCCAAGTGGAGAGTGTGAGACTTAAGGCCAGGAGGAGAGGGAGGAGGCCAAGGTTATTGTCTAGTACCTTCCTTAGAACTGGAGTAACCTCCGTGATGCCCATCTAGGCACAAAGTGCTATCTACGCACAATATTCTTTCTCCTCTCTTTCATAGGAACACATTTCTAGCTGGGCCCAGGGCTGTGCAGCTTAAAACTACATTTCCCAGACTCCCTTGCAGGTAGATGGGGCTACATGACCGTTCTGGTCCATAACATGTGAATAAAGTGCCTTGGACAGCTTCCAGTTTGGGCCCTTCATTAGAAGGGCCAACCCCCTCCTTTGTTACCTTTCCCTCCCTTGACTTGAATGCAGATATAATGGTAATCCTTGAGTAGGCATCTTGGGCCATGAGGTGGAAGCCACGTGGGGAGAAAGGCAGAGCAACAAGATGGAAGGAGTTTAGACCCTGGTGACTGGAGCTGCCACTGTGGCCCTGGATGCCTATAGGAACATGGTCATTTGAAGGATATAGATGTCCATCTTATTTGGGCCACTGGCCCCTGGTCCCTTCCCAGGCACTCTTACCCAACCCTCAGCCCACTACTTACTTCATTGGATTGGCGGATGGTCCGCAGGGGGATCCACACTGTGCCCACCATCGTGTCCCAGATGAGACCCTTGTTCCACACTTCCACTGTCAGCCCCAAATCCAGGCGGTTAATCTCACTGTGGAAAGAGGTAACGAAGACTCAGAAAAGTCAGTTCACTTACCTTGGGACACACAAGAACTGGAGTGCGAATCCACTCCTCGGTGAGTCCTAGCCAGGAAGGTAACACAGTGGTTCTTGTTTTACAGATGGGAAACTGAGGCCAGAGGGCTTAGTTACATGCTCAGGATATCATAGCAGAATGTTTTCCAAGCTGAGAAGGAAGTGGATAGTTATCACATTTCTCCTGTACCCCCAATTCATCTGACTTTTCCTCTAGTCCTCAGACCCTGAGAATGCTGGCTAAGTGAGGAGGCTCAAACACCCTCCATGGCTCCCTATTACCCCAGGATTAGGATATTCAGGTGCTTCCATCCTTCCCAAAGTCATCTTTTCAATCATATGAAGACAACCTTGAGCATATGAATGATTTCACCTCTAAGCCCTTTCCCTGCAGGCCCCACCCTGGAAATATGCAGACTTGGGGGAAAATCTTGGGGGATGTCCAATTCACTGAGTCTACCAATTGACCAAAGATTTATCTTAAGGAATGAGCTCCTTGAATATATCTGTTGACTGTGACCTGATCATTTAGTAAGTGGTTTTGGGGGAGTTGGGGACCACTCTGTCCCACCCCCTTCACATTTTCCCCAGAATTGTAGAACCAGTTCCTTCCTTCTTTCCCCAAATGCTCTTCTGCTCCAGAATCTCAATTCTGGAATCTCTCATGGTCTCTACCAGTGAAAATCCCCAGCCAGGGTCTGCTCAGAGGTTCAGGGTTGCCTGGGTCCAAATCCCAGCTCTCCCAAGTATAGGCTGGATGACACTGGGCAGGTGGCTTTGCCCCTCTGGTCCTCTGTTTCCTTATCTGCAAAATGAGGATTACAGTAGCACCCTCCCAACCAGGGTTATGGGCAAAATGATTTAATCAAAGCCTTAGAAGAGGGCCTGACACATCATCAGAGTAGGTGGGATATAAAACGAAGCCCTGAGTGGCTCCAGATTGAGGCGAGGGGCCAGGTCATGGCACAGTTGTTAGGCACATATTTATTGAGCATATGTTGTGTGCCAGGCCCTGTCCTTGGTGTGAGTGTCACAGTGGGGACAGAGAATGACAGGGCCCTTCCCTCTTGGAGGGGAAGGGGCCAGAAATATGTCAAAAACCACACAAATGGGGTTAGCGGGGAGGGGAGGGAAAAAAATCACACAAATGAATAAAATAACAATTAGTGACAAGGCTTGAAATGACTCTTCAATTACAGCTTGGGGATGGTGATCAGGGAGGACTTCCCTGAGGAGGTGACACAGCTGAGACCCAAAGGACAGGTAGAGCCAACTGGGAAGGGAAGAGAAGGGAAAAGAAGAGCAAGAGCAAAGATCCTGGGGCAGGAACAAGCTGGACATGTTGAAGGAACAGGGCAGAGGTGGGTGTGTCTGGGGCAGGCGACCCAGGAGAGAAGGAGCAAGATATTGGCGTGAGGTCACAGGGGCTGGGCCTTTGGGGACGGTGGGGAGGATATGAGTTTTGTTCTGAGGTTGATGAACTATGAGCCACAAGCAAGTTTGGAGAGTAACAGGATGTGATTTGCAGTTTTAAAAATATCTTTCTGGCTGCCTGGAGGAGAACAGATTGTGAGAGGCAGATGGCAGCAGGAGGCCAGGGTGGAGGCTGTCGGGCAGTGGGGACTTGGCTGGTGCCCTCGGAGATAAAGGGAAACAATTGGATTTGGGAAGTTCTTTGGAGGCAAAGCTGATGTCTGGACATGGGGGCTGAAGGAGGAGGGAGGGGAGTCCCAGACAACACCCAGGTGTCCGGCTGTGCCCTGTAGGACCAGCAAAGTGCCTGGCTGTGCCAAGGGGCGAGGCTGTTTAGGTCCAGTCACAGAAGACTCACAACATGAAATCCTGCTCCCAGCTGGGCTGGCTGCCCCGTACGGCGATGGTCGTGCTCTTGACATTCTGCACCTTCAGGGTCACATACGTGTTGAATTTCTCTGTGACGATGAGAACAGAGGTCAGTGTAGGGGCTCAGGGATTCCCCCATGCCCCTTCTCAAGCTATTGATGACCCCACTATGATCCCCCAGGGGCTGTGAATTCTTGGGAGCCACCCCAGGTCCAATATACTGAGGTTCTTCTGTGCCTCCATCCCCAGATCAGCCCCCAGAGCCCCACCCCAGCTCCTCAGAACACAAGGCAGGGGCCTTGGTGCAAGGGAGACACGGACTTCTGGAATGCCTAATCCCGATGCTTAAAAATGACTGTGTCCAATATCTTTAGATAAAGAAAACTTTTTCACCTCTCTGAGCCTTACTTTTCTCAACTGATCTAAGAGTCCCTACCCTGTCTTTTAGGATCCTAGTAATCAGCATTGGCTCAGGATGAGCCTCACTCCCACTGGGGTCTTCAGGGGATGGCTGGGAAGACTGCTGGGACCCCAGACCAAGTCTGACACTGTCCATGATGCTCAGCAGACATAGATCCCAAGCCCCCATCACTGGCTCAGACCCCCTCCCCAATCTCTCCAAGAGACGGACAGACAGACAGACAACACAGGATAGGGCAGAAATAGAGGTCACTTACCTTGGGCACCATCAAACTTGGCTTTTTTGACTGTGGAGAGAGACAGAGATAGGGAAGGGAGACAGGGAGAGAGAAGGGGACCAGAGAGACAGAGACACAGACACATGAAAATAGAGACATAATGAGAGAGACAGAGAAGAGAGAGACACAGAAAGAGACAGAGTAAAGAGAGAGGCAAAAAATAGAGAGCAAAAGAGACAGACAGAGATCAAAAAGAAAAAAAAAAGATGAAGGTGAAATCAGAGACCAGAGGCAGACAATGAGAGGAGAAATAAGAAGAGAAGGGAGGCAGGGATGAGAGGGAGAGAGAGAGAAGCCATCAGACAGATGAACACAGGCAGACCTAGGGGTGTAAGGAAGCATGGACCTTGGGAGCAGTCCCTGCCCCACCCCCCTCCCCATCAAACTCCCTCAAAGCTCCCTCCCTCCAGTTATGACTTTACGCACAATTGAACACGATTCAAAAGAAGGAAGGCAGGTGGCAGGAGAGGCCTCCCACAGGAAGCCCTCCAGGATTGCTTCAGAAGAAGGAAGGGATTTAGTGAGAAGGAGGTAGGGGAGAGGAGAAAACAATCTCCAGTGATTCCAATCCCCCTCTTAGGCCAGTGAGACTTGTCCCCCAATTGTTCAGCTCAGTCTGTCCTACCAAATGATCCCAGGGTTTGGGGTTTAATATTCAAAGGCAATTGGACAAGGTGGGAAAGAACAACCCAAAGAGCTGACTCCATAGTGCATAGAGAAACATTCCAGTCCTGGCCAGGAGGTTGTTAGAGCTTGTCCAGCCCAACTTGCCTGTGAAAGGTGAGACCCAAATTACATCAGGATCACATGTGGTCCAGTCTCCTCATATGTCACATAACCCCACAGCCCCAGGTGATTCAAAACAATTCCACTCTTTGCTGGCTTTTCTCACAGGATATTAAACTTTCACTTTCAATATCTCTAAAACTCTGCATCTGTTCCCAATGTATTTCTCCGCTATTCACTCTCTACTCCCACCCAAAACCTGCTCCCAAACTGAGCCCTCTCGCCTGCTTTCTATATTTTGTCTCCCTTTTACTTTTCAAATGAGTATTTTTGTTTGAGTAGGCAATACATGCACATTTTACAAAATCCAAAGCAATCAAAAGATTATACAATGAGGATAAGGCTTTTTCTACCCCAGCTCTCACTCTCTCTCCCAGGTGCAATCACCATTACCAGTTCCTTGTGGAACTAGAGATAGATAGTCTGTGCATTCGCAATTATGTGCACATGTACATTATTTTATTTCTTGCACAAATAGTATCATTCTATACCCTCTGCAGAACCTTTCTGTTTCTAAGTATGTCTTAAAAAGTGTGCGCAAGTAAGTTGAAGGATAAATTCCTAGAAACAGAATTGCCTTTCTGTTCTTTCCTCTTTTTGAGTCAAGTTCAGCCTTTTTCTGGGCACATACCATGGCCTCCTATCTGGGGCTCATCTTCACATATGGGATTTGTATCTCTGTCTCCATCACTTGAATTTCTTTCTTGAAAAACACCTGAATGGAATCAGTGAATAAAGAATTCCTATCGAGGACAGGGGAAGTAGAGTGGTTTTAAACACTTGTCAGTAAATACTATTTGTTCCTGTTGCAGACAGACCGTATGTTTGGGGTGGTGTGGTGTGGATTGATGCCCAGAAGCACTGAGTGAGCTCCTCAGAGCTGCAGAGAAGAAGAGGAACTGAGTGTCTCCTTATGCCAACAGCATCCTTCCCAAAGACCCAGACTTTAAGTGCAAATAAGTTGCACATTATGCCCACCACACCTGGGTTTCAGTTTGGGAGTTAGAAAACAGATAGAGCCCTTGGCTGGGCATTGGGAGAGGTGAGCAATGGTTCAGGATGGAGTCGGTTGGAGCTGGGTTCATCTTATGGTGCTGTGTGACCCTGGGAAAGTGTACCTCCCTCTCTGAGCCTCCATATCTGTCTCCCACTGTATTTCTGTTTCCGTTTCTTTTCCCACACCCAAAATCTGTCACCATGTCTTGTCTTCTTCTTCAACCTCCCACTCAAGGCACATTACTGCATGTGCAAAAATCACTCTCTAGAAGGAGAGGGTCCCTATCCCTGACCCACAGACCCCCTCTCATACACGCAGCCCTACCCAGCCCACAGGGAGCTCATCCACCCAGCCCCTCACTCCTGGGCCTGTTGAGGCTCAGGGGCACTTAGGACTGTGCACAGGAGAAGCTCCAGGCCTCCCTCCTAGGAGAGCTCCAGCTTGCAAACCTGATGATTCTGTGAAGCAGGAAGGATGCGGGGGGGGGGGGGTGTGGTGGGGAGGGAGAACGGTGGGAGAGACACAGAGGTTGAGAAAGGCACACATGGAGGTATCAACATGGGGAGAGAAAGGAAAAGAAGGGAGGAAGAAGTAGAAGGAGGTAAGACATGAGAGTCAGAGAGAGACAGAGACCCAGAGAGACAGAAAGAGAGAGACACAGAGATTTCCACTAGGGAGGGCAGGCAGGGGAGATGCTGTGGAGAGGAGAGACAGGATTAGGAGAGAAAAGCTGGGGGTGGGGAGGCACTGGGAGAAGGTAGGTGCCAGGCCCTGGGGGATCTGAGGGGCTCACTGAGGTCTGGCCCAGGCTGGACCCCACTCTGCAGGTCCCGTTCTGTGTCCCCTTTGTACAGATCAGGGACAGGGCTCAGAGGGAAAACCAGTTGTCCAAGGTCTGTCTCTATCCTCTTCTCTAGGGAGGAGATCTCTCCCTGACTCCCTCCTTCCAATTCTGTTTCTATTCACCCCATCACTGTCTTTCTGTCTCTCTTCTTCTCCTTCTCTGTCTGCTTCTGTCTGTCTCTCTTGTTCCCAGTTTCTCAATCTCTCCCCCTTTCTTCCTCCCTAAGCCTCTCTGGGCCAGAGGGCAATGGGCTAACTTGGGGCCCACCAGGAATGGGAGATTTCTGGAGGGCTCTAGCTCTGACAGTGAGACCCCAGGCCTCTTCAGAGAGTCCAGGGTGAGGACATCAATGTATGTTCATCACCGGGGACTCAGAGGGAGGAAGGGGAATCTCAGGGTGAAAGACAGGACTCAGAGGAGGATGAGGAATCAGGGAAGGGGACTCCAAGTGGGACCAAGGACTAGGGTGGGATAGGAAGCTCTTGGGAGGGAATAGGTTGGGAGGGAATGGGATAAGGAGGAGGAGGGTAGGGAACTAAAAAAAGGAAGCTTGGAGAGCTGGAGGAGGCTCCTGATGGGGGAGACGACTCAGGAAGGGAGGGGAGCATGGAGGGGTGGGTGGTCTTAGGAGTAGGGCTCAGGGGAAGAGAGGGATTGGAGGAAGGGGGACTCAGGGAGGGGCGGATGTTGCTCAGAGAAAGAAACAAATCTCTCTCTCCCTCTGTCTTCCCTATCAGTAAGCGGAACCCCAGTCATTGTCGTCTTCACCACTGTAACTGTCATCACATCTCAGCGCAGCCACCTTCCCCCTGCCCGCGGTATCGGGGTCACCAGGGCGGAAGCGCCGCCCCTCCTCCGCGAGCTCCTGGTCACATGCATGAGGCTATTTATAATGTGGGCGCGGAAGGCGTGAGCAACGCGACCGCAGGAAGTGGCGAGTGGGGGAGGTCCCCACTGCTGGACCTTCTGACGGGCTGGCAGGAGACACCACGTCATACCAGGTCAGCAGCCTGTGGGGCCTCCGCTGTCCCTGGGGCGCCCCCATCAACACTGACTGATTAATGTGGTTGCACAAGCAGATGTTGCCAAGAGCAGAATCAGTGGAAGTAGGAGCAGGGGCTTATTGGCACTGCCAGGCCAGTGAGCCTCTGCTCAATGGGTCTCAGTTTCTGCATGTGAGAAATGGGGCAAGGGAGACCTAGTTGGTCTCACTTCCTTCTTCTCCCCTTCCTCTTCCTCTCTCTCCCTCTCCCCTTTCTTCATCATTACTAGCATCAGCATTTTTATACTATCATTACTAATATTATTATTATTACCATTACTAGTATCACTGCTATTTTTATTATTTGGTTGAGTTCTAATTGTGCCCCTGGCTTAGACGATCCTGGATTCTAACTGAGGTAGACTCCAGTCTTGAGGCACCTGGTCCATAACCTGCCAAGCTTGGGAGTGGGAGTAGGGGAATAGAGAATTCCAGCCATCAAGGGAAGTGGCTGAAGGCCTACCCGCTGGACGTGCTTATTGGGTGTCAGAAGACACTGCAAGTGGTGGAAAGGAAGCATAGATAATTCAGAAACAGGTCCTAGGATGTTCGGTACTTAAAATGTGATGTCTATAGTGGACATGGGCCTTCTGACAAGGACAGTGGTCCTGCTGGTTTTGTATGTTAGGGAGAATAAATGAGGACTCTCATCTTCCTTAGACAGAAATAAGCTGGAGTCCAATTAAAGCCTTAGGTGTGAAAAACACACCAAGAACCTTGACAGATATTTCTGTCTGTGTTCTTTACCAGGTGCCACCTAGAAGTAGGCCTGGCATATAGTAAGTGCTCATTAAATAGTGTTCACTGAAGGAAAGAAGTCATTGTCTCCTCCAGCAATCCTACCCTGGGACCTGGTCCCCTGGCGCGGACGCTGTCCAGTGTGCTGAACCCAGCGGCTCCTCCTGAGCTGTCCGCGGTGCTGAACTTTTCATGGGCCCACGTACCTCCAATGAATTGGCACCTCTTTGGCCCACTGTGAATTACTGAGCCCTCCTCAGGACTGAGAACGCAGTGAGCTCTCAGAAAATGCCCTACACTCACAGACCTCCTTCCAGAAAGCTTTTAGTCCCCATTAATAAAAACACCATCATTGATTTTTCCTGTCTTTGGCTCACACACATATCGAACCCTTCCACAAGCCAGGCGTCATACCAAGGGCTCTGCATGCCTCATCTGACTGGAGAGTCCCAGCAAACCTAGGCAGCGGGTACTGTTACTGTGCCTATTCTACAGATGGGCACACTGAGGAATGAAGAGGATATGGGACTTTCCAGGAAGTGGTGGATTTAAGGATTCAAATCCAGGCCTGCTGAACTCAGGCTGGATGTCCTGGTTGGCACCTCACAGAGGAAGCCCATCGTATGTGAGAGGCAAGTGAAATGCAAGATATGGAGGTGGCTAACGTTGCTGTCCTGAAAATGAATCAGAGCCGATCCTGGAGGTACCCTGTGAGGGTGGTGAGAGCAAAGACCCATATGCAGACCTCCCCTGACTGGGTGGTTGGTATCAGGAATGGAGCAGTAAAGGGCAGAGGGATTTGTGAAGACTTCCTGGGAGAGGGGCAAGGGAGCATCCATGATGAATGGGGAGATCATAGCATGTCTGCTCACTGAGTGGAAGAAGAAATAAGGTGATCCCAGGACAGATTCTCACACCATAGAAGGGACTTGGGTGTCTCCCAGATCCTGGAGGCTGAGAGGAGGCTCCACCTGCACTCTCTAATTCCCAGTAGTTTGTGAAGTTGGGCAGCTACACCTCTGGCTATGTGGCATCAGACATGTTATTGAACCTCTCTGAGCCCCAGTTTTGTTCGTCTGTAAAGTGGGTTGCTGTGAGGATTGAAGAGGGCAATGGGCATAAAAGCCCTCAACACTGTGCTTGTGGAGTGCTGGATAAGTGGGGCTGACTGTAGACATTATTTTTAGTTGTGAGGCAAACTCACCATCACATGCATTTGCTAATTTATATGCAATATTCATTCATCAAATATTTATGAAGACTTTTAAACATTCAGTGACCTGGCAAAATGCCATGAGACATATAGGAAGTTCTAAAACCAAATCTCTGTCACCACGCTTTTGCACGTGATGTGCCCTCCACCTAAATCATGGTCTCCCTTCTGCACAGTTCCCCCTCATCTTGTGAGACCTAGGCAAATGGTGGTGGTGGGAACAGGGCAGGCTTCCCAGAGGAAGAGAGCCATGGAAACGCTCCTCCCCAACTCCCTCATCCCTTCCCCATCTCTCCCACTCTGACCCAACCAGCATGAAGTCAGGAGTAGGGCTGGGTCCCAAGAGCCAGGAACAGTGCCTGGCTTATAGTCAGTGCTCAACGCTTGGTGAGTAACTATATGAATGAATTCACAAAGGAACTAGTTGGCACTTGCTGTTAGCAGCCTCAGGACTCTGTCAAGACTTAGCAAGTGGATTAAGGTGGAGGGGACAATGGGGCAATGGATAAAGAAATGAGAAGGTGGTAGAGGCAAGGTCTGTAGAGGGGGATGGTCTCCCATGTGTTAGTGCAGGGTGTGCACAAAAGAACTGGCATTTGTGTGTACTGGCATGTGTATTTGTTCACGTTACCAGGCAGGCAGTTGAGTGTATATGGATTGAATGTATAGAGGGATGGGTACTCGTGTACCATTTGAGTGCAGGTGAGGTTCTGCATGTATGTGCTGGGGAGTGGGGCGTGACTGTTTGTGCCATATGCTGGTATGTGTGAGCTTGGGTACATGCAGGCTTTTGAATGATATGTTAGGCAAAAACACGTGTTGGAGTATGTGTGTTAAACAGTTGTATAGCATGTGTATTTGCTTACTTTGCAAAAATGTACACACTTATGTGAATCTACATATATTAGCATATGTCTGGATACGTCATCATTCATCTGCTCAAAATGGCTGCTTTGAATGTCCAGCCAAGTGTTGTCATATGTGCACATATATGGTCTTGGCATGTGCTCATGTGTACACAAGTGTTTCTTGGGGTTTGGGGCCTTAACAGGTATGTAGGTATAGGTACATGTCTGAGTATTATGGTATGGGTGGATCTTTAGGTGACATGCATATTGTGAACCTACATCAAGCACGTGTGGATACATCCATGTGTGTGCATGTGCAGGCACATGCTTTTATTTGGGGGGGACCATGTCTGTGGCGCAGAGTGACTGTGTCCAGTATATGTGTATGTGTGTATGTTCAAAGGGGCATGTGAATGTGCACATGTGTCCATGAATTTGTAGTTAAAGGCATGTGGTCATCATAGAGACTTGGTAGGTCCTGAGCACTTCTGTCCACACAAGGCAAATCTGGGTATGACTGTACCAGCTTCAGTGTGTGCAGTTATGGGCGAATGTGGGTGAGCCCCTGCTTGGGGAGCAGGTATTTCCTCAACTCCTAGGATGAGCTTAAACCCGAGGAAAGCCTTCCCAGCCTAGATGCCCTGCTACCTTCCCCTTTCCCCTCAGCCCTCAAGGCTTCCCACTCTGGACATCACCCCCACCTCTCCCAGCATATCCCCCTCTCCCCACTTCTCCTTGTCTCCCCTATCCAGCCTCTCTCAGCATCCTGCTGATCCCTTTACAGCTCAGGGCTCTGCCTCCTACCTCACCCCCAGCCTTGCTCCTCCCAGAGACCCCCCTCCACTCTGCTGGTGACTCTTTCCTTAGAAGTACCACGTAATCATCCAACACGATTCTTTCCCTAGGCCTCCTATTCAGGAAGCCTCACCCCTCTTACTGCCTCCGCTTCACACCACCCCTGCAGCCCAGACTCCAGTTTGCATCAGAGTTAAGGGTGAGATTCCAGAGAAGCCCAACTCCGAAGGTGGGGGTTGGGGGCAGAGGAGAGAGCTAGGAGGAGTCAACCAGGAACACCCACATTGACCCTCCCCTCCAGTGCTGCTCCCTCCCAGGTGTTAGACAACTCAGAGGAGGGGGAAGGGCCAGTAGGGGGTTTGGACATTCGCCCTCTCCTCCCCTTAGGCTTGGTCTGTGGGAGTTGCATGGGGGTCTAACCCACTTCCCAACTCCCCTAACTCCACAGGCTAGGGACTGAACGAGTTGACTTTTGATCTTACAGGCGCTTCTCCCACCATCAGCCCCGCCCGTCGGGAACAAGCTCAATGAAAGGAGCCCCTGTCCCTTTAAGAACACCCGCGTCCACGCCGGCCCAGCCCCGCGAGCGAGCAGCACTCGGGAAGCCACCACGGCGGGGAGCCTAAGGGCGGGGCTGGGTTTGTGAATGGAGCGGCACAGGGGGAAGGGAGAGAGGGGGAGGGTCAGTGGGGGCGGTTCCCAGCTCCCGGGCCTGCCCTTCGGTTTCAGGCGGAGGCCGGGGTTCAGTGCTCCCTCTCTCTGTCTCTCTCTCTCTCTCTCTCTCTCTCTCTCTCTCTCTCTCACACACACACACACACACACACACACACACACACACACACACACACACACAGAATATACTCTAGGCTGCCTGAGGTCTCCTGAAGCCTGCCATCTCAGGCTTGGCCAACACACCTCTTCCCCACCCCAGCCTTTCTGAAGGGAGTAGAGGTGAGAGGGGAGGACCCCAAGCCTTAAAACTCAAGTTTGAGACCTCTGTAAGCCCTGAGCCCCGGTTCACCACCACCCCAGCTGCCACGGCACCCTGCTGAGAACTCAGAGTTGCCCCCAGACGCCTTGATCCAGGTGGGCTGGATTCTCCCTAACCCTGCTTCAAAGGTGCGTGTTGTGAGGGGCGGTAATGCCCCTCCCGCGTCTCTCTCCCTCCCCTCACCCCAACGCAGAGCGTGGGCCTGGGCGTGGGCCTCGGTGCAGATGGCGTTCTGGCCCCAAAATAGCTCCACCCCACCTCTTCCTCCCTCCCTACAGCGCAATGTGGGTGAGGTGAGATTGGCCGTGAGGGGTGCAGGGGAGAATTGCACCTTCAAGGGGTCGGCTCCCTACAGAGAAGCCCAGATATGCGTTCCGAGGGGCAAGAGAGGGCGGGGAGGGGAAGGCCCTCAGGCGATTCCTCCAGCCCCTACTAGGGAAGCCAAAGAGTCAACCAGAAAAGCTCCCCCAGATCCTAGAATCCCAGCCCTCTCAGAATTCTGGAAGGGGTCTCCACGGCTCCCCTCCCAGTCCTCTCCACTCCCAGGGCTGAAGGATACCTAGAGCTCGTGGTAGTCCTAACGGTTAAGCCCCTCTACCCAAATCTTACACTCTCAGGGCTTGGAGACAACCCCCACCCCACCCCACACTCTTCTCCCAATTCCGAGCCCAGTCTGCTGCCCAGCCCACAGCACAGGACTCCTTCCAAGTACCCTGCAGAATTCATTCGAATTACCCAGCCCAGCTCCTTCCACACAGACCCCCCTAATAGCCTGGTCTACACAGACGACCAGTCTAGACCGTTTCCAGATAGAGCCCCACATCCCTGCCCGCGTCCACACGGGCCTCCGCGTTCATCCGTGTCCACACGACCCCCAGGAGCGGCAACCAAGACCCCCTCAGAGCCCAGCTGCGTCTACACGGATCACCCTCTCAGGCGCCCTGACTCGTTTACAAGGGCTGCCCCCTCGAAAGTCCAGCCGCATGTACTCGGGTCACCCCCTCAGGAGTCCAGCCGCGTCCACACGGACCCCGAGCCCAGTCGGGGTCCACACCGGTTCCCCGCCCCGCAGTCTCGCCTCCTACCTCCAACGCAAAGTAGAGACATGTCTCCGGGGTCGCCGGCGGACCGGCTCTGTCAGGTTGGGCTTTAGCGGCCGCTGGACTGGGGCATGGCGGGTGCTGCAGCCCGCGTTCAGTTCACGCCGGGGCCAGGCCTCCGCCGCCGGCCATCTTGGTTCAGCACCAGGGGCGCGGACAGCTCCTGACGTGGCAGTGATGTGGAAGGAAGGCGGAGCCCAGCGACGCCTGATGGGGTGCGAGCGCCGCAAGCTTGGCGGGGGGGGGGGGGGGGGGGGGGGTGGGGGTGGTTTAAAGGGCCGGAGCTGAGTCCCGGCTCCCGGACCAGAGGGCGGTTTCCAGGCAGGTTCCCTTCTGGTTCTGCGTGTTTTTGTCTCTCCTTTGACTCTCAATTTTGAGTCCTTTGCTGTCTCTGCTCTCCCTGAATACCTCTGTTCCTCTGTCTCTACATCTCTGTCTCCTTGCATCTGTTTCTCTGTCTCTTTCTCTCTCTGGGTCTCTCTGTTCCTCTCTCTGTCTCTCTCGATCATGTGTCTCCCGCTGAGCCTATGTCCAGCCTCTCTGTGTCTCTACAAAGTCCTGTCTTGGTCTCCCTCTGTGTCTCTGTTTCACTCAGGCTGTGGATCTTTGCACACACTCGAACTGGATTCCATTCTTTACTCCCTTGTGTAACTGGCAAACTCCTACTCATCCATCAATGCCCAGTTTGAACATCCAGAAAGCCACAAACCTAGTCCTTACTCCACCTTTCAGGACTCCCCTACACCCTAACTCTTCCTCTGGTTGGGCCCTGACCCCAACACAGCTCTGCTCACTACGCCTCCCTGTACATCTAACCAGGCAGTTCCATGTGAGCTGATGTCCTACAAACCTGTTCACTGTGTATCTCCAGTACCTAGAACAGTCCCAGAGGTTGAGCCCCACAGAGTCCCCTGCCCCCAGCACACATGCAGAGCCTCATAAACACAAGCCATATATGGAGTTAGTTACAAGGGAGGCCTGTGTCCAAAACCTAACTCTGCCTCTAATCACAGGCATGACTTTGGGCAAGTCATGTGACCACTCTGCCTCAGGTTCCCTATCTGTAAAACAGAGATAATAGGACCTGCCTCACAGAGTTGTAGGAGATATTATATAAATTAACATATGAAAGCACATGGAATAGTAATGTATAATGTTAACCATTGTTGTGATTTTCATTGCTTTAAAATTTTTTATCACCTATCAATTAACCATAGGTAAGAAATAAGGAGCAGTGATGACAGGCTTGAGTAAAAAATATTGCCATCATAGTGGAAGACCATGTAGGCCACTGTCCCTTCCCAATCTATTGTCCTTTCCCTCTGAATGAAGAACTACCCCAAATTTTGTTTTTCATTCCCCTACTTTTTGCTACAATTTTACCACATACTTATTAGCAAACAAAACATTGTTTAGTTTTGTGTGGTTTTGAACTTCACATAATCTAGAATAAAACCTTCACATTCTTTTAACTTGTTTTGTTTGCTCAACATGATTCTACTGATACTAATCTGAGTTTCTGTGGTTAGCTGTAATGCATGCTTTTTCACTGCTGTATAGTGTTCCTTTGAATTAGTACATATTTGATTATTTATTTTCCAGTTGGTGGAATTTATGATTGTTTCCATTCTGGAATTATCATAAACAAGGCTTTTATAACCATTCTCAGAAATATAGGCTAATATACATGAGTAGTAATGACTGGATCATAGGACACCTACATGCTCAGCTTCATGAAATTACAGCAACTATTTTTTTTTTTTTGACTTGGCCTCAGCAATTTACATTGCATTAGCACCATATAAGCATTCAGCTGCTCCATTTCCTTGCCAATACTTTGAATTTTCCAGGTTTTTGAATTATGCCAAAAGGGAGAGGGTATTTTTGGTTTTGGTTTTTATTAGCTTCCTGATTGCTCATGGGATGGAACACTTTATGTAATTTTTGGGTTTCTTCTTAGGGTGAAGTGCCTTTTAGTCTTTTATCCATTTTTGAACAATGTGACTGTCTTTTTCTATTGATTTATATAGCTATTTATCCATGTTAGATACAAACCCTTTGTTGGTTTCATGTGTTGTAAAAATCTCCAATTTTGTGGTTTGTTTTCAATCTATTCATGGTGTCATTCTCTGAACAGAAGTGCTTAATTTTATTTATTCATTTTTAAAAATTGAAGTACAGTCAGTTACAATGTGTCAGTCTCTGGTGTATAGCACAATATCCCAGTCATGCATATATTTGTTTACATGTTTTTTCCATTAGAGGTTATTACAAGATATTGAACATAGTTCCCTGTGCTATAAAGAAGAAATTTTTTCAAACATATTTTTCTGTATATTCGCTATCACTTGTAAATATCAAACTCCCAAATTTATCCCTTCCCACCCCCTTTCCTGGGTAACCATGTTTATTTACTAAATCTGCGAGTCTGTTTCTGTTTTATAGATGAATTCATAGTGTTCTTTTTTTTTTTTTTTTTTTTACGTTCCACATATGAGTGATATCACGTAGTATTTTTCTTTCTCTTTCCGGCTTTTTTCACTTAGAATGACATTCTCCAGGTCCATCCATGTTGCTGCAAATGGCATTATTTTATTCCTTTTTATGGCAGAATAGTATTCCATTGTGTAAATATACCACAAAATCTTTATCCAGTCATCGTCAATGGACACTTAGGTTGCTTCCATGACTTAGCTATTATATAGTGTTGCTATGAACATTGGGATGCCTGTATTTTTTTGCATTAGAGTTCCCTGTGGCTATATATCCAAAAGTGGGATTGCTGGATCATATGGTAAGTCTATTTTCAGTCTTTTGAGGAATCTCCATACCAGAAGTGCTTAATTAAAAAAAAAAAACTTTTATTTTGGAAAAATTTTAGATGTACAAAAAAGTTACAGAGGTACAGAGTTATAAAAGGCAGAAAACATTCTTATATATCTATCCTTCACTAGGCTTCCCCTAATGTCAACATCTTACACATGGTTACAGGGTACATATGTCAAAATTAAAACATTAACATTGGCCCTTACTATTACTTAAATTGCAGACTTCATATTTCTCCAGTTTTCCCACTAACATTTTCTTTCTAGTCCAGGATCCAATCCAGGATCCTGTATTGCATTTAATTATCTTATCTCCTTGGTCTCCTTCTCTGTGAGTTTCTTAATCTCTCCTTGATTTTCACAATCTTGATACTTTTGAAGAGTACCAGTTAGGTATTTTGTAGAAAATCACTTGATTTGGGTTTATCTGATGTTTTCTCATTATTAGGCTGGGGTTATGGGCCTTGGGAGGAAGATTGCAGAGATGAGGTTCCCTCCTCCCTCATACTAGAGGTCCCTGATGTCCATGTGACATCACAGAGGATGTTAATTTTGATGACCTGAGTAAGGTGCTGTCTCCCAAGTTTATCCATGTCAAGTTATTATTTTTCCCTTTCCCTTCTGTGTTGTTTGTAAGCAAATCACTAAGCCCAGCCCACCCTCTTGGGGAGGAAATTCACCTCCTGAGCAGGAGTTTCTGAGAAGCTCTTAATTTTAAATTCCTTTTTCTTATTGCTGAAAACACATACAACAAAATTTACCATTTATATATTTTAAAGTGTGCAATTTGGTGACATTTAGTATATTCACAGTGTTGTACAACCACCACTTCTATCTTTAAACATTTCCACCACCGCAAAAGAAAACACTATCCCCATTAGTAGTCACTCCTCATTCCTCCTCACCACTGCCCCAGCAACAACTAATCTGCTTTCCGTATCTATTAATTTAATTTTAACTTCTTCAACTTGATCAATCAGTTTGCAGTACGCACACTGTGGCCTTTTATTTTTTGAGGCATAATTGACATGCAACATTCTATTAGTTTCAGGTGCACAACATAATGATTTGATATTTATATATATTTTGAAACTTTCACCATAGTAAGTCTGGTTAACATCCATTATCATACATAGTTACAGATTTTTTTCTTGTGATGAATGCCCACTGTGTCTTGTTTAAGGAATTATTTCCTGCTCCAGCATCATATATTCACATAGCATCTTCTACATTTTTAGACTTTAATCATTTATAGTCAAGTCAACCTCTCTTGGAGGAACTGATTTGGGAGTGTGGAGTGAGATTAAGTCCAATTACATACTTTTTCCATGTGGATAGTCAATCATCCCAACAACCTTTAATGAAACTGCCACAAAGCAAGTTTTTGTACATGTATGGACTTAATAGTGGACACAGGCCAACAACAATGTAGCTGTGCTGCAGGATTTCTGTCCTACTTGAGGATTTGTTCTGGCTCTCTCTTCTGGGCTGAGACCATCTATCCTTTTATACTAGTCCTTGCTAATTATTATTATTATGAGCCCCCTCTCTCATCTTCAGGAACATCTGGGTTATTCTTCATTTTTTTCTTAGGTTGTTGAGTTCCACTGAGAAACCCTGTTGGGACTTTGACTGGAATTGCTTTGAATCTATAAACCAAAGAGAGGGAAAACCAACATCTTTTCTTATTTTGACTCTTCCAGAGTGTGAATACAATGAACCTCTCCATTTATTTGTTTTTGACAAATGAAGCTGACAGTTTTCTCCATATATCTTGTTTTTTTGGAGGGAGCAGGAGGTAGTTAGGTTTATTTATTTATTTCTTTAATGGAGGTACTGAGGATTGAACCCAGGACCTCGTGCATGCCAAGCAAGCACTCTACTGCTGAGCTATACCCTCCCCCACTCCATAAATCTTTCAAGTCTTTGTTTTTTTAGATTTATTTCTAGATGCTTTGTATATTTGATGCTATGAATAAATGGTCTTTTCAGATTGCATTTTTTACCTGTTAGTTGCAGGAGTGTAAAATACAATTGGTTCTAGCATCTAACAAGCTCTCTTGACCTTCCGTAAATCCAATCATTAGAGCTGCAGATTCGTCAGGGTTTCCATTGTACACAATGCCATCTGCAAATGAAAACATTTTCATTTCTTTCTTTCCAGTCTGTTGGCCTTTAATTTCTTTTTCCTACCCTACAGCACAAGCCAGGGACTTCAGTATAATCTCAGACACCATGGTAACAGGAATTCTTGCCTTGTTCCTTATCTTAAAGAAAAGATTTCAACATTCACCATTAAATGTATCTGCTGTAGGTTTTTAAAAGAAAATCAAGTGAAGGAGATCCACTTCTATTTTCAGTGGTTAACATGTTTTTCTTTTATCATGAACAAGTGATGAATCTTAGCAAATGCACTTCCTGCATCAATTGGGACAACTCTATAACTTTTCACCTTTAATACGTTCGCATGAATTACATTCTCTCAATATATTTGATACCAATTGGTCTCTCTTGTTCTGTTTCTCTTTTATTCATACTCCATTTCCTTCCTTCTGCTAAAGTCCCTGATAAATTGATCACTCAGATCCAATTAATTTTATGCCCCAGTGTCCCATTTTGCTCCACCAACAGCTTGGCTCATTCCAAAGCTATTTATTTGAGCTATCTCATCCCTCCATTTAATTACGCCATGCTGTCTTCCTCTTGCCCTCTCTCCTCCGAAGTTCCCTCTTTCCCTGACTCTCCTCACTATGCATCTACATACACGTCTTTTGCAAACTCTCAGACTCTCTCTCTTTCTGTCTCTCTTCTCTCTTGGCTTCTGACGTCTCATTCTCTCCACCATCCTATGACATCCCCAGAGAAAAATTACTCAAAGAGGGATGATGCGAGACAGTGCACAGACTGGTGGAAAACACAACACACACACACACACACACACACACACACACACACACACACACACACACACACACACACACACATCCCTCCCTGTCATCTGAGTTCCTGGCCATCCCCAGGGGCCCTGCTCTTATTAAAACTTGCCAATTCCCTGTGCCAAAAGCAGTTATGGAGACTTTTGGGCTTTGAATGATAAAGTTCCTCCTCCACAGCATCTGCTAAGCTCAGATTTTTTGGGGGGGAGTGGGGGAGGTAATTTAGGTTTATTTATTTATTTAATAGAGGTACTGGGGATTGAACCCAGGACCTCGTGCATACTAAGCATGAGCTCTACCACTGAGCTATACCTTCCCCACCTGAGCTCAGCTGTTTAATGAGGAATAAATGGAGCTTCTTCTAAAGCCCCAACTCAGGGTCACACTGCTTGGTTTTCAAATAAATTCCCAGCCCTTAGTGGATACATCTCATATTTCTGACACTGCCTGAAGCTCCATGGAGGAGACAGATATGAATCAGCTGTCAATCAATTTGTTCTGCAAAACACTTGTTGGCACCATCTGGATGCTGGGAACTACTCCCGTCAACAGGTTCCAACAAACGACATGGTCCCTAGCATGAGAGTTGGAAACAAATAAGCATGCACAGAGAAAATCAAAGAAAATTATGAGGAAAACAGGATGGGTCCCACGATAGAGAGAAATGGTGGAGGAGAGGGTCACTGAGAGGGTCCTGGAAGAAGCAAGCCATGAGCTGAGACCCAAGGGAGGAGAAGGAGCCAGGCATGGGGAGAGCTGGGGGAGGGGCATTCAAGACAGAGGGCAGAGCAGGTGCAAAGGCCCTAAGGTGAGATTGTGTCTGGTGGGTTGAAGGAATATCAAGGAGGCTGGTGTGGCCCAAGCAGAGTGAGAGAGAGGGGAGATGATCGGGGGCTGTGAGGAGACTGAGGGATATCGAGAGGGGTCTGAGATACAGAGAAAGACACTGAGAGAGGGAAACTGTGAATGAGAAGGAGAGATGGGACCCTGTGGGGTCCAGCAGGACCCAAGGCTCCATGGGCATCTTGTAGCTACTGAGGCCCCATCCTCACCCATGAACCCCAACCCTAGACCCCTCTCTGATGCCCCAACTGCACTGGTCAGTGAGGTGGCCACCCACCCACCCTGTGCTGAGAATGGTGTCAGCACACAATAGGTATTCCATAAGTGTGAATGAGTCAGTACAAGTCGGAGTGAGGGAGGAGATTGTGGGCTGGAGTACAGTCCATGTGAGGTCTCCTGGCCACAAGGAGGATTGTGGGTTTAACTCAAAGGCCAATGGGCAGCCATGGGAAGGCTTTGAGCTGAGGAAGGACATGATCCGATTTATAATTTTAAGAATCCCTCTGATACTGCCTAGGAGAGCAGGGATGGTCAGAGCAGGTGGAGTATAGGTGGCAGAAGGCCAGGGCAGCATCCAGGCATGAGATTGCCGGGCTCATGGGAGTATTGGGGAGGTTTGGGTTCATTCTGGAGTCTGAGCCTAGAGGACCAACAAATGGACTGGACACATGGAGTCAAGAAAGTGACAAGAATGGTCCAGAGTTTGGGACCTGGCCAGCTGGGTGATGGTGGAGCCTTCCACCATGCTGATGGAGAAGCAGATCTCAGGGTGGGAAACAGGGAGCTATGTTTTGGACTTGCTGAATGTGAGATGCTCACAAGGCACCCAATAAGAATACCCAGTACAGCTGCACAATTGAGTTGGAGCTCAGGGGAGAGGTTGGGCTGGTGATACAAATGGGATAGACATCAACATGAGATGGGGTATAGCCACTTGGGGCCAGAGTGTAGACAGAGGGTAAAGGGCCTCCTGGCTTCCAGGACCAAAATCAAGACATCAAACCCAGGGGTCCATCCTCCACATGTCTATCTATCTCTGACTCTAGTCCCTGTTATCAGAATAGCAAGCAATGGTACGCATGGGGAACATGGAATTCAGAGTCCTTGGGACACTCTCATCTTCTCCCCACCCCACCAGCAGTTCTGTTGTCAATGACCTTGCCCTGGGTACTAGGGCAGGGTGGGGGATGGGAGAGTACTGAAGTAGATGAAGTAGGACATGAATCCTGTGCCTGAGGTTCTCATAATTGGAGGGAAGAGTACTTACGTGATTCCTGAAGGCCTACAGTGTACTTGGCAATGTGCTATGTGCCTGCCATATGCTATTTCTCTTAATCTTCTGCAACCTGATGTGGGTGCAATACTCTGCTCATTTTATGGATAGGAAGACTGAGAGATTGGGGAGACAAGGCTGGGATATGAAGTGAGGCTGGACCAACTCTTACAGTAGGCTGTTTCTGCAACACAGATCTTCATGTAGTCATTTACTCCCTCAACAAACACAGCCTGGATCCACAGGCATGTCCATGCAACGTCCAAGGTTGGGGTCCTACCTGGAGTCTGGGAGGAGGATGTGGGGCAACAGAACTCAGTCTCTAAGGTAAAAACTGGGACAAAGTAAGGGAGATGATTAAGGGGGGAAGGGGGTCCGATTGGGATGTTGGGAAAGAATTCCTGGAAGAGGGGAAGCTTAAGAGTGAGGAGGTCTCACTAAGCATGATGGGACTTGGATGAAGAGAGTTCCTAGCAGAGAGCACAAGTGCAAATGTTCTGAGGCTGGACCTACTTATGGCTCTCAGGCTGGCAGTGACTAAGAGGAATTGATGAGGGCAATCTTGGTTTATCTCCTTTAACATGGAGATTAAAACAAAAACAAAAACAAAAAAAAACAAAACAAAAAAAAAAACTTTTTTCCTAGAGAACCAATGGGACAAGGTCAGAGCTGATTCCTTTTGAGTTCCCAGCCCTGACCTACAACGCTGTAGGGCGAGACTAACTAGAGGAAGTGAAGGAATTGGATTGGCCTGGGGAGGGCTGATAATAAAAGAGAGCGATTGGATTGGTCAAGATGATGAGGCCTCGAGGGGGCAAAGAAATGAGGCTGATTCAGATGAGGTGGCCGGTTGGGCTCCGGCCTCAGAGGCGGGGCTCAACACAAAGTCCCCAGAGTGACCAGCAGGGGGCAGCGCTGGGCCAATGGGCGATCCTAAGGCTGGGGATCACCTAGAGCCAGGGACCACCTAGAGGGGAGTTAATTTATTTAGCAAGTGCCTGCAGTGTGCCAGGCGCTGCGCAGAACTCTACAAATATTCACTCGTTTAATCCCCATAATTAATTTTATAGGCAAGAAACTGAGAACGAAAATTTTAAGTCATATACCCAAGGTCACATTGCAGGTAAGTGGCAGAGCCCAGCAGTCCAGCTGGGGCCCTTAACCACTACACTCCCAAATCCCCTAAAATGATAGTTTAAAAAAAAAGTGAGGGCTCCCTCTCAACAATTCTTGAGCTTTTCTTGTTTATCTTACATCTCCCCAGATGTGTACAATTATTTCCATTTTACAGATGAAGAAAACTGAGGCATGAAGAAGTGACTCTGGGAGCGGATGTGGTTCTTTGCCCAAAGTGAGAATTCCAAGAGCTTGTGAGGGTCATCCACCACTGGGTCTGGGTCCAGCTTGGCAGAGGGCCCCCCAAATCCCCAGCCTCTCCTCTCCAGCCTCCAGGCCCTTGCTGTCACCACTGCCCTAGCCAAGCCCCTTGATGTGCCTCAACTCCGAGCTGCACCCTCATTCATGCCACCCCTCCGTGTCCTGCTTCCCTACCCCAGACTGGCTGGAGATCCCATGGACTCGCACTCAGCCTGGGGGCAGGTCTGAGAACACTGGACAAAGGGGCTTCAGTGATGTGATCTTTGACAGGTAGGAAGACAATCAGAGACGCCATAGCATTTGCCCAAACTGCCCAGGCAGTATGAGGCACAGCTCAAAGCCAGGGCTTCAGTCTCTTATGCCTCTAGGACTACAACTACGGCACTGTCAGGCCGGGCTGTGTCAGCCTCCCCCACCCACTACCGTGCCCTGGGGTCCCAGGAACGCCAGAGCCCTATGAAAATGTTTGAGACCCAAATGCATACACACTATGGCTTCAGAATGCAAAAGGGGAACTGCAAAGTCCAAATGAACTGATGTTTAATTATGTCAACTTTATTGGACTTAAAAAAATATATGCACCTGGAAATAGGCCTGGATTTGCAGTGCTCTCCCTGGGAAGAACCCAGGCAGATTTGCCTCCAGCTCTCTACCCAGGAGAGCTGCCTGTGGCCAATTTCCAGAGCAAAGTGATAAATTACTGGTGAGCGCTTAGCACGTGCAGGGGCTGGTTCCTGTTCAGCGTGTTTTAATTTGTTTAATCCCAGTGGTGTCCCTAATAGGCGGAGCTGTTATGATGCGGGTTCAAGCAATGGAGAAACAGAGGCACAGAGGGATCAAAGAGCTGGAGGACACAGCTGGGATTTGGACTCTACCAGACTTGGGGTCTGCACCCTTGACCCCTGTGTTGTCCTCAGCCTGTGTTTCATGGCAGCGTCATTAGTGGGACCGGAGATGCGGATACAATGGCGACCATTTGACTTAGTTCGGGTGTGGATGTGGGGACACGGCGTCGCCTGGGGGTCCAGATCTGGACGGAGGTGGGAAACCGGGTTGGAACTCATCTCGGTCCCCTCCGATCCCCGCCTTCCTCCAGCGACTGCAAGTCACTCAAGGCCGGTTCCCTCCCTCTCTGGACCTGGATGATGCAGCTCCGCCCCGACCACGCCCCGGTGGCCGCCGCTGATTGGACCATGGCGGGTGTAATCGCTATGGCCGTCCTTCACACGACAGCTGGCAACCAATTAGAGGGCGCACACCGAAAGCTCTGCCCACAAGGCTCTTCTTGCATGGTGATTGGCTCCCGATCTTCCCTTCTCCTCTTGCATCCTCCTCCAGACTGGGCTTCCCTAGATGTCTTTAGTTCCTCTGACACTCCTCGCCTACAGGCTTTTCACGCGCTAACTGTTCCCACTGCCAGAAACATCTCTTCCTCTCTCTTCTCCTGTAAAAGCTGCTTTCTCTTTCGCACTCAGCTGAAACGTCCCCTCCTCTGGGAAACCTTCCCTGATCCCCAAGGCAGAATGGAGACCGCCCTTTGGGCCCTCGGCATCTTGTGTTCTCATACCAGTTTTCTTGTCGGTTTCCTTGTCTATTTCCCAACTAGAAGCCAAGCCGGGGGTCTCAGAAAACATTGTCTCCCCATTGCCTACGTATAATAGGCGCTCAATAAATATACGTCAACTGGAAAACTTAATGAATGAATCTGGTGTCAAAGATTAGGGAGCCCTCTGCCTTCTTGAAACTGAACTGGCCTCTATGGGGCCTTCCCAGTGACAGACCCCTGTGTTCCGTTTCTTGCTTATAGAAAAAGCTTTAGTTTCCTAGACCTTCCTCAAGTTCCAAAAGCAGACTCAAGCAGTTAGTGATTAGAGAAGTGGAAAAGCAGGTACAAAGGAAAAGCAATCAAGCAGGAAAAGTAATAATAACTTAAATAATAGATCAGATATAAAAACACAGAACTCCTTGAGGGATATGGATAACCTTCTGACCCACATTTTTAAGGTGTTTTTACAGAAACCAAGAGCCCACCAGATGGAAACTGCTGACCATGGACATATAGACCCTAAACTGGTTGCAGCCAGAAGACTGTGAGATTGAGATTCCTGAAAATCACCCTGTTACCTCACCATCGACGAATCAGAAAAATGTCCACGGGCTGATCACACACCCTGTGACCCTCACCCCCTAATGTTGCCTTTAAAAACCCTTTCCTGGACAACATTAGGGAGTTTGGGTCTTTTGAGCATTCATTGTCTGTTCTCCTTGCTTGGCACCCTGCAAATAAACACCACACTTTCCTTCACCACAACCTATTATCAGTAGATTGAT
The DNA here is from genome assembly GCF_036321535.1 of Camelus dromedarius. NCBI lineage: Eukaryota > Metazoa > Chordata > Mammalia > Artiodactyla > Camelidae > Camelus > Camelus dromedarius. The sequence goes on from NC_087462.1 coordinate 9,946,564, forward strand.
TTTGTTTCTTGTCAGGCAAGGAGACCTGAGTTCAGTTTGGCAACATTCTAGGGAGCATTGAGCTAAAAGTTCCTAAGGGCAGGATGAGATTCACTTGCTACTGGCCTGGCACTTAATACACGTGTGTGGAACGGAGGAGGTAAGGGATGCAGGTTATTTCTGAGGATGAGCACAGTATGTGTTCAATGGTGGCTTGTGGCTCTACTTCATGGTCCTCTGCAGCTCCCAGAGACCCAAGCCATTCCAGCCTGTCACTCCTTCCCTTCTTGCACTCTATCTAGGACCTGCCCTAGGTGGGGTTTGGAGTGGCCCAAGAGGGGAAGGGAAAATTCATATCCTGAGCCACTGTTATGTGTCCAAAGTGGGCCATCTTGTCTAATAAACCATGGGGCTGGAGCTTGGCAGAACCCTGAGCTGGCAAGAGGAGAGGAGCAAGAACCATCATTTCTGGGGGGCATCTTCACACTAATTAGGGGATATGAGGAGGGGCTGTGAGGTTCCCTACCCAGAGAGGACTGGATTATAAACAAGACGCAGCCTCTCTCTTCCACTCCCACCCCCATACCACATCATGGTGATTTTATGGAATAAACTGATTGCAAGCGGGTTCCCACCTTGGTCAGGCTGCTCCCAGACCCCTCTTTCGTTTCTGCCCCATAGCATGGTGCTGAAGAGCCCAGCCCCTAAAACTGAGGACACGTGGATTCAAATCGTGGGTCTGTCACATGATGTCTATGTGATCCTGGGCATATGACTTACTCTCTGCAGTCCTCTGTTTCCCCACCTGTAAAATGGGATGGGTAGTTACATGTTAATCTCGTCAAATGTTTAAAAACAGTTCATTGTCCTTTTTACAGTTCACTTTTCATGGCCCCTCTGCTCCCACACTTTCCATGGCTCCCATAGCCCTCAAAGTAAAAACCCACACCCTTTCCAGTGAACCTGCCTGGTCCAACCCCCACCAACCCCCCTGACTCCACTCCTCTGCATCTCCCTGTCACACCAGCCAGCCACGCATGGTCTTCTTTAGTCTTGGAACACACACAGCTTATTCTGGCCTCAGGGCCTTTGCATATGTTGTTTCCCCCACAGGAGATGCTCTTCCTTCTCCATGTGCTCTTCCTTTTGCTGTCCCATACTTGTGCTCAGGCCCTGACTCAAAAGCTATTTCCCCCAGAAAGTCCTCCTAGATCTTTTCAGGTCAGGTTGAGACATCCCTGTTCCATGCACAGATCCCTGTTTATCTCAAATGTGTAGACCTCCACAAACAGGCAACAATTTGAAGTCCTTCTCTATTACTACCATAATACAAGGCTCATGGGTAAGGGGATATATGTTTTTCCTTCCACATACCTCACCCAGGAAAACTGAGGCTCCATTGCTGGGAGGTGGCTTGAAGCAGGTCCAAGCATCTCTTTGAGGCAGAATCATGTTGTCTGGGCCTCACTGAACCTAAGCAATATAGTTCAAAGCAGCTCCAGCTCTTTCTGCTCTGGGGGAGAAAATTGGAGCCATATCCTCCTCCCCGGAGACCTCTGCTGGTCCTCTGAAGAATTTCTATGTTCCTCCATCTGGAGTGTCTCCAGCCCCAACCTCTCCTTCCTGCCCATCCATGACCCTTTGGGAAGTCCTGTCTCGTTCTGTCTCCCCCAGCCTAGAGACTACTTGGGACCAGGCTGGGGTGAGGTTAGCACAGAGGATTTGGCTGAGGGTATTTGTCAAATTAATGAATGCATCATCTGCTTGATGAACTCCTATGCACTCTTCAAAACCCCAGCCTCAATGTCCCCCTGTTTTTAAAAAGATTTACTTACTTATTTATTTCTTTATTTAATGGAGGTGTGAGGGTTGAACCCAGGACCTCATGCAAGCTAGGCATGTGCTCTATTACTGAGCTATTACCTACCCCCACTCAATGTCCCTTTTTCCAGGACACCTTCCCTGTCTCCCCACACAAAACCCTCATTCCCCCACTCCTGATTCTTCCAGCTCCAGGTCCACCTTCTACCCCAGCCCTGACTCCACTCCATCTGTGGCCAGCGGCTCTTCCTCCTGCAGACTAGGGTCTCCTTGGGGACTAGGACTGAGACCTCTAGGGGGCACAGGAAAGTTGGCAGGAAGTGTTTACTGAATGGATGAATGAAAAAAATGAATGAATGAATGAATGAATGAATGCCTGTTGCAGGGTTTGGAGTCACATATCCTGGTTCATATATCAGCCGGATGCTGAACATTGAATCTGTCCCTTGACTCTCCAGATCTCCCTTCCCCTTTTATTAAATGTGTTTACTCAGAACCTGTGCCCCAGCTTGTTGTTGCAAGAATGAGATAAACTGACACACAAAGTGCATGGTCCTCAGGATCCCTCCTGTCCCAGACTGAGAGTGATTTGCATCCAGAATCAGTAGCTTTGTTCATCTCCCAGCACCCAGAATTAGAATATTATTAACACAAGTGCTTAATGAATGTGATGACCAGGGTTGGTGAGCCAGCTGGGGAAGAAGGAGAGAAAGGCAAATATTAAAGTGGCTGAAAACTAAGTGTTGATGAGCACATGGGGTGGCACTCCCTCTCACACGGAACACTTGAGAAAACAGCCTGGCCATTACTTATCACATGAGTATACCATTCCAACCCTGGGGGTAAAAAGTGTATGTTCACCAGGAGACACATACAAAAAGGTTCAAAACAGCTTTATCCACTGTAGTCCCAAACTGGAAATAACCTAAATGTCCATTAACAGGTAAAGTGGACAAATAGTGGCAAATTCATACCTAACGGTTATGATAAGAAAGGAAAAGACCCCAAGTGTTTGCAAGGATGTGGAGATATTGGAACACTACCAGTGGGAAGGTAAAACGTTATAGCTGCTATGGAAAACAGCCTGGAAGTTCATCAAAAGCTAAATGTAGACTTACCCTATGACCCAGCAATTCCACTCCTAGGTAAAGACCCAAAAGCATCAAAAGCTGCTCAACAAAATCTTGCACATGCATGTTCACAGCAGCGCTATTCACAATAGCAAAAAGGTAGCAACAACCCAAACATCAACAACAGATGAATGGACAGTCAAAATGCAGTAGATCCACACAAAGGGATAAAGTGGTCATACACGATACAACATGGATGCAGCTTGAAAACTTTATGCTGAGTGAAGGAAGCCTGGTAGCAATGGCCACATATTGTCTGAAATGTCCTGAACAGGCAAATCCATAGGGACAGAAAGCAGATTAGTGGTTGCCAGTGGCTGGGAGGGAGGGAAATAGGAGTGACTGCTAATGGGCATGGGGTGTTCTTCTAACTATTCTGGAGCTAGATACTAGCGAGGGTCATGCAACATCCTGAATGTCCTAAATATCATTGAATTATACACTTGAAAATGGTTAAAATGGTAAGTAATATGTTAGATTTATTTTACCACAATTTAAAAAGAAAACAAAAGGGCACACTGGAATACTATATAGCCATGAAAAGGAACAAGAGCCTGCTCTGAACAATATGAGGAGCAAGAGAATCCAGAGCCAAGAATGGACACCTGCTGTTGATCCTATTTCTGTGAAGTTCCAAATCAACTAAAACTCACCTTGAGTGATGGAGGTCAAGGTAGTAGTCACCTTGAGGGAGGGCAGAGTCAACTAGAAGGTCCAAGGAACTGGCAGAGGTTGGGGATTTCCTCGATTCCAACCCAAGGGCTATCACCTCTACCAGCCTTCACTCCTGGCATGCATGAATCTGACCATGCCCATGTTAAATCTCAATAAATATGTTTAAAAGAAAAAAGAATTGCCACAGGAAGAAGACAAGAGCATCCAACAGTCCTGAGAGCTGAGGATTCTCTTTTCCCCACAAATGCCATCACCTGACCCCTCTGGGGCAGATGACTTGCAAACAGGCCAGGTGTGGATAAAGTCAGGAGGGCAATGACCAGGGTCTGATGCCTAGGATTTCAGAAATGATCCCCAGATGCTTCTTCATCTCTTGGGAAATGCTTCTCACACTCTCCACACCAAAGACCCCAGACTGAGGACAGGAAACCTCAGGACTCCAGAACACTCAGAACATCAGCTCACATACTCCCTGGTAGAGACACATCTTGGCACTTCAGGGCCCTTTAAGGCCAACTAGAATGAACATTGACAATCATAACTCATAGCGTTGGGAAGAAGAAAGAGCATAGACTTTACACATAAGGTCCTGGGTTCCAGTCCTGATCCAATCAGTAAGTACATATGAATGAATGAATGGTGGATGGGTGAGTTTTTCACGCATTCCACAGCCCTTTATCACGCACTTTCCAGATGCCTAAATGCAAAAGACCAGGACCCCAGAGAGACCTCAGCCTGATCTGGCCTCCAACCGTCTCCTTTCCTGGTGGAGGAGATAGAACCTGACACAGATGCTCCCACTTCCATTATTACTCAGAGCAATAATAGAAGAAATCACAGGCAGCCAGGAAATAGGGAAGGGAGCCAAGAGGGAGGGACTGGGATAGAGGAAGGATGCCAGGGTCAAAAAGACAGAGAGGAAGTGGAGCACTCAAACATTAGATGTTAGACAGCACGTGGCAAGCAACTGTTGCACACTGACCAGGGAGGAAGTTGGGCTGAACAGATAATGAAGGGCAGTGGGAGGCTGATCCTGTTTCCTGGATCTTTTCATTTGTCTTGATTTGTTTCATATACCTCAGTCCTAGGGGGAGATAGCCCAGCCCTTCCTTGGCATGGGCAACTGTCAAAAAGTTTGATGCAACAGGATTTTTCAAGTAATGGCCACTATGTGTAAAAAGGGCTAAATGTGATTGGAAAGGGAGGGGTGCACATGTGAGCCAGGCAGTCTGTGTCTGCCACAGGCTGGATCTGGAATGAGATCCACCAAGATTTGTATCTCTGCTCTGTCTCTTTATGGGCTTGGTGACTTCATCTCTCCAGGTCTGTTTCCTCTTCATTCCTCTGCAATGACCATAGTAACAGTGGTGACTTCATAGGTTGATGCATGTATTCAATGAGCTAATGGAGTAAAACACCTGGCATACAGGAGGTGCAGAATAAATGTGGTGCCCTGCTTCAGGCCCAGAGTGCTCTGGAATGTGTCCCAAATTCACATGTACTTTTCTACCTCTAATACTTTGCATTTGCTCTAACTTATGCCTCACATGTCCTTGCCTCATCACCACACCTGGCAAAATCCTACATCCCTCAAAGCCCTCAAAGATACCCTTCTTTTCTCTGTTTAAGCCCTGATCTAAGGAACTGGGGCCATCTCAGACCTGGTTCTGACTGGGCCCATTGTGATGTGATGTGAGTTTCCAGAGGGCAGACACTCCGATTGGCATGTAGTAGGCATGCAATCAGAGCTTGTTGAATGAACGAATGAATAAATGAGTGAACGAATGAGTGAATCAGTGGTCATTTGGGAGGGATGCCCAAAACGGCGACCCAAGACTCCATCAACCTCTCCATGCCGGTATGCCCATCTCCCATCACCTCAAAGAGCGGGAGGATGCACATAAAGAGGGGGGACTTCCGGGCGGGGTCTTCAGCCCTTCCGGTCCGGCCCCTTTAAGGGGTGGGGACAGCAGGGCGGGCGCTCGGAGCGTCAGGGCGGTGCGAAGATGGCGGCGGCAGTGGAAGGGCTCGGGGCCGCGGAGACGCCCAGCTCGCTGCTGCTTGTGGTGGGCGGCGAGTGCGGATGCCCGGGGCTGCTAGCCTACGTGCTGGAGGAGCTCGAACGAGGTCCGGTTGGCCCAGGGACGCGGGGTCTGGGAGGCAGGCGCGGCCGCGCATCTCGGCCTGAGGGCCGGGGGGATGGAGCGGCGGGGGCGGGGGGCGGCTGATCTTAGGGGCCCAGGGACCCAGTCTCCTTACCATTAGGCACATGTCGCAGGCAGTGGCCGCAGGCGCCGGCGGAGGAAGCGGCGTTCGGGCTCGGGCTGGGGTGCTTCGCCCCGAACAGGGTGCAGACCGGGGAAGGGACACGGGCCCGGATTTTGGGACCCACGCGATTGGGCAACACGGGCAACGGCTCCGCTTCCTATCCTCCGGGCCGCCCCAAATTCCCGAGTCTTAGCAGCCTGGACGTTCTGGAGGGAGGAACAGCGATGGGGAGGCTGGACCTGGAGCCCCGGGGCCCACTTTCCATTGCTCCGTGAAGAACTGCTAATTGGGCTGTGGGCGGGTGCGGCCCAGGTGCCCAGGGGATTTGGCAGCTGGGAAGGTGAGTCATAGATGCACCTGCAAGGTTTACCTGCAACCGCTTGGCACGGTGGGCCCAGCGGGCCTGGTGCACCCCACACCGTGGTTGGAAGGCATTCATTCATTCCCCATCTCCTAGATTGGCAAGGCCTGCTGTCCATGGCCTGTAAAATGGGGTGGCAGCACCCATTTCGGTTCACATGGTTGGGGACTATTACCCCACAGGGCAGAGATGGGGTGGGGACCACCCGCAGGCTCAGCTGTGCCCTCACAAGGCTAGTGGTCTTTGGTGGGGGTGGGGGCTTGGAGAGGCTGACCCATAGTGAGTGAGGAGATGAAATAAATTTTAAACTCAAATGGTTCAGGAGTGCTCAGAAGGATACAGAGCTGAGAGGACCTGAAGGGTGGGGAGGCAGGGAGAAGTGCCTCCGGGCAATGGGAACAGCTTGTGCAAAGCTTTCTCTGAGGTGGGAACTGTACCTGGGGGTGAGGAGGATAATGAGGGAAGGAGATGACTATTTAGGAGGCAGGGCTTTCTTACTAATGTCATGTGTCTTCTCTATAAAATGCCTGAGTTACGCTTTGGGTTCCCAGATGGTAGAAGCAATGAGCTCCAAAGGCATGTTGGATGGTTCTGAGGATCTAGGCTGTCTTGTGCAGAGGCAGGTTGAGGGGAGGGGGCTGTGGCGGCCCCCACCTGCCAGATGCTAGTTAGTGAAGTATTCTGGGAGCTGGGGAGTCCAGCTGAGTTCCTTCCTTGCTTCCCCTGCCCTCCTCACCAGGCATCCGGTCTTGGGACATTGACCCTGGTGTCTGCAGCCTCGATGAGCAGCTCAAAGTCTTCGTGTCCCGGCACTCAGCCACCTTCTCCAACATCGTGAAAGGTGAGGCTAGGGACCCCACCTGCTGTAGCTGCACCCCTTCTGCTCATTCATTGGGCATGTGTTCTCTGAGTGCCAGCTATGAACCAGGCATGGGGGTCGGGGATGACTGTAAACAACAACAGTAATCATACAGCTGCTATCTACTGAGTACAGAGGAGGGGCAGGCCCTGAGCCAGCACTAACTCCCTCAGTCGTCAACAACCCACAAGGCAAGAATTTGTGTTATTGTCCCCATTTTACAGATGAGGCAGCTGAGATGGGGTGGAGGGGACAGGGAGACCTTTGAGGAGGGTCCTTTTGGATGAGAAGCAGCTGCGGTTGGTATGGAGGGTGGAGGGAAGAGCCCCAGGCAAAGGGACAGGACATTTGGAAAGTGAGGGACTGCTGAGCGGGACTGGAGAGTGGAGCATGGGCTTGGTGTGGCAGAAGCTGTGTCTGGTTCATAGCTGTGATTCCTATACAGTAGATGCTCAATAGATGGGGATCTGAGAAGGCAGGATCAAGGAGGGGGGTGGGATTCGTGCCAGCCCCATACAGGCCATGGCTCCCAGGGGATTTTTGGGTGACTGGGGTGAACTGAGCAGCTGCTGGGTGGGGCCTGGGTGTTGCCTGCAGCTCCCCCTGTCTCAGCCAGCCTGTTGAGTCACCTCCTGGCTGCTGCAGGAGGGGAAGGAAGTGTCCGTCACCTTGCCTCATTGTCCCATCGGTTCTGGGTAGCTTCCTGACCCTCACTGAATTGGCGGGGGAGTAGGGGGAAGCTGGAAATCCCGTCTGTTCTGAGTGATCTTGGCAGCCGCTTCCTCTCTCTCTGCCTTAGTTTCTCTACCTGAATGGGTCAGCATCCACGCATGATAAAAAGTATGTGATAAATGGATAAAGGGTAACCAGCCATGGAGGGTCCTTGCCTCTCCAGACTCAGGGTCTGGTGCTCAGTGTTTGAAACATATCTGGGCTCTGGGGAACAGACCAGGGTCAGGCTCCCAGAATCATCCCCACTCCCCTCTCTGTGGCCCGTGAGGCCTCCCTGCCCTCGGCTCCCTCATGCGGCCCCTTGCTCCAGCCCCACCTGCCACCTCCTGATCCTCAGACACCCCAAGCTTAGTCCTGCCTCAGGGCCCTTGCCCATGCTATGCCCTTTTCCTGGTGAGTCCTCCTTGGCCCTCCCTGGGCTCAGGCTCCTTGACTATAAAATGAGGGTGACAGTGGCCTCCCCCACAGGGCTGAGAATTGGGCCCTGCATGCAGCAGAGGCCTGTTGTCACGGCTGTTTCCAGGCCTGCCAAGGCAGGTTTCCTGTTATGGCCTCATCCTGACCTGTGACCCTACCACAGGCATGTTCGTCCCTGGATGACCTCCCTGGCTGGGGTTCCTGAGAAACCGAGTCCTAGACGGGCTCGTGGCTGCGTGGGGTCACACAGTGGGGCAGGGTTCGGCCCCAGGACAGCCTGACCCCGACACACGTGGCTCAGCCCTAAACTCACAGGGCCTGGTTTCCCCGTAGGCCAGCGGAGCCTGCACCACCGTGGAGACACCCTGGAGACGCTGGTCCTCCTGAATCCATCAGACAAATCCCTGTGTGACGAGGTAGGGGAGGGTAGGCTTTTGCAGGGAGCAGACTTCGGGGACTGATGCCATCCTCTGTCCTCACCTCCTATATCCCTGACTTCATGCTGCTTGAAATGCTCTTCTGGACACCCCCCCACCCAGTGGCTCCAGCCTCAATTTATTCCCTCAGAGCTGATGATGGGAGCGGGTGGCATCAGAAAAGGTGGGAGTTGGGGAGGAAGGAACGGGATAGGGATGGTCTGGAGGCAAGAGGGCAGGATCTGACGGATATTTGCGTCCTTTGCGTTCCTTCTGGCTGGGGCCCAGTAGTTGTCTGAATTGACTTCTTAATACTTCTAGCTTGTGGACATCTGCACTCTTCTCCCAATTTTCCATGAGAAAGAGAAACAAGATAGAGCCCCCAGACACCCCTCTAGAGACCCTTGTGCAGGTCAATTTCTCTGATCAGAAATGCTCCTGTTTGCTCCCTGGGTGGGGCTCTGGAGGAGACAGAGCCAGACACAGTACCCTCCTCCCCATGGTGTCAGGACTGGGCCAGAGGGAGAGGTGGGCTTGAGGGAGCCCAGAAAGGGTATACAGGACTTCCAAGTGGAGGGGGCACTAGAGCTGGGCTTTGTAGAATGAGCAGGATTTGGGGGGGAGGGGTGCAGGCAGGGCCCAGAAGGAGGTCCACAGGCTATAATCCCAGCTTCTAGTTTAGCACTGGCCTGGCCACTGTGGGGACAGGAGTGGGGTGGTTATATGCAGATTTGCGGCTGGGGACTACCCCCAAAGTGGGGGGTCGGCTATCTCACTGCATGGAATACAGCTTTGAAAACTCTCCCCCTCCCTCAGCTCCGAAACCTCCTGCTGGATCCTGCCTCTCACAAGCTGCTGGTGCTGGCTGGGCCCTGCCTGGAGGAGACAGGGGAGCTGCTGCTCCAGACAGGGGGCTTCTCACCCCGCCACTTCCTCCAGGTCCTAGGGGACAAAGAGGTAAGCCTTCCCCTCCCCATCCTGCCTCTGAATCCTGCCTCATCCCCACTGGGCTGTATGGCCCAGCAACCCACTGTTCCCCCTGAGCATTATCCCTTCCTCCTCTGTGGAATGATGGTGGTAACGTGTGTTCCTCCTGTTGTCAGGGCCCAGTCCCATCACCCACTTTGGTTTGAGGCTGCACCTTTAGACCCAGAGGTCTCAGAGGCCTCAAGTGGCACCCCAGATTCTACTTCCCATCTTGGACAGAATTGGATGGGGCCCCTTTTGAATCCCTTAGTCTGGATAGGGTAGATAAGCAGAAAACTCTGGCAGACCATGTTTTTACATTGTAGTGAGTGATGTAGTGATGGCAAGATAAGAGCCAGTACACAGGGTTGGGGGTGGGTACTAATAGAAGTCCTCCCTGGAAGGATCTGTTCTCTAGGAGGTGAGAACACCAAGTGCAAAGGCCCTGGGGCAGGGAGAGTGAGAGAGGGTAGGATGAGTGGAAGGGGGACAGTTGGTGAAGCAGGACAGTAGGCCCTCCTGGACTGTGAGGAGGGCTGGGTTTTGTCCTGAGGGTGACAAGGGCAGGCAAAGGGCCCTTCTAGCTCCAGAAGGCAGAACAGAGATGTTCTCACTTAGTTTTCCCGAGGGGCTGGGTGTTGCCTGGCTGCAGGTGACCCCTTAACCATCCCCCTCTCTATAGATCCGGGATCTCCTGGCCTCCACACCCCCACCTGCCAGCCCAGCCAAGCTCACCATCACCTGCCCAACCTTTGGTGACTGGGCCCAGCTGACATCCGAAGTGCCCGGCCTCCAGGGCGTGCTCCAGCTGCGGCTGAACCCTCCAGTGCAGCTGCCAGCTGCTGAGGGCCTGCGTGAGTTCCTGGAATACGTGGCCGAGTCACTGGAGCCACCATCCCCCTTTGAGCTGCTTGAGCCTCCGGCCTCTGTGGGCTTCCTCAGGCTTGCCCGGCCCTGCTGCTACATTTTTCCTGGTGGCCTCGGCGATGCTGCCTTTTTTGCCGTCAACGGCTTCACCGTGCTGGTCAATGGTGGCTCTAACCCCAAGTCGAGCTTCTGGAAACTGGTGCGGCACCTGGACCGGGTGGACGCCGTGCTGGTGACCCACGCGGGTGCGGACAGCCTCCCTGGCCTAAACAGCCTGCTGCGGCGCAAGCTGGCAGAGCGTGAGGAGGCAGCCGCTGGCGGGGGCTCCGGGGACGACAGGCTGCGCAGGCTGATCTCCCCTAACCTGGGTGTCGTGTTCCTCAATGCCCGGGCAGCTGCCTCACGGCTGGTGCGTGGCGAGGATGAGGCGGAGCTGGCCCTGAGCCTCCTGGCCCGGCTGGGCATCACGCCCCTGCCCCTGAACCGGGGGCCACTGCCAGCCGAGCCCACCGTGCTCTTCCAGAAGATGGGCGTGGGCCGGTTGGACATGTACGTGCTGCACCCGCCTTCGGCCACTGCCGACCACACGCTGGCCTCCGTGTGCGCCCTGCTGGTGTGGCACCCCGCGGGCCCCGCTGAGAAGGTGGTGCGTGTGCTGTTCCCTGGCTGCACGCCGCCTGCCCGCCTCCTGGATGGCCTGGTCCGCCTACAGCACCTGGGATTCTTGCGGGAGCCTGTGGTGACCCCCCAGGACCTGATGGGGCCTCGGCGAGCCGAGAGCAAGGAGAGCGTGGGCTCCCGGGACAGCTTGAGGAAAGAGGGTCGGTTGGCAGCGCCCTCCAGGTCTGCCCAAGAGCGCCCTGGGGTGACCCGGAAGGAGCCGCCACGAGCTGAGGCCCCTCGTAGGGCTGAGAAAGAAGCCAAGCACCTCCGGGAGGTAAAAAAGGACCCCAAGCCAAACACCACTCGGACCCAGCCCCGGGAAGTGCGCCGGATGGCCCCTGCTGTGGTCAGCAGCAAGAAGGCAGGTGCCCTGGTGGCTCCCAAGCCCCGCAAAGAACCGAACACACCCCGCCTGGGTGTCCCACCGACAGAGAATGGGCCCCACAGCCCCCCCAGCTTCCGTTGTGGAGAGGCCAGCCCCTCCACAGAGGCCTGTGGCTCCCCAGCCTCCCAGCTGCTGGCCACACCCAGCCAGGAGAGCAGCCTGGAGCTGGGGCTGAGCCCAGCTGGGGAAGAGGGTGGCAGCTTGGAGGAGAAGACCCTGGAGCTACTCTTGGCCGCCAGCACCCCCCAGCCATGCACGCCCTCACCCGCCGGAGCCCACCAGGGCCCAGCTGAGAGCAGTGGGCCACTGTCACTGAGCCCGCTGCGGGGTGGAGAGACCGGGCCGGATGCGTCCCCTACAGTGACCACACCCTCGCTGCCCGCCGAGGTGGGCTCCCCGCACTCCACAGAGGTGGATGAGTCTCTGTCTGTCTCCTTTGAGCAAGTGCTCCCACCACCGCCTGCCACTGCGAGTGAAGCCGGGCTGAGCCTCCCACTCTGTGGCCCCCGGGTGCGGCGCTCAGCCTCCCCGCACGACGTGGACCTGTGTCTGGTGTCACCCTGTGAGTTTGAGCACCGCAAGGCCGTCCCCATGGCTCCAGCACCCTCATCCCCTGGCAGCTCCAATGACAGCAGTGCCCGGTCCCAGGAGCGGGCGAGTGCTCCAGGGGCCGAGGAGACACCACCCACATCTGTTAGTGAGTCCCTGCCCACCCTGTCTGACTCAGACCCCCTGCCAGCTGCCCCCGGCACTGCGGACTCAGATGAGGATACAGAGGGCTTTGGGGTCCCTCGCCGTGACCCACTGCCTGACCCCCTCAAGATCCCCCCACCGCTGCCCACCCCACCTAGTATCTGCATGGTGGACCCTGAGATGCTGCCTCCTGAGCAGGCCCGGCTGAGAGAGGGCCTCGGCCGTACCCGCAAGCCCCTCAGCCGCCCCAACCCTGGCACTGCTGCCCCCAAAGCCGCTCCAGTGACCACTGCCAAAACCAAGGGGCTGACCAGTGGGGACCGGGCCAGTCGGCCACTCAGCACCCGGAGCGAGCCCAGTGACAGAGGAAGTCGGACACCCCTGTCCAGAAAGGCCTCAGTCCCGAAGATGACCACTCGGGGTCCATCAGGTAAGTACCTGGGGGCTGGAGTCCTGCAGTGGGTTACCTGCCTGAGTCCTGTTCCCTACTTGCTATGTGGTCTCAGCCACACCCGCCACCCTTTCTGGGCCTCAGTTTTCTCCCTATAAAATGGAAGCTCTGACCTGACTGTTTTAAGCACTTATAATTCCAAGTGCTCAAGTAGTACGGTCAGTGGAACGTGAGCACAACCAGCATCCTGAATTTTCCAGTAGTCACCTTAAGCAGAAACAGGTAAAACTAGTTTTAATGGTATATTTTATTGAATGCATTTGTGTCCAGGTTCCCAGGACCACCCCCAGTTTCCAGGATTGGCTAGGAGACCTCGGTGTAGAGTCAGACTCATGGCGGAAATTTATTACAACAAAAGGATACAGAGTAGAATCAGTGAAGGGAAAAGACAAGGGGGGAGTCCCAGGGAAACCAGGCACGAGCTTCTGGAGCCCTCTCCCAGTGGAGTCACACACCATGTGCTTCATTCTCTGAGCTACGAGCTGTGCTGACCCGTGTGAAGTGCTGTCCACCAGGGAAACTCCTTAGAACCTCAGGACCCAGGGTTTCTGTTGGGGATGATCATGCAGGCAGCCTCTGCCTGACACGTACGCTGAAAAGGGTTCCTAGATCCAGTTCTTGGACACTAGCTGGGTGTCCTACAGTTCCCTTCAATTCTGACACTATCTAGAGATAGACCCGTGTTCCACGGGTAAAGGACTCTGCCCCACAGGCACCCTCAACTTCAGATGCCAGTCACAAGTCCAGGTTGTTACCTGTGCTTCTGACCAAATGGCTGTAAATCAGAGGTTCCCATGACCCCCTCCTTGGATCTGGTTAATTTGCCAGAGCAGATGACAGAACTCAGGAAAACTCGTTTACTCTCTAGATTACTGATTTATTATAAAAGGCTCTTAAAGGATACGAATCAACAAACAGATGAAGAGATACATAGGGTGAGGTCCCAAACGAGATCTGATGTCCTTGTGGGACTTGGGGCCCTGCACGGTGGCACACAGAAGTGTTCTGTTTCCTCGATGTGGAAACTCTCTGAAAGGGGGCCAAAAAGCTGTCCTCTGGGGCTTTTATGAAGGCTTCATTACACAGTAATGATTGACTAAATGATAGACCAATGGCGACTGATTCAACCTCAAACTCCTCTTCCCCTCCCTGGAAATCAGGGGGCAGAACTGAAAGTTCCAACCCTCTAATCACGTGGTTGGTTCTCCTGGCAACCAGCTCCCACCTTGGGATGGGATCCAAGGTCACCTTCATTAACATAAATCCACTTGTGATGGAAAGGGCTTGTTATGAATCATAACAAGACACCCATTTCACCTTTTTGGCCCCGAAGTGTTTTCTGGAAATGAGGACAAGAGACCAAATGTAACAAGATGTTGCCTTTGCTCTCATTGAGCAGAAAATTCCAAGGGTTTGGGGAGCTGTAAGCCATGAATTGTGGATGAAGACCAAATACGTCTGAGAATGACCAAGTGTATATGTTTTTTATAAATCACAATATCACAGTCCACCCCCTGGTCTTTGAACACAGATCCCGTACGGCAAAACAGTCATACCTACCCCAGCAGCTGTGTATGGGACAGCAGTTAGAGAATAGATACAGCAGTAGTACCCACACTGCGGGGAGGGTACGGCTCAGTGGTAGAGCGCATGCCTGGCATGCATGAGGTCCTGTGTTCAATCCCCGATAGTGCCGTTGAAAAATAAACAAACCTAATCCCTATCCGCCCCCCGCCGATGTACCAACACCAACAGGCCTAACATTTGGAGAAGCTAGTGTGGGGTAGGGATCAATTTAAGGAAACACGTCATTTGCTACTTGGACTTTGCAATAAACTTGTGCAGAGCTATTTAGCACAGAAATCAGCTGGTGATTCGCTCAATCCAGTTGCTCCTTGGGCCAGTCCTTTTCCACGTGTATTACATCCAGAGGAGGCTTAACTTAGTCTCCCAATGCATCTGCTCATCACTGTCAGCATTATCACAAGACTTATTTACCTAAAGTAGTTGAATCTTACCAACTCCAGGGTTACACCGTATTGAAATATGGTCACGGTACAATTCAGTTTCATTACAGAGCAAATCAGAACTACAGAGATGTTCACTTTGCCTTCCCAGCAAAATCTGCCTTTGCCCATATGACAGATATTATTAAGGACAAGGGTCGTGACAATTGGCCATGAGTCAGTTAGCTCCAGATTCCAAGGTCACTGGCGACAAAGCCACTCACCCAGTCTCAGCTCACAGGCTTGTGTGGAGTCTGGTTTCCATCATGTGTTGTATAGCAGGGCCCACCTCCCTCCCTCGGGGAAGACATGAATGGTATTTAGAATATTCCTGTCCCTGTTAACTGGACCACAGGATATGTTTTATTTCTAGCTTTACTGGGGGTGAGAGCAGTCAGGGTCCATCTGTGTAAACCACAGATCCTCCCAGAGAATTTCCTTAAGCTTGGAGGGCCGTAACATAGGTGTGGGTGCCCCTGAGCCTCAGCAGCTAGGATTGGGGGGCCACTTCAGCCTCTGTTTGTATTTATTTTAATACAAAATACTATTTTGTTGAGAGGCCTTTTTGGGTCAGAGAACAGGCCCCTTCCCAGCACTGGGTTCTAGCCCGTCCAGCATTATTGGCTGAGTCTGCCTGACCCACTTTGCTAAAACCTCATTCTCTTTCCAGACTGACTCCCATCCTTTGCCTTCCTGGATGAGACCTCCCTCTAATCTGCCTATTCCAGTTTATCTTTTTCTAGTGAATGTTGCTGCTCATTAAGAGCGAATCCAACTTGTCCTAGGATACCTAGATTTAGCACTGATGTCCCCTAAGGCTCTTTTCTGTCTTGTGGGCCAGTGTTGTTGAATGCACCATGGATGTTGTTTTTTATCTATTTCTTATATAGTAGGTTGTATCTGCCTATCCCAAATTCCTAATTTACCTCTTCCTGGTCGTCAAGATTGAGAATTACACAGTGATTACATAGATCTGTCAGCTCAGAGCCCCACACCACATGGTTTGAAGTCTTAGTAGGGAGCAGTTCTTGGAAATTCCTCCCCAAATGATATCCTTGGTAGTAGATGTAGCCTGAAAACTAGGAGTCAGAAGATCCAGGCACATTGCTGGAATCACCAGAATTCCATTTAGTCATTAACAGTTGGTCCTGTTCATCAATATATCTTAAGACCAGAATGTCTCCCAGAGCGATGCCACTCAGATCAGCAGGCTGCCTATTCAGTCTTGTCAGGTCCCCAAAGCAGGGCTGGCTTCAGCAAACTAGCTTCATCCTGCCGGGCATCTGGTGTGCTTCTGCTGAGAGATTGAATTATTCTCTTGCTCTGAGCCTCTCTCCAGCTATTAATAAAATGTTGGATTTCCCTCGTTGCATAACCCACTTATTCATCACTTTACCCTCAGCTATTATTTCTCCTTCTCTCCACTTGTCATTTATCTTTACCCAAACTTTTCCACCCTTAGACGGGGACAGGAGGTTCAGCCACTGTGCTGGTCCAGACGGCTGGCAGCAAACCAGGCTAGCGAGTGCCTCCCCCTCTGTCCGCTCCCACCCGTGTAGAGTGGGGTTACGTGGGTACAGAACCACGGGCAGCACAGCAGCACTCACTGGTGGCCCCAGCTTTGCCTGAGGGCTGAAGGCCCCCCCATCAGGCCCTTAGGAACTCTGACATGAAGATTTAAAGGTATGGTTCCCGTTTCTGGTTTAGGAGTCATCCCTGCTTCTGGCACCCGCACATGCATCCCTGGTCCTGGGACCACTGCATCAAGTAGGGAAAAAGAAAGTTGCTGTGACGTGGGGAAGAATGACAGTTGCGTCAGCATCCTCCCCCACCCCCACTTCCCCACATCCCTCAGAAAAGGGGAGGAACCTATCTGGTGGGGACCCCCCTTAACCCCCTGATGTCAAGCATGAGCACACACTCTTGAAGGCGTTTAAGCCCACCTCTCATGGCTTTATCTTCCCCCCTATTTTAGATAGCAAACGTGGCAGCCACCCATTCCGATTTTCTAGTAAACCATCATTCTGAGGGTGATAATACAGCACATCTGGTGTGTGGTCTCTTGGCCCACTGTTGGACGATATGGGCTGTAATGTGTGTCCCTCGGTCCGAAGAATAACAATTCAGTGGCTCAAGTGGTCACGGTGTTTTCTGTTCCTGTTTTGAGCGTTTGCATCTACTATCAGGTATGAAAAGCCAGCCCGGACTGTCTGTTCCTGTTAGGACTCGTTCATAGTGCTCACCTCATCCCACCCCGGGGGCCACTGGCATGGGTCCAGTGTAATCCGCTTGTCAGCTCTGGGCCAGGCCTTGCCCCCGGGGAGTTTCCCCCATCGCCATCTGTGGTTTCTCTCTCTTGTTGACAGTTCTTATTGGCCTTTTGTGCCTTGCAGGCTGCCAGACGAATATATCTGGGTCTAGCCACCCGCTCTGCATTGCTGCACCCCTCCCCAACGTCCAGTCATTCACAGACGCTGATCCATGGCCACCTCAGGGAGCACACCAAAAGATCCACTTGGTGGTTCAGTCACCTTCCAAACCTGGAAGGGGTTCTTCTGATGGGCATGGACATGTCCTGCTTTAAGGCGCCTCTTAAATTCCCAGAGTGATTTCCACAGGGCTGTGCCCCTTGCAGGCGCCCTTTTAATAGTCCAGGTTTCCATTGCCTAGCCACCTGACCATATGGCCAGGCCACGGGCTGTGGCCTATGAGTCGGTCAAACCGCAAATATAAGGGCTTTTACTGTTGCTCAATTTCTTCCACCACTGCTGGAAAAACAGCGTGCAGTTCAGGCCACTCAGCGGATCAGTTCTTGCCTTCTTCAATCAGTCTTGCATCCGCCAGTCTTAATGTGGTTGCTTTCCAAACGGCATATTGTCCATTCATCTTGAAACTGCCCTTTGTAAAGCAAGCAGCAATTTGTTGTTCAGTTGAGAGCTGTTCACAGGGCACGTCCACGTGCCAGTCTGTTCCAGCAGCTCCTCAGGTGGCCCCAAAGTCGGTTCTAGAGGAAAAGAGGCTACCTGATCATGATACAGCGGGCATCTCCCTGCTTTCCCCTGGCAGCATGCTCCTGTATGAACCATTTCTGTTTTACTCTGAAACTCTTCTGGGCGTTGCCTTCCTTATTAGAGGGTTTCTCCGACATCACCCAAGGCATTGTGGGTATCTCAGGTTTCATGATTATTTTATGTCCATCAGTCATTGAAGCAATTCCAGTTAACGCCCAATTGCAGGCTAATAATTGTCTCTCAAACACTGTACGGGCAGCAGCATCTTGGAATCTTCTGGCCCCAAATCCCTGTGGTCACTGCTGGGAGGTACTCCTGGGCTTTTGCCATAAACTCCAGTCTGCAGAGGATGATGGCAGACACTCCCAAAATCAAGTCGGAGTCAGAGTCATAAGGGCCCAAAGGCATTGAGAGGGCTGCTTCCCTTTGTAATTCAGACACTGCTTTATTCAGGTCCCCACTCAGATACAGCTTTCCTTCAGGTGGTCTTAAAGGTGGGAGCTAGCAGTGTTCCCAGATGTGGAATACGCACGCTCCGAAATCCAAATCAGCCAAATGCTGGGCTGCTTGTTTGACCGGGGCCTGGGTAGCGACAGCAGTTTATTTTTAGTCTCTGTGGAAGATCCCAGGTGGCTCCTGCCCAGGTTCTTCCTAAGAATTTGACTGTCTGGGCAGGCCCAGGGACCTTTGCTGGATTTACTAAACTCCCCCTGCCCCCCGCCGTGGTCATGTGCATCACCACTGAATTTAAATCAGTCCCAGCCTGTTCTTCCATTTCCACTACCATCATAACACCATCAATGCAATTTATTGTGACACTGGAGACCCACGTCACATCCCTTCCCTTGTGACCAAATTGTGACAGTAAGCCCGTGAGTTCAGATACCCCTGCGGCAGCACAGGAAAAGTAAATTGGGATCCATCCCACGTGAAGGCCAACTGCTGCTGGCTCTTTTCTGAGATGGGGAGTAGCAGCCGCCTTGCATTTTCTGTAGGGTTGAAACCACGTCCGGAACTGCTGAGCCCATGGGCTGTACAACTTAATTTGAGCCTTGATAGGCTACTGTTCAGTCTCCATGAACCCTCCACCACACAGGACTATCACACTGCAAACCCCTTGGTACCAGCACTCCAGCTTCTAGTATATCATGAATTAAAGTGGGCGTCTTTTTGTCTACCAGGTGTTCTAGAGTGCTCCAAGTTAGCCACCTGTTCTAGGCAGTTAGCTGGAGGGCGGACTTACATGCCTCTGCTTTACAATATGAAGTAGGGGTAGCAATCCCCAGTCAGACATAGTACCCATCCCAAGAATATGTTCAGGTAAAGGAGATGTGACCACCTCACAAATCTGTTCATAAACAGCCCAGTTTTCATCCAAATTTCACCTTGCTCCCAACTGTATTTGCATTTACAGTTCCTCCCAGTCTAACCTTAGGTGCTGCTAAGACTTCGCCAACAGGTGTTGGAATCACAGTGTTTGGGTTCCTGTATCAAGGAGTTCCAGGAAACTTTCCTCCTCTCCTGGCCATTTTATCCACACATGTGCATATGTCTTTGGGTCCCTGCCTGGGGGTGGGGCCAGAAGACCCTGGCCTCTACTTCAGTCTTTATCTTGATTAATCTTCCTGATCATCACCCCAGGGGATTCCTGGTCAGGTTTCTCATTGTAACCTTTGCTTTCCAGCTTTTTAAACTCCTCCAAATAAATAGATAAATAAATAGAGTGGACTTGTTTGGGGCCTTTTAATAGTTCTAAGTTGACACCTGTTTCAACTCTGTCAATGTCAGCTTTATTCATGCCATGTTTCAACAGCAGTCTGAGGAGTTCCACTCTGCTGGGTCGAGTCCCTTTACTCTCCCCTTTGTCCCTACTTCCTTCCTACCTTCCTTTCTTTCTTTCTTTCTTTCTTTGGAAGTATAGTTGATTTACAGTGTTGTGTTAGTTTCTGGTGTACAGCGTAGTGATTCAGTTATATATTCTTTTTCATACTCTTTTCCACTATAGATTACTACAAGCTATTGAATATAGCTCCCTGTGCTGTACGGTAGGACCTTGTTGTTTATCTATTCTGTATATAGTGGTTTGTATCTGCTAATCCCAAACTCCCAATTTATCCCTCCCCTGGCCCCTTTCCCCTTTGGTAACCATAAGTTTGTTTTCTATGTCTGTGAGTCTCTTTCTGTAATGTTCTTGGTGTCAGTAAGACCCACAGGGGAAGCTGAGACAGCAGATCTGATGAGGCTTTTTGAACTATTGTTCAGTTTTGTGGCAGTGAAGTTACACGGAGGTGCCCCATGCAACAGGGATTCCCTTCATCACAGCATTTACCATAACCTGGGTAATGGGCATGTTCAGTGTGTGAATGTCCCGGTTACCTCAAAACCAACCCCACGTGGCTTGCCTAGGAAGCATCTCAGCCACTTTGTCTGGCATTCATAGTGGGAGTCGGGTAGTCCTCCTCCACAGGATAAACTTTCCAGTGGCTTTTGTCCAGTCCATCAGGCTGGCTGTTCCTTTGACAGTAACCTCCTGAGTGTCTGGATCACACACAGCCGTCTCTGATTGTTCAGCAGGGAGCTGCAGGTCCTACGTCAACCCAAACACGCTCTTCTGCCCTGCAGCATTCAAAACCAAAGCCACAGCCCCCAAATTGGTTACTCTTGCAGTCCATTTTGGTAAAGGGTCTTCAGGAAACTGGTGGTACTAATCCACAAAATGAGTCAGTTTCTTCATACTGTAGCCCCTGCTTTTGGTTGTTTCATGCTTTTGCCCTCCCCTTAATATTCACTGCCTGCTTGGTGACCAGAAATCTTAGAGGTACTTCCTTTTGCCCCTGCCTAATTTCCCCCTTTCTGGGCAGTTTTGAGGCTAATGGCCAAAGCCTAGATTGACCCAAATCTGAAATTGGTTCAGCATCAAGGCCCAAACAAGCACTTTTTTTAACTTTTATTTAGGCTATTACAGGAAACAATAGCCAGGAAACTATATTTAGCATGCTGCTTATTATTTGGCACTTCTTATATATCCAGTGAACCAACTCATTGGGAGTTGGGTCTACTACCATTTCTACTTTCCACTGGTAACTTTTACCTTTAGTAACTGATCATAGCACAGCTGCAGTTTCTTACTATGGGTGACCAGGTAACCATCCATGAGTCAGTTTCCTCATTGTCTGCCCTTCTATCTTTCTCTTCAAAAAACACATGTTTCCATAAACCAGGACCATTCTAACAAATCCCACGCCTGACACCAACCAAAAAGGGTTCCTGGACCCAATTCCATTGTGTGTGTGTGTGTGTGTGTTGAGGGGTAGGGGAGCTTCTTGGACACTTTCAGGGTGTCTAAGAATTCAGTTCAATTCTGACACTATCTACCTGGAGATAGAATCACATTCCACAGGTAAAGGGCTCAGTCCCACAAGACCACCTTCCTCTTCAGATACCATCACAGCCCAGGTTTCTACTTGTGCTTCTGACCAACTGGCTATAAACTGGAGGTTCTGAACGACACCTTGCAACTCAGGATGCCGTTGCAAGTCAAGTTTGTTACCTATGCTTCCGACAGACTGGTTATAAATCAGAGGTTCCCATGACCCCTGTCTTGGCTTTGATTAATTTGCTAGCACAGCTCACAGAATTCAGGAAGACCAATTTACTCACTAGATTACCAATTATTATAAAATGACACTGAAGAATACAAATCAACAAACAGATGAAGAGATGCATAGGACGAGGTCCTGAACAAGGGATCTGATGTCCTTGTGGAGCTTGGGGCCCCACACAGTGGCATGCAGAAGTGTTCTGGTCCCCAGATGTGGAAGCTTTGAAAAAGGGCCAAAAAGCTCTCCTTTGGGGCTTTTATGGAGGCTTCATTACAGTCATAATTGACCAAATCATTGGCCAGTGGTGCCTGATTCAACCTCAGCCCTCTCCTCTCCCCAGAGCCTGGGGAGGAATTGGGCAGGACTGAAAGTTCCAACCTTCTAATCACATGGCAACTAGCTCCCACCCTGGGATGGGATTCAAAGTCACCTTCATTAACATAAGCCTAGTTGTGATGGAAAGGGCTTGTTATGAATAACAAGACACCTATTTCACTTTTACGCCTTGAAGTAGTTTCTGGAACTGAGGCCAGGAAACCAAATATTATAACAGAAGATGCTTCCATTGCTCTTACTGATCAGAAAATCCAAGGGTTTGGGGAGCTGTGAGATAGGAACTGTGGATGAAGACCAAATACATCTGTGAATGACCAACTGTTTATAGATTTCTTATAAATCACAGTATTGCATACACCAAAATTCCAGACTCCCCAGAAAGGGGCAAGCAGGTGTACAGCATAAGCCACATGGCTGTACAGTGTGGGCATATTGATCACTTTTCCATGTGCTTATTAGATATTTGTGTATCTTTGTAGGACTGTCCTTTGCCCATTTTGCAGTCAGGTTATTTGTCTTTTTGTGGTTAGGTTCTGAGAGTTCTCTATATATTGTCTCTCTATATCTTATCAGATATACAATTTCCAAATATTCTTCCCATTCTGTGAGTTGCCTTTTTTACTCTGTTGTTAGTGTCTTTTGATGCACAGAAGTTTAATTTTCATAAAATCCAGTTTGTCTGTTTTTTGTTGCTGGTGCTTTTTGGTGTCATTGCCAAATCCAGTGTCATGAAGCTTTTGCCTTATGTTTTCTTCTAAGAATTTTATAGGCTTAACTCTTATATTTTGCTCTTTGATCAATTTTGAGTTAATTTTTGGGTATGGTGCTAAATAAGCATTGAACTTCATTCTTTTGCATGTGGGTATCCAGTTTCCCAGGACCATTTGCTGAAAGACTGTCCTTTCCCCCGTTAAATGTTCTTGGCACCCTTGTCAAAAATCATTTGACCATATATGTGACAGTTTATTTCTGGGCTCTCTATTATGTTCCATTGATCTATATGTCTGTCTTGATACCAGTACCATATTGCCTTGATTACTGTAGTTTTGTAGTAATCAGGATATGTGGGTCCTCCACCTTTGTTGTTCTTTTTCAAGATTGCCTTGGCCATTTGGGATCCTATGAGATTCCATGTGAGTTTTAGAATGTATTATTCTACACCTGCAAAAAAAATTCATTGAGAATTTTGATAGAAATTGCATTGAATCTGTAGAAACGCTTTGGGTAGTATTGGCATCTTAACAATATTAGGTCTTCCAATCCATGAATATGGGATAGCTTTCCATTAATTTATGTCCTCTTTGGTTTCTTTCAGCAGTGTTTTGTAGTTTCTGTATACAAATATTTCACCAAATTCATCTATTAGTTCTAATAGGTTTTTGTGTGTGTGTGGAATTGTTAGCATTTTCTGCACATAACATTGTATCATTTGTGAACAGAGAGAACTTTACTTGTTCCTTTCTAATGTGGATGCCTTTTGTTTCTTTTTCTAGCCTTATTGCTCTGGCTAGAATTTCCAGTACTATGTTGACCAGAAGTAGCTAAAACAGGTATCTTGGCCTTGTTCCTGATCTTGGAGGAAAAGCTTTCAGTCTTCCTCCATTAATTATGGTATGAGCTGTGGGTTTTTCCACATATGGCTTTTATTATGTTAAGATATTTTCCTTCTATTCCTACTTTGTTGAGTATGTTTATGATGTAAGAGTGTTGAATTTTGTCAAATGCCTTTTCTGCATCAACTGAGATGATCATGTGTTTTTTTTTCTTCATTCTGTTAATATGGTATGTTACATCGATTGATTTTTGTATGTTGAACCCTGCATCCCAGAAATAAATCCCGCTTGGTCATGGTGTATGATCCTTATGATCTGCTGAATTTGGTTTGCTAGTATTTTGTGGAGAATTTTTGCATCAGTATTCATAAAGGTTATTGGTCACTAGTTTTCTTTTGTCGTAGTGTCTTTGTCTGACCTTGGTATCGGCAATGTTAGCCTCATAGAATGAGTTGGGAAGTATTTCCTGTTCTTTAGTTTTTTGGAAAATTTTGAGAAGGCTTGGTATTAGTTTTTTAAATGTTTGGTAGAAACCCAGCAGCATGTAACCAACATGAAAAATTACTAGATAGTCCCCTTTTTTATTTTCCACACTACATCTTGGGAGCCTGGTGCGTGCTTTGCACTCCCAGCTTGTCTTAGCTCACAGTCCACACATTCCAGTACTCGGCAGTCCCTGCATCAGCGCAGATTCAAACTTACCAAGGAAGGGATGGCAAGAAAGCAGCAACAGCCATGACTAATCATAACTTTAGCTTGTGTTCACTGAGCGCTTCCTCAGGGCTGGGCCCTATTCTAGTTGCTTGGAGAGGCTCAGCCCTCCAGATTTGACAGACATCTCCAGCTTCTCTCCTCGCGTGGCCTGTCCTCCACTCCTAGCCACCTTGGTTTCTTGATTGTCTTCTAGCTCAGCGCCACCCCCATCCCCCCACCCAAGCCACCACCTCTTATCTTTCCTGGGCAGATTCCAAGGGAGGAACCTGATGGGCTCCTATGTTCTTTGGTGGGTCAGGGGTTCCCAGCACAGTGTCAGGGAGATAGAGGGGGGTCCCCCAGAGCCCACGGACAAGGCTGGCACCTGGAGGCTGGGGGTGTCTGAGGCCCTATCCTGCCGGGGCATTTGGCCTCTTTCCAAAGGCCACAGTCTTGGCCACTCGGGGGTCTCCTGCTCCCACTAATTCTCATAAACCAACCATCCATTCTGGTGTCAGCAAAACCTGTCTTAAAGGGCCAGGGGGTAAACATTTTCAGCTTTGCAGGCCAGAGGGTCTCTGTCCCAGTTACTCAGCTAGTTGTTGTAGCACAAAAGCAGCTCAGTAAGTACCCGAATGGGTGTTCTAGGAAAACTGTATATATTTACAAAAGCAGGCGGTTGCCATCGCTTGCCAGTCCCCACTCTACCCCTGTCCTCGCACCCCACGGCTTCTGCCCATGTTCCCCTCATCTTCTCTTTGCTATTGTCCTTCTGCTGCTCCTGTCTTCCTCTTGCTTTCCACAGCTGTGGTGGCTTTCCCTTCCTGAGGCTCTGCTCAGGATCCCTGATGCCACCATCCCCAGTTATGAGCAAGAGATGCTACTTGCCCAAAGCTGGGGGTTTCATTCATTCTGCAAATGCCCCCTGGTCCTACATCCTGGTCTGGACAGTGTTTATGAGCATAAGATGCCAAACATCTGGTGGGTTTCCTGTGCCCAAGACCCAGCTCTGTCCTCCCATCAGTTGATGAGTTCCCTGGCCCAGGAGTGGTGGCCTTGTCCCCCTTGACAAGGCCTGGAGAGCAGCTGCCCTATCTGCATCCAGGCTGCCCCATCCTGCTTCTCCCGCTTGCAACTCTGTCCTTCCCACACCCACTCTGGCTCCCCATCATCCTTGAGGGCAGGAATTTTTGTTCTAGTCACTGCCATGTCCCTAGGCTATGGTGCCCAGGAGGGTTTGATAAACACCTGATAAGTGCCCCTTGAGTAATTGAACAGATGGATGCTGCTGAAGCAGCAGAGCATTCCAGGTACTGCTGCTTTAGGGGCTCAACCTCCAAAACTCCCTCTTCCAGGAAGTCCTCGTTGGTTGCCCCCTCCCACAGGCCCTGGGGATGTCTGTGTCCAGGGACTAGCCAGGAAGGATCCAGGCACTGAGGGGTTGGCCAGGGTGTTTGCAGGGTTCATTGAGTAACTGCCGCTCACAGGGAGGGCTTGTCAACCATAAAACGGTGAGATCAGACCTCTGCCAGGGAGGGAGCCACTCAAGAGGGGTGCAGGTGGAGCTGGGAGCCTCATCTCAGGCCCTGGGTCTCAGCCCCTTTCCTGTCCCTGGAGCTCACGACTGACCCCATCCCTGTTGCCCACAGGGTCAGCTGGCAGTCGGCCAGGAGGGTCAGCAGCCCCACCCAGCTCCCCTGTGTACCTCGACCTGGCCTACCTGCCCAGTGGGGGCAGTGCCCGCCTGGTGGACGAGGAGTTCTTCCGGCGGGTGCGTGCGCTCTGCTACGTCATCAGCGGCCAGGACCAGCACAAGGAGGAGGGCATGCGGGCCGTCCTAGATGCGCTCCTGGCTGGCAAGCAGCAGTGGGACCGGGACCTCCAGGTGAGTGACCAGCGGGGGCCTCAGGACAGTCCTGAGGGCAGCAGATGGCAGGGTGGGGTCAATGCTTCCTAATGTCTTCCTGTTAAACCCGCACAGTCCTGTGAGGTCGAAGTGACCTTCACCCACATCAGAGGAGGGAGCAGAGCTCAGGGAGACTAAGCCATGCCCCCATGGCCATG
The DNA here is from genome assembly GCF_036321535.1 of Camelus dromedarius. Lineage (NCBI taxonomy): Eukaryota > Metazoa > Chordata > Mammalia > Artiodactyla > Camelidae > Camelus > Camelus dromedarius. The sequence goes on from NC_087462.1 coordinate 9,972,512, forward strand.
GGGCAGTGAGGCCAAATGCCAGAGTCCCTCCCAGCCCTCAGGACTATGTTCCTGTTACATCCACTTCCTTGTGTGTCTGCACAAACCTGGATGAGGGCGTGGATGGGGCTGGTTTGATCACCTCCCCTGACCTCTGCCCCTTAACCTCCCCAACATTATGAGGATTGGCCAGGAGGAAACAGGGAGTGTGTGGTATCTATGCAGCTGAGAAAGTTGAGAATTGGCCCCAAGGGCTGGCGTCATTTCCACAGGAAGCTTTGAAGTAGAACCTTGAAGGGGGAGGCGAGTTTAGGTAGAAGGAGTCTCCAGGTACCTGGCTGCCCACTCAGGAGTTGAGTGTGTGACACCTGGCCTGGCACACAGTTTCTGGAGCAGCTGGGAGGGAGAGTCCTGGGCCAAGGGCACAGCACAGGCAGAGGCCGAAGTGGGGAGCAAGCTTGGTGCATTCAAGGAGCTGGAGGGAGGCCTGGGGAGTGAAGAGTGGGAGAGGGTGGTGGAGGGTGGGTGGAAGCGTGGAGAGGAATTCACAGAGGAGTAGTCTGGTCTCCTGGATTGTAGAAGGGACCTTGGGGGCTGTGGGAAAGAGAAGGGACTTCAGGGACTGGCTGGCAGTGGCTACAGACATCCAAGCGAGAGAGAATGGAGGCAGAGCAAAGGTGGTCAGAGAAGAGGGGCCTCAGCGGCCATGGGGCTGGGGCAGGAGGGAAGAGGGTGCTGCCCCTCACCATTGGTCTATCTGTCCCACCCACAGGTGACCCTGATCCCCACCTTCGACTCAGTGGTGATGCACGAGTGGTACGAGGAGACACATGCCCGGCACCAGGCGCTGGGCATCACGGTGCTGGGCAGCAACAGCACCGTATCCATGCAGGATGAGGCCTTCCCTGCCTGCAAGGTGGAGTTCTAGCCCCGCCCCCAACCCTGCCCCTCTGCCCAGAGTCTGCCACTGTCCTGAGATTCACCTGCGATGGAAATAAACCAGGTACTCCGCTCAGCTGTGGCCTCAGTTCCTTCTGCTGGCGGGAGACTTAGCACCCAGGCCCATCATTGCTGCCATGTGGGTCCTCAGTTCTAGGGAGACAGGCTCTGCAGAACCCCCAGTGGCCCCCAAATCAGGCACTCTCTGGCCTCTAGGTCCCAGATGGGAAAACCCAGGACCAGGGGAGGCAGGGCCTCTTAAGTAATGACCTATGGCCAGTGGAGCTCACTGCTGACCACGGCCTTCCAGCCCAACCTAGCCACCTAAGGGGCCCACATTATAGACTGGGAGGGCAGCTGCCAGACCCTGGCCACACAAACCAGTTGGTGGCTGAGGTGAGATCTGAACCCCAGTCTCTATGATCCAAAGCCATTAAACAAAAGTTGCCTTCTGTTCCTAGAGATAATCGGCACTCATGGCAGGAAAGTCTCACTCTACAGAAAAGTCTTAAAAAGCAATCTGAACCTTAAGGTTATAAAACATTAATTTCCTTATGAACCCTCTCCCTGATCTCTATGTCCTGCACATACAGAAACATCTAGATAACATTTTCATTAAGATGCCATTTGTACTGGGTCGAATGGTGACCTTAAAAAACATGCAACCAAGTCCTAGCCCCCAATACCTACCCGCCTTTTCCCATAAGGATGGACTTCTTGGTCCAGGATCGCAGGATAAGATACTGTTTGTACGTGAGGCCACATCACCCTGATTTTTCATCTTGGCCAAACTGTTGAGTACAGGTGCTGTCTCCTTGTTTTCATTTTATTTCTTTCTGGAAGTTTTCTTGTATTTATTTTTCATTGGCTGGTTCAGTTTTTTTTTTATTAGATGCTTGTCTTTTGCTCATTCATACATCATAATATTTTTTTCAATAGGGACAACAAACTTGTTAAAATTTTTAAAACACGTAACATAAAATTTACCATCTTAACCATTAATAAACTTTTGTGTTGTAAATTTTTTCCCAAATTTACCTTTCAGTTTTGTTTATGAGCGGTTTTGCTGCAAACATTTTATTTTTTATGATTTTCAGATTTGAAACACTCCTTCCTCCCTGAATAAGATCCCACATGCGTTGTTTGTTTCCAAATCTGTTCTAATCCATCACCAACCTTTCTGGTCATCTCCGTATTGATTTCATTGGCATAGCTCATCAGGCAGGTTCTTTCTCCTTAATTTTACTTTTTTCATTCATAAAAAGTTGTTTTTACACGCTCATTCCTCTTGGAGTTCTAGCATCTCCACGGGGGTGGGGGGGTGGGGTCTGAACACATGAATAAGAAATGCTGTCAGCCTCTGCTTCTAACCAGGTAGGGAGCTAGATTCCCAATAAAAACTACTAAAATTACTGGGTAAAGTTGAGTTCAATTTTGACTAATGTATCAGTGAGCAACCAGAAAGTAAGGAACAGTCAGAGGCCACAACGTCAGTGCAGACAGAAGCCCCAGGACGGAAGCAGCTTTTGTGTTAGACAAGGCAGGTTTGGTCTTCCGTTTTCATGGGCCTTCAAGAGGGTGTGTCTGATAAGTGAAGGCCTCAAAGCAAGAAGTAGAACTCAAAATAAGATCTTCCCAAGAATAGAAAGCAAACTTGGGTGGATGACATGCTTTAAAGTAGTCCAGGATGGTGGTGACCCTGGGGCTCTGCTGGAAGAGCCTTCAACCTCAGTCTTTAAAAATTCCTCCAATCACATCCCAGGGAATATGAGCCAGCATCAAAACTCACAGCCTGTCAATGCCAACAGCAAAGACCTGGTATCTTTAATCCTGATGCCTTTGCTGTATTTAATCCTGAAATGTGAACAAAGAGCAAGAGAGAGTAATATCTGTAGAAAAGCCAACTAGAACTAAGAGAAAATAAAAAGCAAATAATTGGATTGGGTCAACAGTGGATTTGAGATTGCTGGAAAGAAAATTGGTGAACTGGGAAATGAAACTGAATTAATTTCCCAAATATGGGAAGAGAAAAAGGAGGTTAAATGCAGAAGAGAGCGAACAGAGGCAGACTCTGAAGGGGATGATGATGGAGAATTTTCTAGAACTAATGAAAGGCATCAATTCACCAATATTCAGAAAGCCAACCAAATCCCAAGCAGGATATATGAAAAGGTAACTGAAAATACAGAAAACCAAAGTCAACAATAAAAGGGAAAATGGCAGACTGAGAATCAGCTCCTCAGCCCCGTAACGTGAAAGTCAGGGACAGTGGGGTACCATCTTCAAACAGAAAAAAAAATAGCAAACCAGACGTTCTCACCCAACAGAAATGTCTTTGGAGGATGAGAGAGAAATGAAGACCCCATTGAATGAAATTCTGAGAGAATTTTTTCAGGCAGAAAAATGTGATCCAGGTGGAAGGGCTGACTTGCAGAAGGAAACAGCAAAAAAAAGTGGGAAATACATGGGTGCAGCTAAAGAAACATCACCCTGGGGGAAGCTATAATTCAGTGGTAGAGTGCATGCTTAGCATGTTCAAGGTCCAGGGTTCAATCCCCATTACCTCCATTTAAATAAATAAACCTAATTACCTACCCCCCACAAAAAAAGAAAATTAAAAAAAAAATCACCCTCATTAACAAGAATTATAATGTCCAATATGTAGGATTAAGAGGTAAATTAAATTTAGGCAACAATGGCAAATAAATAAGAGCTGAGTGGAGTAGAGGTTTTTAAATCTTTGTATTGTTTGAGGAAAGAGTAATATGTTACTTAGTTCAGCAGAGTAGGAATATTAATGGTTTCAGTAAATACTGGGAGAATAGAACTAGTTTATAACTTCCAAATTAGTAGAGCAGGAAAAAGAAAGAATCTGAAATAATCCTTCCATTGGGAAGGAGATACAATTAGAAAGCACAGAATAAGATAATGGAAATACATATACATTTGCCAGTAATTTAAATAAATGTAAATGGACCAGAACTCCAGTTAAAAGACAAAAGATTGTCAGACTATTTATTTTAATTCGTATTTTATGCTATTTACAAGAAACATCTAAATATGAAGATACTGAAAATTTGAAAGTGAAGGATGGGAAAAAACAAACCTGACAAATACTAAAGAAAAAAATTAAAGCTGATATGCCCATATTAATAAGGTTATATTTTTGGTATATTAATAGAAATAAGGAATATGAAAACTTTTAATTCACAGTTCCAAACTTATGTGCACCTAATAGAGGCCTCAAAATAAAGTTAAGAACCACTAGGGGGAAATGTTTATGTTTTTTAACCTATTAGTAGGTTTTTTCAACACTGATTTATCCTTACATTCCTAGAAAGAGCTCCACTTCGTATTTTTATTTTAGTCAGTTGTGGGGGGTTATGGGGGGGTAAGGGTCTGGGCTTTGGCCCTCAATACTTGGTGACCGTCTTTCCCTGCCCTTTAGATTTATGATGTTGCCGTCTTTCTCATAGCCCTCACTCAGCAGCCCATCGTGACAGAACTTCCACCACCTAGAACATCAGGTGGCAGAGGTGGCAGGAGAGGAGAAAGGGACGTGGCAAATCAGGCACCAGCTCCTAAGGCTTCCACCAGAAAGCTGTGTGCCACTTGCACCCTCATTTCATTGGCCAGAGCAAGTCACATGACTGCCTAGTTCAGGCGTTGCAAGGTACACTCCTCTCGCATCTGGAAGGAGGAGAATCAGAGAAATAGCGGTGAGAATCAATGAATAACTACCGACAAGTCCTCCTCCCAAAGAGATTTTTCTCCTGGAAGGAGGTTGGCAAGATTTTTCTGTAAAAAACCAGATAGTTTATTTGTTTGTTTTTTGGTGTTGTCGGCCACACAGCCTGTCCAGATCTCAACTCTGCTGTTGCAGCAGAACGAGTGAAAATAGCTGTATTCCAAAAAAAATTCACTTACAGAAACAGGCTAGTGGGCTGGATTTGGCTTTTGGGCTGTCGTTTGCCAACTCCTGGTCTAGGGCATTACGCTTGACTCTTTCCCATCTACCTGCTAGAACAGTCTGGGGCCTGGAGTTCCTCACCCCCTCGTCCTCTTCTCTTTCCTCTGTCTGTCTCTTTTCCTCCCTCTCCCCCAATCCCTCCTGACAGCTGTCTGGCCCAGCCTCTAAGGAGCACGCACTAAAAATATCTGGGCGGTAGCCGCGGAAGCACCTGGGGACCCCCAAGCATGTGGCAGGAGCCAGGTGTACGACCTTGGCCCGGGCACCCACTCTCTGTGCCGCCTGCTCGTCGGCAGCCCCTCCCAGATACTCACCCTGAGCCTGATCCGCCCCCTGGTTTCTCGTGTTGCTTCAACAACCAGATCAGCCTCCAGGCCTTTGCATCCGCTGGTGTTCCCTCCCTGGAATGCCACCATCCAGCCATCCATCAGTCAACAAATATTGGATGCTCCCCTCACGGGGCAGTGTCAAGTAGGGGAGCCAGACACATAGGCGGGGACAACCACCCACGCTGTGGGGTGTGGTGGGTGGCATGGGGCGCCACAGGAGCCCCACATGCCTGGGGATGGGAGAGAGCTTCATGAGTATGGAAAGGATTAAGCCACACTAGGGAATGAGGGAGAGCATGGCGGGCGGAGGGACCCGCACAGGCAGTCTTGGTCTTTTAGAGGAACCGAAAGGAGACTGGTAAAGTTGGGGAGGCTGAGGGGCCGGGCCGGCCCTACAGCTGCTTGGATACCTCACTGAGTAGTTGGGACTTCCCCTTCCAAGGGCTGGGGGTGGGGCTGGGGAGGCGGAGCCAAGCTGGGGAGCTATGAGCAGGCCAGGTTCGATTGAGGTTCCGGAGGCGATACCGGGTGGGGCTGAGGGAGACCGGGTCCCTAGTGGAGCATGGCCAGGGCACTTTTCTGGACTGATGTGGGCTCTTGGGAGGCTGTGATAGAGGAGGAAGGGATAGCCTCTCCCGGAAAGAGCAGCACAAAACCTCTCATCTTCCTAGCCCACCAACTAGAGCCGTTTCTCCAGGAAGCCCTCCCTGCTTTCCCTCTGGTCCCCACCCCCAGCCTAGGCCCTCTTTCTGTTCTTCCTGACTGACTCCCTTTAAAATGCCACCCTGTCTACCAGTAAGTCACCCTCTTTTGCTTCCTTCTAGTCCATAACCTGGGCTGTTTCTGGGACAAGGACAAATCCCACACAGTATGTGCCTTTACCCTCCCTGGCACATAGTAGATGCTCAAGAAATGTTGGTTGTGTCCCAGCTTGGCAGCACTGGGAATGTGTCCTTGGGAAAGTAACAATACTCTGGACCCCCACCCCACCCCACACCCAATCTTGGAAAGAAGAAAATTGGCCTGAACCTCTAGGTATCCTTGGGCTGTGTTGGTGGTGACTGGACCCCTCAAGTTTCCTTTTCCAAGGCCAGACAGTCCTGTTCTGCATCCTGTCCTCCCCACAGCATCTTTGGGTATCCAAGGGCAGGGCAGGTGAGAATTTCAGCACCAGTGCAGCTGTCAAGCCCTTCCTCTGACATGTCCACTGTGTGACTTCAGAGAGTAGCCTCTTGTCCACCAGCCTCAGTCCCCTTGCCTATAAAACAAGAATTACCCCTGTCCCTTCCCCACCTTGCCCCTGGCCCAGGCTTAAGGGAGGCGTGTATGACGGTATAAATGCAGTTCAGACCCCATCTGGCTGGTATGGGTGGTGCCAGCCCATGGAGGGGGAGAGGGCCAAGACTAACACAACGCCTCAGCCCTGGGGGTTCAGCACTGGGCTGTAAGGAAGCCAGACCAGAGCTTTCATGTAGGAAATGAAAGCTAAGTTACCAGTCAGATGGGAAGCTGGGAGGAGAGCACTCCAGGCGGAAGGAACAGCAGGTGCAAAGGTCCTGAGGTGGGACTGATTGGGTGGGACTGCCCCGAGAAGGGCATGGCCAGGCTGCACAGGGGGATGGGGTGTGGTCTTTACTGAGGCTGCTGGGGAGGATTTGGAGCTGAAGAGATAGGTGATCAGTTTCTGTTTGAAAACCCCGCTGTGGGTAAAAATTCACATCCTGAAGCCACTATACCTGCACCCCTGAATGGAATAATGAAGTAAATGGAGAGTGGATGGTGGGAGCTAGGTTTCTCACTGTTGGGAGATTACAGACAGTCAAGGAGGGAGGCTAGGAGGATCCAGTTAGTAATGGATTGCATGTGGAGACAACTGCATGAACCCATGTTTAACCTCAAATAGATATGGTTACAGATGAAAATATAGATCTGTGTACAGACACAGGTTAGTATACACACGTATATGTCCTTGCTCTGTCAGCTGAGAGGGCCTAGAAGCAACACCCAAGTAGTGACCAGTGCACCTACTGCTCAGATCTTGGTTTCTATTATTCTCCAAAGAAAGGCACCAGGGCTGTTCTTTGGCTGATTCTAGGACTGGGGCAGGAAATATACCAGATGAGCTTGGAGTATTTTGCAGTGACCAAGTAAGGGAAGTGTTAAAACAAACAAACAAACAAACAAAAAACCAAGAAAAAGAAGAAAAAAGAGGACACTAATGATCTCATCTACAAAAGAAACAGACTTGCAGACATAGTAAAAAATCTTATGGTTACTGGGGAAAGGGGGGTGGGAAGGGATAAATTTGGGTGTTTGAGGTTTGCAAATGTTAACCACCATATATAAAAACAGATAAAAACCAAATTTCTTCTGAATAGTATAGGGAACCATAGTCAATATCTTATAATAACTTTTAACGAAAAAGAATATGAAAATGAATATATGTATTATATATATATATATATATATATATATATATGCATGACAGGGACATTGTGTTGTACACCAGAAATTGACACATTGTAACTGATTATACTTCAACAACAACAAGAACAAGAACAACAACAACAACAAAAAAAAAAAGCAAGAGAGAAAGAAAGAAAAAAGAGGATGTGGCAGATGGGGGGGCGTGTCAGAAGGACACGAGAGCCAATTGAATAAGCTTCCCGTGGCCGAAGCTGGAACAACTGGAGCAAGAAAATCAACTAAGTAGTATTGGATTATAACCCAAAGTGTAAAATAAATATCCATGAGTCCACATTGATATGAATGATTGAATAGAAAAAGAAATGGGGGGAAGAGATCTATTTCCCATCAGAGGAATTCCAAATAATTTTTGCCCTCGAGGAGGGGGAGACTGATTCCTTATCCCTTAGATGTGGGCTGTGCAAAGAGACTTCTTCCAAAAGGTACAGCAGGAAAAGGGGGACAAGAGTAACTTTACAGTCCTGACAGACACTACCTCAGACCTTAGGTGATCTCGACATCACAGTGAAAATTCACATTGAGAGCATGTGGTCTGGGCATGGTGTGATAAGGGAGTTTCACCTCTGATCCTCTCTAAATCTATCACCTCATTCTAACGCAGAGAAAAAAATTCAGACAAATTCCAATTGTGGCAATCATATTATAATGTATCATATTACAAATGTATCAAATCAACATGTTTACACATTAACTTGACACCATGTTATATGTCAAGTAGAGTTCAATTTAAAAAAAAATTTTTTAATCCCAATTGAGGGGCAGCCTATGAAACGTCTGACCAGTTCTCTTCAAAACTGTCAAGGTCATCAAAATCAAGAAAGTCTGAGACACTCTCTTAGCCCAGTGGAGGCTGAAGAGACATGATGACTAAATGTAATGTGGATCTTGGGACAGAAAACAGACATTAGGGGAAACTGAGGAAATCTGAATAATGTGCTATTTTAGTTAAGAATAGTATCTCAATATCGATTGGTTCACTAATTGTGACAAATGTACCATATTAATGTAAGATGTTAGTAATAGGGAAAATTGGGTATGGGTTACACAGGGACCCTCTGTATTATCTTCACAATAAATAAATCAAAAAATTGCTTTATAATAAAAAGTTTATTTAAAAAAATAGCAACCTATAGTTGCCATGGAGAACAGGGATTGTCTGGGGCAGAGGTGGAGGCAACAAGAGGCCCAAGTAGGAAGCCCAGGCAGCATCCAGGCTGGAGATGACTGGGCCTGGGCCCAGGCCACCGCAGGGTACAGAAAAATGAGCAAATTGGGGGTGTTTCAGAGACTTAGGGCCAGGAGAACCAACATGAATAATGAAGGGAAGAGAAGGCTCTCAGAGACTCCCAGGCCTCTGGCCACACTCTTGAGCTGCCTTTCTAAGCCAGGGAGGCTGGTGGGGGAATAGGCTTGGGGGTCAGTCAGATCATACGGGTATTTGAGTGAAGAGTTGAATGGAGGACCAGCAGGCGCTGTATAAATCTCATTATACGAGGACTCAGCCGAGGGCGACGGGGGCCCTTCAGATTTGTGACATGACAACATTCTTAAGGGTAGTTCTCCCCACTCCTGGGGCCAGATCCTGAGACTGCCCTCATAAGTCTGTGGACTTGCTGTGTGGCCTCCAGGAGCCTTCTATGAGCCTCAGTTTCCCCAACTGTAAAACAAGGATCAATAATGGCCTTCTCACAGGCTTGTAGGGGTAATCAAATGAGTCCTTCTCGGCTCCTGACACACACTGGGAGCTCAATAAACTGTAGTCACCCTTCCCACCCGGTCTCAGGTGGAAGGAGTGGGGCCGATCGCTTTAAATTATGCAAATAATTGCGGGTAGTGGAGCCAGGGGAGATTAAAAAAGGAGCCGCTTCTCGGACTCAGCCAACCAGCGCGCTGGGCTGGCGGAGCAGGCCGCCTAAATTTCCCAATGGGCGGCAGCGCGCACTCAGAGCCCGCCCCTGCCTCCCAGGCAGCCGCGGGGGGTGGGGACTCTCTCGGCCACGCCCAGGAGGCGGAGCCAGCTGGTGGCCGCGCCGCAGCCGCGGAGGGAAGGGAGGGGAGGGACGGGCTCCGGTGTCAGCGACCGAGCCGCAGGTGGCGGCGGGCGCGGGGCTCGGCTGGAGCTCGGAAGGTGAGTGCTGTCCCCGAGACACCCTCGAAACCCCCTGGCTCGCGCAGCCTCCCATGCGCGCCGCGCCCGGCAGCCCCGCCGGTCCCGGGGGTCAAAGGCGCGGCGGGGCGTGAGGGATGGCGAACAGGGGGCGGGGGGCTGCGCGGTGGGCGTCCCAGCCAACCCCCAGTGATAATAGGGGGTCCACGAAGGGAGATAGAGACCTCTCCCAAATCCGCCATCTCCTGGCCTACAGCTGGAGCGTGCCGCGGAGCGGCTATGAAGCGAGACCCCTCCCCAAATCCCTTTATTCTAAGCCTGGATCTGCGTCTAGATTTGGGGGCTGCAAAGATTGGGGCGCTGCTCTCCTTCCAGCCTGGGACCCAGGACAGCTGAAGTGGAGACCACCTCCCAATTTCCCTCTTCCCAGCTCCGGCCTGCAGACCCCCGGGGACGAGACGAGGAACACCCTTCCCCTTTTCTCTGCTGTGAACCCCAATCTAGGCCTGGTTGAGAAGCTTAGGGTCACCTGGCCCCTCTTTTAGAGTATCCTATCCCAGCCCCCTACCACAAGGATGGGATAGGGGGGAGGGTTTCACTGGTATCCTCTTCAGGGACCCCAAGGTCGGAATTCTGTGGAGGAGGTCAGTGTGAGGTAGGTCTCTTGCCTGGCAGGGACTGGCCAGGCCAGGCCTAGAAGAGTCTGGAGCATGGACTTGGGGGTGGTCCTTGCTTCAGTGGGGGTGGGTAGTGAGCATCTGTTCCCAGGGATTAAAATAAATCGAGGTAAATTAGGATCTCGCGGGAGGCTGATTGCGAGTGGGGTGCGGAGGAGGGTTGGGAGGTGGGCAGCCCCTCCATCTGCCTTGGATCCCAGAATTCACCTGCCCCAACCGCAGTGGGGACCATAAAGAGGTGGCTTCAGATGGACCTGCCTCACAGGTGACCTTGGGCAGGTGACAGACCTCCCTGAGTCTTGTTTTTGTTTTGTTTTAATGGGATTGAGGCTTTGGTGCCTGTAGTCTACAGATTCTGAAACCCACCCACCCCATCTTTTGCCAGATTGTGACTCCACCCTTTTGCTTAAGATGTCAGTGGTTGGGGGTGAGAGACCAATGGGTTTGGAGATCCTTCCCCCATAAGCCTTGCTGGCCTCAGTTTACTGCACTGCATAATGGGTTGATGGTCACACTCTGCCATTGCTGAAGAGGGCTGCTCTGCCAGACAATAAAATGTATTACCAAGCTGCTATCATCAGAATAGGGGCCCTGGGCACACCCTGACCCACATACCTTCACCCACGCCAAGGACAAGCCAGTTCCTGGGCGGGATCCTGGGCAGGATCCTGGGCAGGAGGAGGTGGGAGGCGCTGGGCCAGTCTATCCCCTGTCCTTTGGAGCTCCATCCCTGTGGTGGGGCTGGGAGTCCAACACTCCCAGGCTGAAATCCAGCTCTCCTGTGTGCGGCTTTATTCCTCCTGCCCCTTGGTGTGTTCTTCTGTGAAATGGGCTGAATCCCCCCTTGGAAGATCAGAGCAGACTGGGAGAACGGGAGCATTTGATATCTGTAAATGCAGACATTATCACTATAATACTATAATCATTATCATACAATATTATATTACTACAATATTGTAATTATAATACTAGTTACAGTATTAGTGAGCATAAATGGGGTCACAGCTGACCCAGGTTGAGGCAGGGGTAGGAGAGGGGAAAGTCTGCAAGGGTGTTATCTGCTGTGTCTCCAGAGCTCAGTAGTCAGGTACACAGTTGATGATCAATAGGTGTTTGCCCAGTGAAGTGATGGAGAGGGAGGGGACCAGTGGGGAAGGACTGAAAAATTCCTGAGCATAAGCTCAGATGCCGTTCGACAGCTCAGTCACTGTGGGACATGGGGCTGGTGCCTAAGTTGCCTCATTACGGGTGATGGCTGAGATGAGACACTGCCTCCAAGTGCCACTGTGAGAATCAAGCCAGATTGTGTAAATGGTCACAGCCCTGGTGGCCGGCCCTAGAGGAGAGGAAGCGCATGACAGAGCTGGTCCTTGAAACAGCATAGTCAAGAGGCTGATCACAAGAAAGAAAGAGAAAAATACCAAATTGGCCCAACTGTGAACAATCTGGAGTCCAAGGGTGGGGGTAAGGGGGCAAAATAACAGATCCTGTTTCACAGGACCCTGGATGCCCAGAGAGGTCAGGGGCAGCCCAAGGTGACCCAGTGAGAGTCAGGGTCTCCAGTTGACCCATCAGGAGCAGGAGTCCTGCCTTCTTTGCTGACTTGGTTCTTGTCGTGTTTTATCTGCTCCTGGACCTGCTCGAATGCCGGACCAGCACGAAGCCCCAGGGTTTTGGGAACTGGTGCTGAGGAGGCTGGATCTCTAGCTTGTATCAGACACCCCTGGAAAAGACTCTTTTCCTCACTTCCAGCAGCCAGAGGATAGGGCATCTGGGTCATACTGTGTGACCTTGGACAAGTCCCTGTCCATCTCTGGGTTTTGCCCTGGCGCTACGGAGGCTGGGGGACCTGGGTTTGAGCTGACCTCTCCATCAGATGCAATGACCCCCGTGTCTCAGGCACAATCCTTTTAGGAGTCCATAAAGGTGTCTTAACTTCTTTTAAAATCATAAGGAAAAAAACAAGCTTTGGGGATCAAAGAAAAACATTTAATATGTGGTATTAATATATCATCATCTCTGTGACAAATGCAGTTGTAAAATATAGTTTAAATTCTTTTTTTTTTTTTTTTTTTTTAGTGATGGAAGGGGCTCATGAAAGCAAAAGTGCCTCAGGCCTATGAAAGTCTTAATGAGGCCCTGTGTTCGAGTCTTGGGGCTCCCATTATGGGCTGTGGAAACTTGGGCACGTGGACTCTCTGAGTCTCAGGTTCTGCCCCTAGTGAAACAGACATCATTGACCCACCTCAGAATGGGAAGATGTGAAATGTTTAGCCCAGGGCTGGTGCTCAATTTGTGGATGCTGTTATTTCACAATTGTCAAGATTATTTGCTTGGTAATAGAAGCCCCAGCTGGGGGCCTCAGCTGCAGAGGCCTCAGTTTACCCACACATGGCCTGCGTGGTTCCAGGAAGGTCCCATGGGGGCTGGTCTAGGGGGAAGGTGAGGTGGCGGTTGGGCGGTGGGCGGGGCAGATGAGCTTCCTGTCCCCCAGGCACACGGGCCTCTGCTTGGTGCTAACGGAAGTGGCAGGGGCCACGTGGCTATCTTCTGGTGCCCGCCCCCGTCTGACAGGGGTTTGGCCCCACTTGCTGTCCGGTAAGTTTGAGCCCTAATCAGTAGGTCCCTATCGCTCCTCCTTGGCCCCCCTTCAGGAACAGAAGGGAGGCCCTTCTACCTGGTCCAGGTTTTGGGGAGAAGCCGTAGCTGTCACTTCCTGGGCCGGGCGGGGCCCTGCGCAGGGCCACTGTTTGCTTTGCCACCCTGCCCCCTCATCCCGGCTCTGATCAGTGGGACAGGTGGCAAGGTGGTAGTGGGAATGCAGAGCCCCAGAGCCACATCTGGTAGTCCCGACAGAAGTTCTTTGGCAGACAAGTTGGGGACAAAATCATAGTGACCAGGGGACAGGGAGGCCTCAATTTCCTCATCTTTAAGGTTGGGATTGAGCAACCACACTGTGGTTGTGAAGTTTAAATGAACTGGTACCAGTGATGAGTTGGGCACAGTGCTGCACACACACTGGCACTCAGTGTGTGTGGAGGGGAGGGGTGATCTAATGGGAGTTGTGAAAGCAGTAACAAGATTCTTGGTTTCTGGGGAACTTAGGCCTGCTCGCTGCTAGAATCCTCTACAGCGGCACTGTCTAGCAGAACTTTATCTGTGCTGTCTAGTACTGTGGCCACCAGTCCCATCTGGCTTCTGAGCCCCGAAAACAAGGCTGGCACAACTGAAGAACTTGGGGTTTAATTGTATTTCATTTTACCAAGTTTACAAGTAAGTTGCCACATGGGACTAGTGGTTCCCATATCAGTTAGCATAGCTCCAAAGGATTTGGAGATGCTCAGGGTTTAGGTCATGGCCAGAAACTAAGAATTTAGGGCTTTTCCCACCTTGGGATATCAGCTTAGCATGCCCCCAGCTAGAGTGGGTTTCCTCAGGAGCTACACCAGGGGCTGAAATTACTCTGGGGCCCCAGCACTGCTGAGCACAGGGTGGTGGTTGGGAATGTTTGTTGAATCAAATAATTGTTTGCCTGGTGAACTCCTATTCATGCTTTAAAACCCCAACTCCCATGCCCCTCCTTTAGTCCAGGTTCCTCCAGTCCTTGTTCCTCCATTTGGTCTAGCCCTAACCCTGCAGGACTAGGTATGTGTTCAGCTCTGTTCTTCTAAACTGGGGGCTACTCAGGGATCAGGCTCAGGGTTGAATCATCGCATGGACCCTGGCATTGTCCTAGCCAGGTGGCACATGGTGGGTGCTGGGTGACTTACAGAAGGCAAGGGACCAGGGGCTAGATGATAATGGGTCAAATTAAACACTTTCAAGATTAGAAAACTGAGACTCAGTGAGGGGCAGCCTTGTCCAAGGTCCTTGCTTGGTCCTTTCCTGGTGAGGCCTGGGGAGCTTTCCCATCCTGCGGTCTCCATCCCCATCCCTGCTGCTACGGTGCCTCCTGGGCTCCCAGCTGCTGTTGAGTTGCCTGCAGGGTCATGAATTATGGATGAGGCCTGTGGGCTCCAGTGACAAGCCCAACCTCGAGAATGTGCCAAGGACACCAAGTGTCCCTCCTTCGGCTGGTGGCTTGGCCCAGCAAGACCCCTTCTAGGCATTCCTTCTTATTTTGCAGATGGGGAAACAGAGGCACAGAGCTGGACAGTGACTCAGACACCAGGTGAACACACTGGCTTCCAGGAGGCAGGGTTGGGACTCATGCGAGTACCAGTGTCAGCTGGGTCACCACAGTGAAGGGTGAGCTTTCCGTCTCAGGAGTGTGCATGACATGGGGGCTGTTGCAGATGGATTCAGGAGACCCCGAGGGACACTTGGGGACACTGCGGGGACCCCAACTCCCATGTGGCTGATCACAGTCCCAGTGTCCATCTCTCACCAGACCCTTTTCCCACAGGAGCTGCCCAGTGTGGAGCTGAGTGCTCAGGTCAGGACTCAGCTGGCCTGAGTGCAAATCCACTGGCACTTCCTGGCTGTGTGACCTTGGCAAGTGGCTTCCCCTTGGTGGTGGGGTGGGGGGCTCAGTTTTTCCATCTGAGTTTTTTACCCAGGCTGGGGCTCATCCAGCACCTGTACCCCGACTGTGAACTCCTATTCACACTTAAAAACCCCAACTCCCATGCCCCTTCCTCTAGTCTTGGCTCCCCCAGCTCCTATCTCTCCATCTAGTCCAGCTCTGACCCCAGACTGGGGGCATCTGTATCCAACTCTGAGTCATCTCAGGGGCCCTGGCATACTCCCAGCCTTGGGGCTTTTGGTTCCACCTCCATCTTCTTTCTCCTTCCTCCACAAGGAGGACAGTTGGAATTTCCCTTCCTCAGGCCCAAGCTGTCTGTGACTACAGCCCAAACTTGCTTTTCTCTTCAGACAGGCACTGAACAGGAGCCTTTGGGGGTTTCCACAGAGGCCATCAGGATGTCGTATTTTGGGGAGCATTTTTGGGTAAGTAAGATCCACCCTTATTTTGGTGGGGGCTCCCAGAAGGGCTGTGGGGGCTTTTATGCAGATAGAGGGACCTGGTGGCTTATGGGCAATCTTGGGCAGATGGAGATCCTGCAGAGGGTAGAATTTAAAGTGGGAAGAGTCAGGCTGGGTTTGAATCTATACCTCCAGACCTCACAGGCTTTGTGACCTTGGGCAAGTCACAGCTTGAACAGGGAGACTGAGGCCCGGAGTAGAAATCTTACCTGAAGTTGCCCAGTGAGAAAGTGCAGAGTCAGGGCTCAAACCCAGGGCCAGACTGAACTTCCAGGATCCAGGATCACTCTAGCCAGGGAATTTCCACATCTTTCCCATTCTGGAGAGTTGAGGGGTTTTCTTAACTTGACCCCTGGAGACCCCTTACCTGTCTGCCCTCCAGGCTGTGGACCACATACTGTGACCCAAGGGACAAGTGAGACAGACGTGTTTTCCTTCATTCACTCCCTCCCTCCCTGTCACCACCACCCCACCCACTGCTAGCTCTGGGAGATACCGGGGTACCCAAGAGACTCCATCCCAGACCTTACCCCGAGGAGTCCCCAGTCTGGGGGACACGGGCTAGTCAGACACCTTCAGCCCTGCAGGGTCAGGGCTGAGCCCAGCCTTGGATGTGTCCAGAGGAGGAGCCAGAACACATGGACTTTGAAGACTAATGTTTCAGGATGTCTGAAAGGCATTCCAGGCAGGGGAACAGCCTGGGAAAAAATCCAGAGGTGTGACTCTGGGTAGCCAGTTTAGGGCACAAGGACTTCTCCTGTAGGGCCAGGCTAATGGGGAGCCACAGAGGATATGTGAACAGGAGAAGGGAAGGACCAGGGCAGAAACCCCCTTCCTCAGTTGCAGGCCCAGAGCTTGCAGAGAGGAAGCCCGTTGCTAGGCAACTGGTTGCCCCTGGCAACAGGCCTTTCTCCCTCCCCAGCTGGGGCTCCTCTTACTAGCACTTGCTTTTTTAAAGGGGCCTCACCCCCTTGCCACCTGCAAGGGGTAGGGAGGGCCTGACCTCCACCTCCTTTCCAAGGGTCAGAGTCCCTGGATTTACCTCTGAATGGCTGTGTGACCCTACTGAGGGGCTGCCCCTTTCTGAGGCCCTGTTGGCACTTCCATGTAAGGGGGTTGATCATTTGCGGATCAGTTGTCGCCCACATTTTGGAACCCTGAAAGTGGTACTTTCATTTATTTTAAATTTCTCTTAATAGCATGAGGTACTTACATTTATTTTAAATTCTTTTTAATAGCATGAGGCATGCGAGCTCACTGCAGAAAATTCAGACCAGGAAAGAGAAAATAGAAGCCACCCCCTCCCACCCCCACCCCTCCAAAGATAACCTGGTGCACAGTGGATAAGAGCTTTGAGTTTGGAATTTGCATTGGGCTCTCTCTGCTGGTGGCCCTTGGGCAAGTGACTTTCATCTCAAAGCCTCAATTTCCCATCTGGGAAAGGGGGATGAAATTTCTGCTTCCCCAGGACTCAGGGAGTACCCCTGGAATATCCATTTCTTTTCATCAGTTTCTTTTAATCTATTGTCAGTATTGGTGGCTCTTTGTTGGGTGACACTGGGGCCCTGACTGGTCTGAAGGAGGCTCCAGTCAGGGGAGATAAGCCAGACAGGGATACCCCAGTCTTGTTGGACCAAGGCAGGGCTGGAGGCACAGAGGGCACTGGGGAGCCATGGGGGAGGTGTGAGCAGGAGAGGAATATGATGAGCTGTCTTAGAAAGATCTCTCTGGGGCTGGTATGGAAGCAAGATTGGAGTCCAGAGATTCTGATAGGAGACACAGGCCCGAGACAGCCCCTCCCAGGACCCTCAGCTGCCAGCCCAGCCCGAGGGAGTCAGACACTGCTGGGGGCTTTGCCAGGTCTGGGAAACAGGCCAGCAGTTGGCTCTGAGTCAGCTCCAGATGCTGGCCTGGGCGGCGGTGCCTGGTGCAGCCTCACCCGAGGATCCCCTGTACAGGGTGTGTGGGGGGCTGCTGGGGCTGTTTGCTGAGCCCTCACCCCTATGTGCAGAAGGCCCCGTGTCCTGTACCAGCCTCATCTCACCAAAATCTTTGGGAGGAGGTGAGCACTGTCATTGTCACCATTTGTCAGATGAGGAAACTGAGGCCCAGAGAGGTAAAGTCAGTGTCCCAGAGTGACCTAGTGCATAAAAGGAGGATTTGACACTTGAGCCTTGAAAATCCAACTCTAGACATGAGAAGAGAGAGAATATATTCCTGGGAAGCTGGAGGGATCAACAGTGAATATTTAAGGAAGTGGGGGTCTGAGAAGATTCCTGAAGGAGGTGGGCCTGGCAGTGATCCTTGAGAGGTGGAAGAATTTGGTGGGTTGAAAGGGATGCAGGCTAGTGGGCCAGGTGACAGCAACGCCCCAGCACAGATACGGTGGTGGGAAGGCACAGCGTGTCTCTGCACTGTTAGCTTTTTTGCTGGTGAGGCCAAGAGGAAGCTGGGAGGTGAAGTTGGAAAGGCAATTCCAGGCTAAAGACTTTGGGCTTCAGCAGCTGGTGGACAATAGGGAGCCATCGATGATTCTAGAGTGAGGAGTATCTGTTGGGACATTTGGGCTTGAGGCTGTCCTTGGTCTGCCTCAGTCTTGGCCTCTGTTTCTCCATTTGTGCAGCAAGAGGGCTGACCTGGCAGTGACTTCTGGCTTTGGCTTTCGAACTTCCAGGTAACTAGGAAGGTGAACCCTACAGTTTGAAAGAGGATGGAGGAAACCATCCTTTCTGGAGGGCTTGTGAAGTGCTACCCAAAAGATTGCTTCAGTGATTTGTGCTGGGAAATAAGTAACATTGGATCCCTCCATGAGCTTCCTCTTTCAGTCCTAATTACAAGGCCCCATTTGGTGCTAAATATCTCTACTTCCCTCCAAACCCAGCTGATGTCCTTTTTAACTAACAGCCCGGTGTTCAGACATGTTGCCCTTCACATGTGACAGGATCTGGCTGGGGCTTTAGGGGACCCTGACATGGATCATCATGGTATTTACTTCACCGCCATATGAGGGATAAATGACTCCCTGCCCCTACCTTAACAAGGAGCCACTACAGGTTCAGAAAGGGACAGTGACTGGTCTGGGTCACACAGCACAGCCCTGGCCTCCCCTACCAGGGTGACCCCAGAACTAGGAGGAAAGAGGTTTTGTGTGAGGTATCAGCAGGCACCAGGGTGGAGGCTCTGTTCCTACCAGCACCAGGTAACAGCAAAATAACTTTTGTTCATCTAGTCAACAAACTCAAATGCCCGTTCTGTGCTGCTGCCCTGTACTGGACATTGCTGGGTCCTGAGAGAGGCGTGAGACCCACATCCTGCTTTGTGGGGTTCTCAGAGAGGGAGTGTCTATGTTGAAGAAAACAGAAAACAACAATTACAGTGATTTAAGCAACAAAGGTCACATTGCTTAATAAAATTGAAAAGTTGTATGGTGGTGTGGCCTTCAGGGTTGGTTTGATCCAGCAACTCTACTCAACATGCTTTTTATTCGGACTCTCTCAGGTTCATCTTCTTTCCAAAGTTCATGGTTTCCAATATTAGTTTCTAATATCTCCTGTGATCACATAATTCTTCATTTATGGGAAGACACAAACAGAGAAAAACAGAGGGGAAGAGACTGATAGAGAAAGAAACAGAGGCAGAGAGATACACATAGAGACACACACACACAAAGACAGAAAGATAGTGACAGAGAGAGACAACCAGTGCATGAGACTGTCTCTCTCTCAACTCTCAACAAAAATCCTAGGCTTCTTTCTGATTGGGTTAAATTAAGGCCCATGAACTAATTCTGGTGATCGGGGGAAATGCAATAGGCTGATTGGCTCAGGCCTGAACCAATCCCTATAGCCAAGAGGATGGACTTCTGCAGGTTAGCTCCTGGGGCCCTCCTCTGTTGGTAGGCAACCTTGATGTCCTCTCCATCCTCTTTCTCAGTCTCTACCCCTATTCCCTGCAGGGAGAGAAAAACCAAGGCTTTGAGGTACTGTACCACAGTGTGAAGCAGGGGCCCATCTCCACCAAGGAGCTGGCGGACTTCATCCGGGAGAGGTGAGGTCCCCGAGCCCCACCCACCCCTTGGCCACGCCCCACAGTCCACACAGCCACCTGGTGGCTCCACTTTTCCCTTTGCCCATCCCACCTTACCACCACACCACACCCTGCCCGGCAGGGTCCAGATCCCTTGGGTCTCCAGGAACCAGACGGGCTTGAAGACCCTCCAAACCAACAGTTCTCAACAATGTCAGCCTCATGCCCCATTTTAAACAATAATCACCAGGCTGCTAACGTCTCTCCTGAAAAGACGATAATCTGACCTACTTACAAGAAAAATTTTGAAAACTCAAATCTCGAGTCCTGAGTATGATTTTTAAAAAAATACATGTATGATGAAATCATCTACATTTCAGCATGTAAATGCTCCCACATCCCAGAAAACATAATAAACTCAAATTGCAAGGCAGCCTCTGCTTCCCAGGCACTCAGCAGCTGAACACCCGTTAAATCTGGGCAGAGTCCAAGGATTATTAACCAGGTTTTTCTCTTTGTGGTGGTCACATGGGACCTGTCTCAGCCACACAGGACAGGGACAACTCTTTATTTTATGGGCCTTCAGACCCTGGATAGTGATTGTCTATGGTACCCCATGGGTGCCTCTATCCAAAAATTGCCCCAGTAGGTAACTGGTTTTAACTGGGTACATTGCTACCCCAAACAAATTTGAGGTTCTATTGCGATAAAGATGTGAGGTGATATTAGGTAGGCTTTTAGTGGTGTTTGTCTAGAGGAAAAAAGGAATTATGAGTTTGTCATCTACAATTAAATGAGAAAAAGCATATAAAGCATATATAGTATGTGCTTAAAAATTCTTTTTAGTGGAGGTACTAGGGATTGAATCTGGAACCTCATGCTTGCTAAGCTCTACCCCCCAGCCCTGGCTCAAAAAACAACTTTTTTTTTACCTGCTACTGCTGCTACTACTACTGTTGTTAGTAAAATGTATTACTTAAAGATAAAAACCTGTCCCATGAATTTCCAAAGCACATCCCCCTGCCAGGGGATTGTATCATCTCCCGGAGAGCCACTGCTCAGATGTTTGAGATGGGGAAACTGAGGCCCAGGGGTGTGGGGCCTTTCCTAAGTGTGCCCAGAACCTTCTCCATCCTTTCTGCATCCTTCTACCCAGGGCCACCATCGAGGAGACCTACTCGAAGGCGATGGCAAAACTTTCCAAGCTGGCCAGCAATGGGACCCCCATGGGGTGAGTGGGCTGTAGGTGGGGCATGAGTCGCCAAGGGGGTGTGGCCCTCGGGGCATCAAGAGCCTGCCCTTGAGTGGACATCTCTTCACCCTCATGATATGTGGAACAGGGAGTCATCCCCTTGCTCACAGGGCTAATCAGACAGAGGAATATATATAGATCATTCATTCATTCACTAGTTCATTCATTCATTCAGTAAATATTTACTGAGCACATACTGTGTTCCAGGCATCAGGGGACCCAGGGGCAATCAAGACAGATAAAACCTCCAGTCACCTTCATGCCATGTTCAAATGGTGTATATCTGGGATGTGTGACACACAGATATTAAACACAAACATGAACTAAATTATTTCCCAGGGTGAAAAGTGCTAGGAAGAGAATGAAATAGAAACATTAGAGATTGGGCACTATCTCTGGAGCCAAAACCTCAATAAAGAGAAGGAATCAGCTGAGGTGGGTGGTGGGGGTGTGTCTAGGGGACAGAGAACCAGGCTCGGCTAGTGCAAAGGCCCTGAGGCAGCAATGCACCAAGCATGTTTAAGGAAGAGCAAAGAGGCTGGCATGGCTGTAGGGCCTGGGCAAGATGGAGTTCAGGTGGGGGAAAATGGAGGGGATGGGGCCACAGGGACCTGACATACAAGTGACTTTTAAACAAGGATGAGATGTGATCCCGTTGGCATCACAAAGTTCCCTGCATGGGGTGGAGTTTCTGTCGGTGGCTGAAATAGAGGCAGCAAGGAGGGAAGGCAGCAGGGAGGCCAGAGGGGACTTCTGTTGAGGGGGGAAGGCCCCACAAACTTGGTTTGGGCGGGTTGAGACTTAGCTGCTATGAGTATCAGGTGCGACCTGGAGTTCAGAGTGAGGACTATGAGGCCTCGGCCTGGGTTTAAATTCCAGCTCTTATATTCATTTGCTGAGGGGCCTGGGGTGAGTTATGGAGCCTCGTGTGCCTCAGTTTCCCCATCTGCCACAGACCCGCCTCCTTCGATTGCAGTGGGAAGTCAATGAGTTGATATATGTTCATGCTTAGCGGGGCCTGGGACACATGAGGTGCCTGAGCCAATGCCAGTCATACTGTCTGAGGGGACCCTGGGGGGGTTGGACCTCCTGGGCCCAGGGTGTGACCCTACCCGTTTCCAGAACCTTCGCCCCACTCTGGGAGGTCTTCCGAGTCTCCTCAGACAAGCTAGCACTCTGTCACCTGGAGCTGACACGGAAGCTGCAAGACCTCATCAAGGACGTGCTCCGCTACGGCGACGAACAGCTCAAGACGCACAAGAAGGTGCGTGCTGTGCGTGCGGCTGGCCGCTGGATGGGGACCCCAGCAGCTCCCCGGGTCCCAACACTTCTGGGGCCTTGGAACCTCCAGCCCCTGGTGTGTGCCTCTGAGAATTCTGTTAATCCCACGACAGCAAACCCAGATTCTCACAGGCCTGAACACTGTTGAATTTCAGACTCTGAAAATTCTAGAGCATCGGTCTGCAAACTACAGCCCGTGGGCCACATCCATCCTACCTGTTTTTGTGCAGCCCTCGAGCTAAAGATGGTTTCTACATTAAAAAAATTTTTTTTTAATTTTTAAAAATTTTTAGGGGGGAGGCAATTAGGTGTTTTTGTTTGTTTGTTTTTTTAACAGAGGTGAAAAAACCTCCATTAAAAAACAGGGATCGAACCCAGGACCTCGTGCATGCTAAGCACACTCTCCACCACTGAGCTATACTCTCCCCCTACTTTCTACATTTTTAAATGTTTGAGGAAAAAAAATCAAAAGAAGATTTTATGACACGTGAACATTACATGACACTCAGATTTCAGTGCTGAGAAATAAAGGTCTGTTGACACCCAGCCACGTCTATTCACATAGGTATTGTCTGTGGCGGTTTTCCAGCTGCAAGGGCTGAGCTGAGTGTTCAGGACGAGTGGAACACATTTACTCTCGGAAACTTTTACAGGAAAAGTTTGCCAAACCATGATCTAGCACACTAGGAGCTACAGATCTCGTTATTTGACATTTCTAGACTCTTAACAAACCTAAAATCCTGGAAGATTCAGACTGGAGACTCTCGGGATCCCAGAATATTCAAAGCTTTGCATTCACAAGGCCCTAGAATCTGCAGTTTTTAATCCCTGTTAGAAAGGGGAGTTGGCAGTACTTAATACTGTAGACTTAAAAATGGCTAAGGTGGCAAATTTTATGTTATGTGTATTTCACCACAATTATTATTATTATTATTTGCACTTTTTTTAATGGAGGTACTGGGGATTGAACCCAGGACCTCGTGCATGCTGAGCATGTGCTCTGTGACTGAACTATTACTCTCCCTACCCCTGCAATTATTTTTTAATTAGAGGACAGAAAGTTTTTTATGGGCTGATACGGAAGTCTTGGGAATGGATTATTAAGTGGTAAAAGCAGCGAGTTGAACAGACTGTTGCCATTTGTCATTTTAGTATATGTGCTGCCGAAGCGAGCACTGTTGCCATTTGTCATTTAAAAATGGACAAAAACAAGCACATTTGCTTGTCTAGTTATTCTGCAGGTGTATCCTGGTAATAATGGGAAACTCCTAGGTAGAGTCCTGGAAGGCTGGAGATCGGAGTGTGGGAGGTTGTTACCGGAGCTCACCCCTTAAAACTTTCTGAAATATGGCTTATGTGTAGATATTACCTATTTTAAAAGTTTAAAATTTTGAAAATTAATAGAATATTCAGAAAAAGTACTCTGTAGGAAGTGGAATCCCTCAGAAGTTTGGGAAGCTGGGAATTTCACGCTGTACACCTGGGATCTGCTTAGGTCCTGCGCCCCATCAAGGGCTTCAGGTGGCCCCCATGCGCCCCCTTCCCCATCCTCACAGTGCAAAGAGGAAGCAGTGGGCACCCTGGACGCGGTGCAGGTCCTTGCCGGTGTCAGCCAGCTCCTGCCCAAGTCCCGCGAGAACTACCTGAACCGTTGCATGGACCAGGAGCGGCTGCGGAGGGAGAGCACCAGCCAGAAGGAGATGGACAAGGTGGGTGCAGGGCTGCAGGTCCCCAGCCGCCACTGGCACACACACATCCGGGGAATTTGCCGATGGTGGGCGGGGCTGCCTGATGGGAGAGTGAAAACATGTTATGGAACCATGACCTTGGACACCCCAAGGAGTTTATGTGCTAGGGATGGGGCCAGGGAAAGTGCCTTGAGTGTCCCCCTCCCAACCCCATCGCCTCCCTGTCCCTCCTAGGCAGAGACCAAGACCAAGAAGGCAGCAGAGAGTCTGCGGCGTTCAGTGGAGAAGTACAACTCAGCCCGTGCCGACTTTGAGCAGAAGATGCTGGACTCGGCTCTGGTAAGAACTGGGCATCTGTACCTTGGAGACCTACACATTCTTGGGCCTAGGATGCTATTGGCCTCAAGCCAGAACTTTCCAAACCCCCGACTCCCAGAAGCCTTAGAATCACAGGCTTAAAGCTATAGAATTCTAGAGCCAGTTAGCTATTGTTATTGCTGTTGATGTTGTTATTATTTCAAAAATCAAACCATTTCTGTGCCTTAGTTTCCCCATCTGTAAAATGGGGACAGTAATAATACCTGCCTGATAGAATTGTTGTGAAGATTAAATGAGTCACTATATGTGAAGTTTTCAGACTATTACCAGGTGCATAGAATCCACTCTATGAAATATTATTATTATTTCTATTATTATTGATGAGGTTTTAGAACAAGACAGAGCAGGGTTTAGAAGCTAAGGGTCTCCTGACATGTCATGGTGGCTGAAAAGCCTGGATTCCTGGTCCAGCCTCCATCTCTCACAGCTATGCAACCTTTGACAACAGCTCTCTGGGTCTCTGTCCATCAAATGTTCAAAAGGTAGATTGGAATCTCAGGATTAAGAATCAGAACTTTTTTCTGATTTTGCAGTGATAGAAAGTTGCAAGTGATAGAAATCTTCATTCAAACTGACAAGGAGATTTATAAGTTTAGGGAACTGAAAAGTTTGGGGGCAGGGGCTTCAGGCATGGCTGGATCCAGGTACTCAAATGGTGTTAGCAGGAAGTTATGCCTCTCTGCTTCTCAAGTCTGTTTTTCTCCCTGAGGGCTTTAATCCTAGGGAGACATGCCTTTCTGTGTGTGTGTGTGTGTGTGTGTGTGCGTGCGTGTGCGTGTGCGTGTGCGTGTGCGTGTGTGTGTGTGTGTGTGTATAGCAAAGTAGCCACCAGCAGCCCCCACATGCATCCACCAGCTCATTAACTCAGGGTATGGATGTGTTTTTTTCCTATAGTTCCAGCGAAAGTCCCAGGGTTCTTCCCCAAGTCAATCACTGAGGCCAGTGAGGGTTGGAAGGTTCTGATTGGTCAGGCTGGGTCACATAGCCATTCTTTGTGGCTTCACCTTCCCATTTGCCCCTCCCCTCCCGCCTCAGCGCTTCCAAGCCATGGAGGAGGCACATCTGCGGCAAATGAAGGCCCTGCTGGGCTCTTATGCCCACTCAGTGGAGGACACGCATGTGCAGATTGGGCAGGTGAGTGGGGACAGGGGTGGGGAACAAGGCTGTGGGTGCTGGGCAAGAGGGCCCTGGCCCTGCCTGGTTACACACTCCATCTGCCTGGCCCAGGTGCATGAGGAATTTAAGCAGAACATAGAAAATGTCAGTGTGGAGATGCTGCTGAGGAAGTTTGCAGAGAGCAAGGGCACAGGCCGGGAGAAGCCTGGTGAGTCGGGGCATCTGTAGGGGTTGGGCTGTGGAGCCACAATGCCAGAGGAAAAACAGAACTCAAGAGGCAAGAGACTGAACCTTCATGGGCCTCATTTTCCTCATCAGAAAAATGAGCTGATGACAGATCTAACTCAACAGCCCACAGAGGAAGAGGATTTGATGCGTGATCTTATGCGTAAATCTCTTACCACCAGATACCAGAAGGGTCTTGAATGCCAGGCTCAGCCTTTCAGACTTTACCCCAAGGGCCCAAGGGAGCCATTGAGGGTTGTTGAGCAAAAGACTAATTTGAAAATGTCCAAGATACAGGGTCAAAGAAGAGTTGAGAGCAAGATTTTTGGGGTCACATCTGGGTTTGTGTCTTTTCTTTGTTGCTCACAGTTTGACCTTGGATGTCTGTCATGCCTTCTCTGAGTCTCAATTTCCTCATCTGTAAATTGGGGATGCTAATAACCCCCACCTCATGGTGTTGTAAATGCTCAGTAATCTGATGCAGATAAAGGGCAGAGTGTGTGCCTGGCACACAGTAGGCACTCAGTAAATGCTGGTACACATTTGACATCCCTAGGTTGAGTTAACCACAAGGGTCTGTCTTTTATCCTTTGGGTGTCTATAGCTCATTGCTGGCTCAGAACACTTCTCCTGGTGTGGGCCGCTACTCTTGCCCTTCACTGGCTCCAGATCTGTCATGCCCTGCTCCTGCTCATATAACCTCTATGGCTTCCCATCACCCTTGGGAGAAAGTCCCAGGTCCTCATCCTTGCACTTGAGGCACAGTCCACTGCACAGACTTATGGTCTGTCCCCTGATCCACCCAAAGTTCCACCCAGAAATGCTGGAAGTAGAAGTAACTCAGGCATCACCCCCTCTGGTCCATCCCAAGGTGGCAACTGTCCAAGGTGGGACCAGAACCCTTGGCCCATCCCACTCATGACCGCCTCTGGGGCTGGTGCGACATCTTGGCTCATGCCCCGGACTCTGACTGGCCTTGAGCTCAGATCTAGGTGCTATTGTGAGGCCAAGGGTATATTGCTACCCTTCCCAGGCCCAGTCCTCCTGCCCAGCTGAGTTTCTCAATATCTTCTGTCTCAGGGCCTTTGGACTTCGAGGCGTACAGTGCGGCTGCCCTGCAGGAAGGCAAGTACGTCTGGGCCTGGATGCCCAGGCTGGACCAGAGGGATGAGGGAAGCAGATCTGAATGGGAAGAGGGCAAACCCCAGGGCTCAGCTGCACCCCCTTCCTCTGTCCTCAGCCGTGAAACGTTTACGGGGAGCCAAGGCCTTTCGCCTCCCAGGACTGAGCCGGCGGGAGAGGGAGCCACCTGCAGCTGTGTGAGGAAGCACCCCAACCCAGCCCTGGCCCAGGCTAGCCCAGGATCCCTGGAAGTCCCCTGCTTGGAGTAGCCCAGGAGAATTCCTATTTCAGGCTCACCCCGGATTCCCTCCTCTCAGGCTTGCCCAGGAGCACGCCTGTCCCAGGCTAGCTCAATATTACCACTGCCCAAGCTAGTCCAGAATTCTTCCTTTTGCCAAGGCTAAACTGGGGGCTGCCTGTTTCAGACCTACCCAGGATTACCCCTGCCTGGGCTGGCCCAGGATTTCTCCCTTTGTCAAGGCTAGCCTGGCTGTTTCCCCACCTAATGTAGCCAAGCAATTCTTACTTTGCCAAGACAAGCCCAAGAATCTCCCTGCCCAAACCAGTACCAAATTCTTCCCCACGTCCATGTTTTCCCTGGCTAGCGCAGGATTCCCCTGGCCCAGGCTAGCCCCATTATTTCCCTGCCAAGTTTAGCCTCTATATTCAAACTAGCTCTAGGGTTCCTCCCCTTGCCAGCTGTTTGAGAATCACCCCCCTCTACGCTCGGCTAACTCCAGATTCACTGCCTCCCCAGCCCCAAGCAAGCCCCAAGGCCCAACCACCTGCAGGGCTGGTTCAGGACAACGTAGCAGCCCAGGGTTGCCCCCAGGTTCTGAGTCCGGTGTTAGGGGCCGAGGGGAAGGCCAGAGGAGATGGGGAGATGACACTGACATCTCTTTCTCCATCCCCAGAGATTCCCTGGAGGCTGATTCCGGGGTGAGTACCATGGGAGGGGCCAGACTGAGCTGCAGGTGGGAGGGGGCCCCCCCAAGTCTGGAAGTCAAGCCTAGAGCTGAAGGGGCTACACATAGCACAGCTTAGGGACCAGGTTCAAATCCCACCTCGGCTACAAACTCCCATGGACCTTATAGGAAGGGTCAACGTCCCCACTTAGCCTCAATTTGCCCCTCAGGATGGGCAGTGGCATGTTCTGTTCCTCCAAGAACCTGCCCACACCCTGGGGGGAAGATCGTTATTGCCGTCAGGGTTGTTTTTCAGTCTGAGTCAGAGGCCCAGAGGAAGGAGGGGAGCCTGGTGGGGTGAGATGGGACGTTCAGTGCATGAGAGCCTAACTTACCACTTGTTCCTGCCAGACATGTCCAGAGGTGGATGAAGAAGGTTTCACAGTCCGGCCTGATGTGACCCAGAACAATATCCTTCTAGCGCCCTCTAGCGGCAGTTGTTGGCACAGCAAGGAGAAAGCTGTTCACAGTGATCCGCCCACCGTTAGCAACCATCTCTGTGTACATCCTGGGGGGAGCCTCCAGGGTGGACCAGACAGATTCAGATGCAGACACGTGCCCTGTAGGGTCAGGGCTGAGCAAGAGGGAGAGAGGGGGTTGGGTTACCCCAGAGAAGGGGAGCCAAGAGAGCCTCCTGAAGGAGAGGTCACCATTGTTGGGTTTTAGCAGCTAAATAGAAGTTTACTAGTTAGGGCAGAGCATGTATATGCGAAGGCTTTTGGGGGGAGGGGAAAGGCAAAAACATGATGCCAAGGCAAGGGTGGCAAGGGGTGAGAGATGGAATTTTGCAGCGCCTTGAAGAGGGCAGGAAGGGATGGATTTGAGGGCTGACTAGAGGGAGACCCCATGTTGGGATCCACTTGGCCCCTTGACCACGGTGCACGCACAGCAGAGCCCTCCCGCTTCTCATCCAGCGACTCTGATTTCGATGACGAGGAGCCCCGCAAATTCTACGTGCACATCAAGCCTGCCCCGCCCCGGGCCGCAGCCTGCAGCCCTGAGGCAGCTGTGGCGCAGCTCAGGGCCACGGCCGGCAGCCTCATCCTTCCTCCTGGCCCAGGGGTGAGGTGTAAGGGGAGGTGCCCCTGGGACTGGTGAGGCTGGCTAGATGCCCTCTGACCTGATGCTATCCCTTTGTCCATAGGGCACCATGAAACGCCATTCTTCACGTGAGTAGCCTCTTAAGAGGTCTTTAGTTTGGCGAGGAACCCGTGGAAGGGAGGCTGGCCCTGGAGTGTGGGTGTGGGTTCGAATCCCAGCTCTGCTGTGTAACGTAGGGCTGGCTGCTTACCCACTCTGACTCTCAGTCTCCTTTCATAAAATGGGGTCATTATGAGAATTAAATAAGAGCCTAAAGAGAGAGCTAGGGCCAGGAAAGAAGCCAAAACCTGCAGACAGTTTGGCTCAGGTTGGAATCCCTCTCTACCTGCTTTGCTGGTCACCTTGGGCAGCTGGCTGGACAGCTATAAGCCTTGGTCTCCTGGTCTGTGGAGTGGGGACCGGTGCAGGCAGGGCGACGGGAAAGCTCAAGGTGCTACATCTCTTGTAGGGGACACTGCTGGGAAACCACAGAGGCCTCGATCTGCCCCAAGGGCTGGCAGGTGGGTTCAGCGGGGATGAGACATTGCACCATGAGTGGGCAGGTGGGGGCTGTCCCTGCCACCGCCTGTCTCCTCCTCCCTTACTGCCTCCCCCATGTCTCTGCCTCCCCTTCTTTTACCCTGGCAGGAAGTTAAGGGTGTGCCATTTTTGAGGGGCCATTTAGTCATTAATTTGATGAACATTTATTGAATGCCTGAAGGGTACTTGTGCTCTTCTGAGTTCTGGAGGTCGATGACAGATCCTCCTCAGAGTCACATTCTAGTGACTCAGACTTTAAGAAGAGTAAATAAATTAGAGAATATTCGATGTTTCCAAGTTCTGTGAGGAATTACTAAAGCAGGCAATGTGATGGAAGGTAGGAGTGGGCGATTCTGGCTGGGGCCGTGGTGGAAAGGTAACAGGGGAGGCCGGATGGACTTTGAGCTGAGCCCTGAAGAGGCTGTAGGGAGCCTCTGAGGGGACCGAGCTCAAGACCCAAGAACGACAAGTGCAAAGACCCTGAGATGAGAGGAGGCATGGAAACAATACGACCCACCTGTTCACTCTGTTCACTCTGTCGCCAGCTGTGCAGAGAAGCTGCAATCGGATGAGCAGTTTTCCAAGAACCTCTTTGGGCCGCCGCTAGAGTCCGCCTTTGACCACGAAGATTTTACAGGTGATGGGGTGGGGCTTCAGGGGCATGGGTGTGGCCAGTAGGAGGATGGGTGGGGCCATCGCAAGGGTAGGAGGCTGGGGTAGGGAGCCCAGGCTGGCTGGATGGTGGTCCAGGCTAGAGGGAGGATGTGGGGGTCCTTTATAGGCCAATATGATGGTGAACGGGGCCACAGTGTGAATAGGTGGAGCCGGTGAGAAGATGCGGCTTTTGTGGGAATCGGGGGTAACAGTGAGTGAATGGGCAAGACATAAGTGGAGATGGAAGTAACCGGAGGCCACGGCCTGCGGGGTGGGCGGGCAAGACCTTGAATGGGGGCGGGCCTCCCTTGACATGGGCGTGGCCTGAGGGAGAGTGGACAGGACTCCGTGTGAGTGCGGTCTGGAGCGGCGCCCCTGCTTTCCTTCCCTTCCCCAGGCTCCAGCAGCCTCGGCTTCACCTCCAGCCCCTCGCCTTTTTCCTCCTCGTCGCCCGAGAATGTGGAGGACTCCGGCCTGGACTCACCGTCCCACGCGGTGCCTGGGCCCTCCCCGGATTCCTGGGTTCCCCGCCCCGGCACCCCACAGAGCCCACCTCCCTGTAGGGCGCCGCCCCCAGAATCCAGAGGGACACATCCCTTGCCACCATCAGACTCGCCACGGCCCCTTACACCATCTCCGGGCCCCTGGAGGCTGGAGGCTGTGGCTGGAGGAGGTGAGTGCCTCTGCCCCTATACTGGGCGTTATCTGAGTCATGGGGGAGGAAAGAGCATCTTACGTGGCCAGAGCCTGAACAGGGTGCTGGGGATACAGCCGGGACCCAGGCAGGCAGAAACCGTCACCCTCGCAGGGACAATGAGATATTTAACAAGGCAGGAGGTAGCAGGCCTGGTTAGGACTCAGAAGTGTAGGACCTCCTCGAGGAGGGGACATCTGAGCTGAGATTTGATGGAGGTGAGAATGCAGCCATATGGCCATGGAGGGGAGGGCGTGCCCAGCAGAAGGCACAGCCAGTGCAATGGCCCTGGGGTGGAAGCAGGGTAGGCCCTTTGAAGAACAACGAGAAAGCTGGTGTGGCTAGAACAGAGTGATGATGGAGGAGGGAGAGGAGGGGGAATATCTCGGCAGGGAGATAGGACCAGGCAGGGCCTGGTGTTCCCAGGGAGAAATGTGAGTTTTACCCCCAGCAAGATCAGAGCCACGGGAGGGAGGAGTATGAGCAGAGGATGGGTGGGGCCTGCTTGGATTGTAGACTCTCGCTGTGACCACGTATGTTTGGGACCATCCTTGGTTAAAGAAAGCCTGGTTGGAGCTGGCTCAAGGGAGGGCCCAGGGGAGTGAGTGTAGACCACGAGTGTAAACCACTTGTCTGAGCTTTACATATAGAACTGAGGTTCTCAACTGGGTCAGTTCTGCCCACCAGGGGACACTTGGCAATGTCATCACAGATATTGGATTGTCACCACTTGAGGGGTGGAGGTACACATGACATCTGGGGGGTGGAGGCCAGGGATGATGTTCAACACCCTTCAGTGTACAGGATGGCCTCACCACAGAGAAGGATCCAACCTGTTGAGAACCCTGGGGTAGAGAGTACAGCCTGAGGTGTAGGTGGGAGGGGAGGTGGGTGAGTAAACATTTGTAGACGGAGTAAAGCGGGGACACTAGAGAATCAGGAGAGGGAGGAGGACTTAGGTGTTACACCACTTTTTGTTAATTTAAAAGGGTGCAACTCAGACACAGGCCAGAGGATGCAGGTCATGGAATTGCTGAATATTGGATAAAAGCCCTCTGCCAAATCCCCCTCTAGCGTGTCTGTCCCCTGAGCATCCAGCCCTTGCTTGCCGCCAGTGACAGGGAGCGCACCCCTTATTGAGGCATCAGTCTGGTGTCTGGGAGAGTCAGGGTTGCAGATGGTGTCTGCAATCCTATCCAGCACCTTCTCTGCAGCCCCAGGACTTTTGATCATCAGGGGGTCTCCCCACATAAGCCTGACTCCCAGTTTGGGGCTGAGGTCCTCCCCTGGGGAGGTCTGAGAGGCCTAGGGCAGCATCTCAGCCCTCTCTGTTCTCGTGCTCGCTCCCCAGACTTGATGCCTGTACCTGCTGACATTGCAGCCAGGGAGGGCCTGGCAGCCCCACCCCGGAGACCCCGCTCCAGGAAGACATCCTGTCCCCTCATGCGCAGCAACGGGGACCTGGTAGGGCGAGGGGCAGGGGCAGGAGCCAGGCTGGGGGTCCCCTCAGGATCAGCAGTGGGCACTGCTGTTGGGGTGTTCACAGACTGGCCTATCTCCTTCCTTTTTAGTCTCGCTCCCTGAGCCCCTCCCCTTTGGGCTCTTCAGCCCCCAGCTGCATCCCAGAACGGCCCAGCTTCTCATCCCAGACAGGACATGGTATGTGGGCCCTCTCTGGGCCTCAGTTTCACCTCCAGTGATGGGTGGCTGAGTGATACAACAGAGGCCACGTTGGCAAAGGGTGGGTTCTGGAGCCTGGGACCTGTGCTCACTCTGTCTGTCCCCTATTCCTTCCTTGTCACCCCCAGGAGTCTCCCGGGGCCCAAGCCCCGTGGTCCTGGGCTCCCAGGATGCCCTGCCTGTAGCCACCGCCTTCACCGAGTATGTCCATGCCTACTTCCGTGGCCACAGCCCCAGGTACACAGTGGGGAGATGCAGGGCAGATGGTGACAGGCAAACAGGGCTCCCTGGGGGCTATGCATCTGGGTTCCAGCAGGACAGGTTTCAGGTGGGTTTCATGACCCTCTTTACCATGGAACAGTCTCAGACACTGAGCTGAGCATCCGGGCCTGCCTGATGGCTGTAGGAACCATGGAGGGCATTTGAGCAGAGCTGGCATTGTTGCCATGGTTTAGAGGAAATTCTCTGAAGCTGCTGTGGGCGTCAAACTGAAGGGAGCAAGATCAGAGGCCAGAGCCATGGAGGGGGTGCGTTAAGAGTGAGTTGAGGGGTCAAGGACAATCCAGGGGCAATGCCCAACAGAAGCGACCTTAAGATCAAACCACCAAGAGAAGGAGAGTCTTAGACCCCAAACCCCAAGCTAAGGAAAGTTACAGAATTGAATGTTTTACATTGAGCTTCCTGGTGGTCGAGGGGAAAAGAGAACCAGGGAAGGGTGTGTTCTTGCCCTCCTCAGCCCAAAGTGGATTCTTCCAGGTGCCTGGATTGCTGTCCAGGCAGGGACATAAGGGGAGGAGGTCGAGGCTAAGCATGCTGGGCATGGTCAGAGCTTTGCTGATTCTGAGGGACCTGTGGAGCCACAGGCTGGAGTAGAGCCAGGAGAAGGGAGGATGAAGTGCCAGGCACAGCCTTGAGCCAATGCCCAGTTCCCTCAACCCCACCCCAGCTGCCTGGCTCGAGTAACTGGGGAGCTGACCATGACCTTCCCCGCCGGCATCGTGCGTGTGTTCAGCGGGACCCCACCCCCACCCGTCCTCAGTTTCCGCCTCGTGCACACAGCCCTCATCGAGCACTTCCAGCCCAATGCTGACCTGCTCTTCAGGTACTGTTGGAGAAAGTAGGCAGGCAGAGTTAGGGGTTCCAGAGGCTGGTGTGGGCCAGAACCTCCCCACCTCTGAATTCCTCTTCTGCCTCCCCAGGATTTGCTGTGTGACCCTGGGCAAGTCACTCTCCCTCTCTGAACCTCACTTTCCTTCCCTCCTTTGCTTCCCACCCCACTGCCCACTCCCCTGGTGGTCCATTTTTCAATAGTCCCAAAGTTAAGCCAGGGACTCTGCATCTTTAGGAAGCCCTGGGTGTAGGTGGGATGCTGGGGGCCTTGGGAAGGCATCTCCCGAGGGTTGGGGTGATTATTCCCGGTCTCTGCAGTGACCCCTCCCAGAGTGACCCAGAGACCAAAGACTTCTGGCTCAACATGGCAGCTCTGACTGAGGCCCTGCAGCGCCAGGCAGAGCAAAATCCAGCCGCCTCCTACTACAACGTAATGCTGCTGCGATACCAGGTGAGCCAGGTGTATGGGGTGGGCTGAGGGGGCAGGGAGAGGGATGGGACGGGGGAAGGGCAAGCAGGCAGCAGAAATGGAGGCGGGAGGAGCTGGGTGAGCTGCAGGAGGTAGGCAGGGTGGACAATGCAGCAAGGCCAAGCCCCTACTGGTGCCGAAGGCCCCATTATACAAATTAGAAGAGGCCCTATCCCAGGACCCTGCCCTCGCACCTGTCCACAAGACTTTGTTAGAATGGGGCACTCTCCTGCCCTCTGCTGGAAACATGGTGTAATACAGCCTCTCATCTACAGAGAGCTTCTTAACGTTTCATTGGCAGTGCAGAATCAGGTTGGTTGACTGGAGGGTGGCATGGCAGGGGCAGGGTGGTTGAATAGTGCACAGTGTGGCAGGACAGAACGACCCAAGCTATGTCCTCTCTCCTGTTCTTGCTCCCCCTAGTTCTCCCGCCCAGGTCTCCAGTCAGTGCCTCTGCAGCTGAGCGCCCACTGGCAGTGCGGGACAACCCTCACTCAGGTCTCGGTGGAGTACAGCTACCGGCCCGGTGCCACGGCCGTGCCGACGCCACTCACCAACGTCCAGATCCTGCTGCCTGTGGGGGAGCCTGTGACCAACGTCCGCTTGCAGCCGGCTGCCACCTGGTAAGGGTAGGCGGGAGGCCAGGGGAGGCTCAGCAGTGCCCCTAGAATCTAACAGACCTCCCTTTGGTGCCACAACTGTAGGGTCCATCCTAGGCCTGGCCATTCACCGTGGGATCACCTTACTTAGAGCTCAGGGTGTTATTATGACACCAAGAGCTTTCTATGTCAGGCTTGTTCTGTGTGCTCTGCACACACTGACAAGGCTCAGGGCTTTTAGCAATCCCTCAAGGGGTGGGGGTCCATCCATCATCATTCTCATTTATGGAAGGGGATTGGAGGCCCACAGAGGTCCCACCAGGATTTGGACCCAACTGCCCACTCGTGGCCCCAGGTTTTTAGTCACTGCACAACGTTGCCTTTGTTTTGTACAAAATGCAGAACCTGCCACAAAGAAGCCAGACTTATAGGACCCAATGCATCATCTAACAGTGCTGCAAGGCTGTGGAGCCTTCAGGAACCAACTGCTTCATTCCCCACTCCCGTTTCACAAGCAGGGAAACTGAGGCGAGGGAGGGGACCTGGTTTGCTGGGGTCATGTAGCTGAGAACTGACTGAGCTGGGGCCCTGGGCTCCCAATGTCCTTTCTGGGGAAGACCTGACCAAGCTTCTCTTGATGCCAGGAACCTGGAGGAGAAGCGGTTCTTATGGAAGCTTCCGGATGTGTCTGAGGCAGGGGGTGAGTTACGGTTATGTATGAGAGATGGGGGTCTCAAGTGGGAGAGGTTTATTTAAACTAGGGGGTTCTTGGGGGTGTTCTGGGGGTAGGGAAGTGTAGGCATGGAGGAAAGCTTGAAAGGACTTTGGCAAAGCTGGAGGAGAGGGGGGCGGAGCACAGGAGGTGCAAAGGCTCTGAGGCAGGATTCATTGGCAAACCACACATAGCCCCAAGGGGTCAAAGGAAAAGGGAACACACAGAGCCACAGATCAAAGAGCTCAGGTGTAGGGCCAAGGAGGAGCCC
This sequence comes from Camelus dromedarius, assembly GCF_036321535.1. Taxonomy (NCBI): domain Eukaryota; kingdom Metazoa; phylum Chordata; class Mammalia; order Artiodactyla; family Camelidae; genus Camelus; species Camelus dromedarius. The sequence continues at coordinate 10,007,848 of NC_087462.1, forward strand.
AGGTCACAGCAGGACTGGGGCCAGGAACAGGGCACAGCTGACCTCAGGCCTCCCCAGGCTCTGGCCGCCTATCTGCCAGCTGGGAGCCATGCTCGGGGCCTAGTACACCCAGCCCTGTGGCCGCTCAGTTCACCAGTGAGGGGGCCACTCTGTCCGGCGTGGACCTGGAGCTGGTGGGCAGCGGCTACCGCATGTCACTGGTAAAGAGGAGGTTCGCCACAGGTACGCCCCCGCTCTACCGCTGTGCACCCCTGGAGCCAGGACCATTCTGGGCTCCGAGCCCCACTCCCTGCTTCTACCAGGGTTCAGGTGTTGGGGGAGGCACTTGGGAGTGGGGAGGACAGGTGGGTGTTGGGACCTGGAGACCCAAGATGGGGGGGCACAGGTGGGGAGGGGTGGTCAGGGCCCCAATGGGAGGGGTCAAGAAATGTCCCCTGGAGGGCATCCTTGCAAGAATCCAAGGCACAGAGCCAGAAGCCCCACCCCACCTTCACCCCAACCCTTTTCTCCTGCCCCCACAGGGGCTGCTGAGGTCCACAGGGCAGCAGGAACAGTGAATTACTGGGTTGTTCTGAGGAGGATTGGGGGATCCCAGGGTAGGGGCAAGGGTCCCCACTTCCTGTCCTCACAGCCCTGCCCCCACAGGGATGTACCTGGTGAGCTGTTGAGCCTGCAGAGGCCGACCAGCATCGCTGGCCCCAGCTCTGCACTGCATCCTGGTGCTCGCTGACTGCTCCCTGCCCTCCTGCTGGACCCAGGGGTCCCCAACCCTGGCCTCCCCTGAGGCCCCGACTCCATGGAGAGGATCTCCATGCTCGGTCTGGCTGAGCCTGAGATTCACTCCTGCTCACGCCAACTCTAAGGTCCTTGACCTTTTAATGTTCTTTGAATAAACACTCTATTTTCTAATAAAATAAATAACAAGACTTTTCCTGCTCTGGGAAGTTTCCTTCACATCGCCAGAAAGGAAAAGGAGAGAAGATGGGTGGGTAGGGGAGATCTAATATCCTTAGCGTCCCTTATCCCTACCACTCCATCTCCACCTGTACCCTCACCTAGGCTGTGCAGGGCAATACTGGGGGAGAAAAAGTCAGACATGGATAACCCCAGCCCCACGGAGACTAGTCCTGTGGCCTCAGAGCTCGGCTGGCAGAAGGGAACAAGGACTAGAGGAATCCAGAGGAGGGCCAGAAAGACTTCCTAAGGAGACAGCATTATAAATGGGGCTTTGAGGTTTGAGTAGGAGTTTGCAGGCTGGGTATGGGCATGCCAGGCAGAAGGATGGTGAGTTGTGAGTTCCATGAGAAAGCAATTAGTCCACAAACATTGACTGAGCACCTACTGTATGCCAAGAAGAAGAGACATGGCTGTGAGCAGGACATGGCTCTTGAAAGGCAGAAGGCCTGGGTTTAGAGCCTGCTTGGCCAACAGTGGCTGTGTGACTTTGAGCCAATAACTTGAACTCCTGAGGCTTCATCTGTAATCCACTTCATTGGGTGGGTGTGAGGAGGTCACACACTTTTAAAAGTACCTGGTACAGAGTAAGCACTCCAGAAGTGCTGGCTTTCTTTTATTTATTGTGGGCCTGGGGTGGAGGGTGGACCTCAGGTGCAAGCGGGCATAGGGTGGCCTGAGGGGGGCCCAGGACAGGTGTAACCAGAATACTGTAGTGGAGAACAGGTCTGAGCTTGGTGGAAAGTCCTGATTCCCAGTGGACATGTGGGGACCTTGGGGCCTAACCCTGAGGCCGTGCACATCCCAGGGACCAAGCCAGGGCCAGATGGAGCTCAGGAAGTAGAAAGCAGGATTTGGTCTGTGTGCGCTGATCCTCGCACCCCAGCCTCCAAAAAGGGGGAGGGGGGGGTCTGGCTATGCCTCAGTTTCCTCATCTGTAAAATGGGGGCAGGGGATTCACTAGTTGGGAGCAATCTTGGGAGTGTCCAGTGCAGAGCAAGGGCACGATCAACAATGCCTGCGTTAGTCGCTGCACCAGTTGGGGGCATTTCAGGCAGTGACGGCACCAGCACCCGCACTTTGCTGCCCCAAACAGCCAGGACTTTGGAGCCAGTGAAAGTGGGTCCTTCCCCTGGCAGGCCCTCAGCTCCTCAGCTGCAAGGTCAGAGCCCACACTCACCCTGTGGGACCCTGTGGGCTCCATGAAGAAGCTGGAATCCAACATCTGAGCCTATGGGATCATCCCCTCCATCCCTAGTCTTTGCGCATGTGCATTCTCAACAGCTTTGATCCCTCCAAGACGCTCCCTTTGCTGGACCTACGTGGCTAAGTGGCTAAGGATGCCCTCTCTGTGCCATGGGCCGCTGTAAGAGGAGACACTGTCTGCTGGCCACCACCTCCTCAGCTTGGAGCCTTAATCTGAGTTTGAGTTCTTGCCCAACTGATAAGAGGCAGGGAAATGGCACCTCCTGTGGCTTTAATTTGCTTTCTTTGCGTCACAAGTGAGGCTTGGCAACTTTAAAACAACGATGGCATTTTGGGGTGTGGCCTCTTAAGTATCCCACCATCCAGAGCTGGTGGGACACAGGCCTCCTGGGGAGGGTGACTCCTAGGAGGGAGGGTGAGATGCCCCTTTAACTGGCCAACCCTGAGCAAGCAGTCTGTCACTTGGTGGTTTACAATGGGCTGGCCTCCTACACCTGGCAGACCCCAAAACCTCAGTTTGGGACACAAAGCAATTACATGACCATCCAGAGACCACCCCTCAGCAGGTGAAGGGGGTTAGGGATTTTCTTCAATTGAGGTGAAATTCACATAACAGAAAATTAAGTTTCAGGTGAACAATTCAGTGGCATATAGCACATTCACAATGTGTAGCCATCACCTCTGTCTAGTTCCAGAACATTCCCATCACCCCAAAAGGAAGCCCACTCTCATTCTTCAACTCCCACCAGCTCCTGGTAATCACTAATCTGCTTTCTGACTCTATGGATTTCCTTGTTCTGGACAATTCACCTAAATGGGATCCCATGTCACATGGCCCCTCATGTCTTGCTTCTTTCATTCATCATGACATTTTATTTTGGGGGTTCCTCCACCATTGTAGGGTGTGTCAGAGCTTCATTCCTTGTTATGGCTGAATCAGATTCCACTGTAGGGATGGACCACATTTTATTCTTTCTTTGTTGTTGGTGGGGGAGGCAATTAGGTTTATTTATTTTTTAATGGAGGTACAGGGGATTGAACCCAGGACCTCATGCATGCTAAGCACACACTCTACCACAGAGCTAGACCCTCCCCTTGGGATGGACCACATTTTGTTCATCCACTCATCTGCTGATGGACCTCTGGGTTGTTTCCACCTTTTGGTGATTGCGACTAGCACTGCTGGGGAACATGGTGTACAAGGATTTGTTTGAACACCTATCTTCAATTCTTTTGAGCAGATACCTAGGAGTGGAATTCCTGGGTCATAGTCTGGATTGATCCCAGGCCCTCGATCTCCAAAATCTGCCCTGGAAGCTCTTTGAGTCACTCTGGAGACTGGAACTTCTGACCCATTGGGCCTCAGTTTCCACAATGCAAGCAGGGCCATCCAGTGTCCCCCAGATGCTTCCTCCACCCTGAGCTCGGGATTAGGGCCTGCTCACTTTTGGGGGAAGAGGGGTAGTGACACAGGAAGTGGCCCTTTCCTGAAGCTGACCCAATGGGTGGGGCCATAGCAACCAGATACAGCGTTTGATTGCCGCTCCTTTGGGAGACCCATAACTCAGGAAACCCGAGGGGCCCCAGAGGAGAAAAGAGGAACTTAAAACCCAGAAGACCTCAGTGGTCTCCAAAGTTCACGAAAGTCTGCACAACTCCTCTCAGGCCTGAAGGCCCCCATTTGATGCAGACATTTAATGTCTTTGCCCTTTAAACACACTCAGTGCTGAACTTGCTCCCCAGATCTCTGCCAGACAGAGAAGCCAGGGGCTTCATTCTTTCACTTTGCAGAAGAGGAAACAAGCACAGCCAGGTTCTGCCCCTTTTCCTCCTTGGGAAGAAATTGGGATGGGGGAGGAAGCACGGGATGGCTTGAACAATTACTTGGCTCACACCTGTGGACCTGGCTCTCCCGGCCCACCCCAGAGCTCCGGACCCTAACATGTTAAAACTAGAAACTTCTAGAGACTCAGACGCAGCCCGGACCTGACCGGGTTCGAATCTTCACCAACCCCAACCCCAACAATCTTCAAATCTGACTTGCAACTTTCCGAATGCCAGCCCACGGCATCCGGATTTCTGGGGGCTCAGCACAGATTTTCAGGTTCTGGAATATTCGAACTCCCTGAAGACCTGAAGAGCCCCTGGGTTCAACCTGCCTCCCTGCCCAACTTGTCAGTCTTCATGGAACACACGTTGGACCAACCCTGCACCGGGCCCTGGGCCAGGGTTAGGAAGGAGATACTTGCACACCTCTAGCCGCGGGGAGCCCACTTTCCAGAGTGGGCGGGACCCGGGTGGTCCTGAGCCGGGACAAAGGCGGGGGAGGGGTGGAAGCGGTCCGCTGTGGCCCGACCTGGCCCGAGGGGGAAGGGGCGGGGCCGGGGGAGGAAGAAGGGAGGGGCCGGCGGGAGAGCCCGAGAAACTCGGCACAGCTGCGAGTCGGGGGCCTGGCGGGAGGGAGGGAACGCGGGCGGGCGGAAGAAGCAGAGCCGGGAAGGGCGGGGGCTCGAGCTCAGGTGAAACTCTTCCTCCTGCTCGCGAGCCAAGAGGAGTTAGGTATAAGGGGTCAAAGGCTGGAAAATTGCCTGAGGGTGAGTACTGGGAGCCCCTGAGGATCTGGCGGAACCCTGTTGTGGGGTGGGGGAGTCGGGGCTCTAGGGAAGCCTTGGTAGGTCCCTTGGGTCGGGTCTCTGCCGCGTTTACCCTGAAGAGGCCGGGAGATCCTGGAACCCCTGGTCTCAGTAACTCCGTCGCCCTCACCTGTCGGTAATAGTAGTCGCCAGCATCCCAAGGTGCGCTCAGTCACCCACGCCTGGGTAATGGGAGGAGACCGAGGCCACCTGGGGCTGTGGCATCTCTGATCCCGGGCACTGTCCCGTTGCAACCGTGGACACAGTGAAGGACGCTGGACCCCCGCCTCCCTCCCTTCTCCCAGGATAGGGTGGGATCTGAACTGAGGAGCGGAGGGCACTCGGTCTGCACTGGCCATTACTGTTACTGTTCTCTTTGAGATTGTTAGCGCGCCGATTGGCAGAGTCTGGGAACAGCACCCGGGTTCTCAGGTTGGATTTATTATTGTTTCTTGAGGGAACCACCGCTGACCCCCAGCCCTGCCAGGGGCTGGGCCAGGTTCTGGCCTGGGGACCCCAGCTCATGGGTTCCCCTGGGATTTTGATTCCTGCTCAGCCATTGCCTTGGCTGTGTGGCTTGCTTCTGGTTGCTCCTGGTCTCTGAATGCACCTCAGTTTCCCCTCTGTGAGGGAGGACAATGACCCGGCTTTTGTGAGAATGTCTGAGGTGTTAGCCAGTGAAAGCTTTTATGATGGGACACTTCTGGCCCCTGGGGAACCTCAAGCAAGTGGCTTTAGGTCTCTGAGCTTCAGTTTTGTTATGTGTCAAATGGACTTCATGGTATGGAATTGTGATGAAAGTTAAATGTCAGCGCTACGTTCACTCACTTGGGCCCACAGAATGTCTGCCATCACCTTAATTATATTAATAATAATTATTATTACAGTTACATCATTAGCCACCTTCCCAGGTTCTGGACCAACTTTCCCTCTGAGTCAGATTTGTTTTTTCATGGCCACTTTGCAGATGGGAAAATTGAGGACCCACTTCCTCTCCCCTTCCCTGCCCTTGCCCCAGGCCAGGGCCTCCTGTCACTCAGATCTGGGATTGAGGGCCGAGAGGGAGTTCTCTGGTTTTGAGGCTGACCCTGGGACCACCACTTCTTTTCTTTTTAATGGAGGTGCTGGGGATCGAACCAAGTACCTTGTGCATGCTACCATGCACTCTACCAACTGAGCTATATCCCTCACCTCATTTTTCCTTAAAAAAAACCTGTTTTTTTAAATAGGGAGCCACCACTTCTGGCTGCCTTGTCAGTTCCCAAGGTGACTGCCACACTAGGCTGAAGAATTCAGAGGAAGAGGTGTGGCCCCTGCGTCAAGTCACTGGGCCCCCCCTCTTAGCTGCCTAGGTGACAGCTCATGTTTGCCCAGCCCAGACTGGACACCCTCCCTTTCCGTCTCCCTCACACCCAGGGTGAGGAGATTGATTCCTGCAAGGTACTCTGGGTGTGGGGGAACCAAGGAGGGGCCTTGGACCTTCTCTGCTCCAGACCAGAGCCTGAGGAATTTCTAGACAAGCTGGCTTGGCCCAGGGACCCATCACCGAGTATCATCTTTTCCTGCTACTGGCCTCTGAGGCCCAGAGTGGGCAACAACTTGCCCGCTGCTCCTTATGAGCCAGGGAGGATGCCCGTTGTGGTCCCTCTGCCTGATGGGAGTCCGGCTCCACTTGACTGCCCACCCCCATGATGGGGAATTCACTACCAACATGGCGAACTAAAGGGGGTCCCACCAAGGGGGTAGTTAAAGGCAGGAATTGGGCTCCCACTTGACCTTTCTTGAATGAGTTCCTTGGCCTCTGTGTGCCTCAGTTTACCTAGCCATAACAATGAGGCAAACAGCCCTACCTCTCAGTTTCTGCAAGTGTGGAGTGTAAGTAAGCTCTTAGTAGAAAGGCTGTACTTGACCTGGTGTGTTAACTCTAATCTTGATTACATGACTCATTGGGTGTCATTAGTGAGGTTTCTCTTTGCATGAGAGAAAATAATGTGGTACAAGGCCTGACCAGGCTGAAGTTATGGGCGTCCTCCAGGAGCTTCCCAGAGGTCCAATTTCCTGGGTCAGCCCAGGATCACGGGAAGAGTCCAAGGCTGAACTGTGATGCACAGCCTGCCTCCCCCGGCCTTCATTTCCCCATCTAGGAAAGAGATGTACTTTGAGGCTCAGCTGTGGCCAGGCTGGCATTTAATCAGGGGTCTATGTCCAGCCCCAGACCCCTTCCTGGACCCATCCCAGACCCCGGAAGCTTCCGCAGTGGGGGAAGCTCGGCTCATCCAGTGAGTCATCCAGTACGAGCCCTGGGACCTGGAAACTGAGGACCTGAGGGTCTAAAAGGAGTGTGTTAGCCTTCCCCCACCCCCAACATTTCTTCCACGCCCAGGGGTTCACTGAAGCAAATGTTGGGTGTATGTTTGCATAAAATCTTTTTGCACACATCATTTTACTAAAGGAGGGTCAGCTGATAATAAGCCCTTCTAAGAAATTATCTTTATTGGACTTTTCCTTCTTTTCTTTCCCTGTTTACATACGTAACTCATGCTTCTCATAAAAAGGGACAAGCCGGTCATTACTGGAAGGCCAAGCTGGTGTGAACTGGTGAGGGATCACTCTCCAGTCCAGCTGCTCAGGGCTCAAATCCCAGCGACCTGGCCCCTGGTAGGTGGGCTCCCTCCCTGTGCCTACCTTTCCCACCTGGGAACTGGACCCAGGGGCCTCCTTGAGAGGCTCAGTAAGAGTCACAGGGGCTCATCCGCAGGCCAGTGGTTCACACTCTCTCGACTCTCCCTTGTCGTTGAATCTCCAACCCCAGAACTTGCCCTTCTCTGGTGAAAACTGGCTTATTTGCTGCCTCTGTCCTGCACGAGCCCATCAGCTCCACTGTGGTTTCCCTCTATCATGGCTGGGTGCCCAGAACCTAGATCAAGGCGTGGCACAAACCAGACGCTCAGCGCATAGCAGTTATAGATGTGCGAGTGGTTAACAGTAACTGCTAGTCGTCATTGGAGGTGCTTCATACATCTGTGACTTGGAGAGGAGGCCACCACATGGTCCTCTAGCCTTTCCAAGGGCTTGGGCCATTATGCACACAAATGAGGTTCTCCTGTCACCCCCTACCCCTCGCCTTGCTTTTTGGCAGCCCCAGAATGTTCCGTGCCCCCATCCCCATCCACAGCCCAGCTGAGGGTAGGTGGGGCATGGAGGAGCACTGGAGACCGCAGTGGATCTGATATCTAGCACCGGAGGTGGGGGGGCGGTGAACCGTGAGCAGCTGACACCAGCCGGCTTTGCAGACAAGAATGCTGAGGCAAGGGGATAGGAGCCCAGCTACCTGCCCTGAGTTGGCGGATGGTCAGTACCAGGATTTCCTTCCCCCAGGCCATCATCTCTCTCTGTCCTGAAGGCTGCAGGGTGAAGTGGGGAATGAGCTCTCATTTTCTGAATTCGGAAACTGAGTTCCAGCGGCTGGGCTGGTTGTGGGGCACCCAGGCGTGTGGGTCCCCAGGGCTGTGGTTGGGAGATGGGGAGGTGGGTGTGTGACAGGCCTGGAGAGGGACCCAGGATTCACCCTCTCCAAGCCTCAGTTTCCTCATCTGGAAATTGAGGGTGTCACATGGGGAATCATGTGACAGAGGCTTCCAAGTCAGTGTCAGGTGGGCTCCCACTGTGTGTGGACTAGTGCAGGGCAGTAGCGGGGTTCTGGTCCAGGCCCCAAGGGTGCTAGCAAGTGGAGCCTTGCCATCTGGACTGTGTGACAGTCTCACTTCCCCATGTGTCTCAGCCTCTCTGCCTTCCTGGCCTCCCAAGGGACAGTGACAAGAACAAGATGAGGAGGACAGAGGTGCCTGGAGCCATACGTGCCTGGGGCCTTACCAGGCCTTGGCTGTCCCTTGGGGGTGTAGGTAGAGGATGTGGGACCAGAGCACTGTCACCAGCAGGTGGGGTCCCTTATTAATTCTGCTGAGTGGTCAGCCCCTTCTGTACATCTAGTGTCTCATTAATATTCAATGATGTATTAATATTTAGTAATGTGTGTATATGCAATAAATCATGAATATTCAGTGACCATGTCTATTGATGCTTCAGGGCTGTTTAGTGGCTTGTTCATATCACATTCATCATGATAATGTTAACATTCATTCATGCATCACAGATGTGCCTCACAACTATTAATTGTTGCCTTACAACTATTTCATACATTATAAATACTGAATGCCTCCTGCATGTTTAGCAGATCATTAATATTTAGCACTTCACTAACATTTAGCGCTTCTTGCTCATTAAATGCATCATGAATATTTCAGTGCTGTGAATATCTGGCTCTTTAGCACATTAGGGGTATGTGGAACCAAGAGTATTCTATGCCTCTTGGTCCTGCCCCCTTGGCTCCACGGATGTGCTTGCTGCCTTATCAGGACTGAATCACCGTCATCCTCCAAGGCCCACAAGGTTCCAGGTAGGGAACAGTGGCCGCTGATGTGAGGCATAAGGAAATAGCCAATATGTGAGTCATCATTAGCATTTTCCCCTTGTGCAATAAACAGCAGTTAGTGTCACCTGGCCACACAGCTGTAGGGAACAAGACGCTGGGCCCCACCTCTGGGGCTCTAGGCTGGTGGGGAAAATGGACAGGAGAGAAGTGAGATTTGTCCAATGGTGGTAAGAGTAGCAGAGGATAGCAGAGCCTGGGTGGGGTGTTTTAGCTGTGAGATTAGGGCCTCTAAGGAGGTGAGGCCTGATGACCAAGGAAAACCAGAGGGAGGAGCAGGAGGGAAAGGCATCCCAGGTGGATGGAATGGCAGGTGCAAAGGCCCTGTGGCAGGGCTGAGCCTGGGGGTTTAAAGTACCTGTGAAGAGGCTGGTGTGGCTGGAGTGGAGAAGAGGGGGCAGAGGTCATTGAGGCTGGGGGAGAAGGAAGTTGAGTGAACCCCAGGGGGAGGCTCTTCAGTCTTAGCCAATGAAAACAAGTGGCTTTATTGTGTGTACTGGAGGAAACAGGCACTGAGTAATGAAATGGCAACAGTGCATGGAGGGCAAACAGCCCGGAACAGGACTGGCTGGTATTGCAGGGTGCAGGGTGAGGGGCCCTGAGAGTCAGCCCAGATGTCACTGCTATGACATAGTGGCACTATGGTCGGTAAGGAGGAATGCAGAGGAAGCCCTGCCAGGTGCAAGCGATATATGGATGTGCTCATCCATCAAATGCCTGATGGGCCTTCCTGGTTTACCTGCCAGACCCAGACACCACAGTAGGTCACTTGCTACCCCATAACGTCCCCATGTGAAAGGCTCAGGGACATCTCACATTTGTTCTCCCTGGTCCATCCTACTCCATCCCCCACATCCAGGCTGTAAACATGGATGACTCAACCTATTTGCTGAACTCACCCATGTTCCTGCACTTCGCTAGCCAGCCCCTATCCAGGCCCCGAAATTCTTCTGCCTATCGCTGCTCTGGCCCCTACTCCTGCCTTGATTATCCTTTCCCCTTCCACGACCACAGAGGACTTCTTAAAAGCATAAATCAGGGGTCAGGGAAGGTATAGCTCAGTGGCAGAGTGCGTGCCTAGCCTGCATGAGGTCCTGGGTTCAATCCCCAGTACCTCTGTTAAAATTAATGAATAAATAAACTTAATTATCCCCTCCCCTGAAAACAAACCAAAAAATTGAAAATAAAAAAAGCATAAATCAGTCTTGTCCCTGCTCACACACTCTCCATAGCGCCTTATTGCTCCTAACCTGCAACGTAAGAGCTTCTTCACCGTCTGCCCCATTTCCCAATCCTCTCCCTGCCATCATCTCTCTCCTCTTCCTCTGCTCCAGCCACACCACCTCCTCTCCCTTCAATACCCTCAATTTGTGCCCACCTCAGGGCCTTTACACTTAGTGTGCCCTCTGCCTAGGACGCCCTTCCCCCAAGACTCTGCTCAGGTGACTTCCTGTCATCCTTCAGGATGTCCCCAGTCCAGTCAGGTCCCTCCTCTGCCACAGATCTCTCCTTCTTCAACAGCATTTATCACAGTTGCTACTAAACTAATCATTACATCACGTATTAATATCATAAGGGAGGGGCTGGCTTGGCCATGGCTGCATCCCCAGCAGCCTGCATATTGTAGGTGCTCAGTAAATACTCTATGACCCATGAGTCAGCGCAACCGGTAAAACAGTTGGATTCATGCATGTTTGCAGATTTACTCACCAGTCTCCCCCACCCCACCTCACCCCAGGATGGCCCAGCAGGGCAGTGATGGCCAGACTGGGCCCTGGGGTTCTCTGTCCTTCATCAGATGTTTAGTGTATGGTTCTTTGTGGCAGATTCTGGAAGGCTCTGATGTCCAGGTGGGGAATCTCCCACAACTCTGTATCGTGGAAAACTAGGGGGTGGACAGACCCCACCCATTGGAGTTTGGGGTTCCAATCCTGCTTTATACTGAACCTCAATATTCTTTTCTGTAAGTGGGGGCTCTGATGGCACCAAAGGATGATGAGTTAAGGTCACCAAGGTTGTCACTGCATAGTCAGTGCATGACAAACCCTTTGTTGCTCAGTCAAAAGTGACCCATTGAGTGTGTGTGCAGGGAGGGGAGTGTTCTCAGCACTTCCACGTCTTGAGAGGAAACAGACTCTCAAGGAGAAGTAACTCACCAAGGTTAACTCAGAGCAAAGACAGAACATTCAACAAGGAATCTGACTTCTCTACTCCCTGCTCCTACACCCTTCATGGCTCCCTCTTTCCCCCAGAAAACAGCCTCACTTCTCAGTCTGGCGTTCAAGGTCTTTACAGTGCCTGGCCCCACCCCCCTAGCCTCAGAACTCACTCCCTCTCCAAATTCTGCTTTTCAGCAAAATAAACTACACACAGTTCCTTGAATAGGCTTTGTTTTCTTTCTCTCTCTTGCTTTCCACTCCCCTTCCTTGCTTTTGTATTTGCTCTCTTCTCTACCTGAACTCCCCTTGGTGAACTCATGCATTCTTCAAAGCCTCAGCTTCAATATCCTTGTGTCTTCTTCTGGCCTAGCCCGGATCACACAGGTGTCTGGATTTGTCTCCCCCATACTGAGGGCTCCTAGGGGGCCAGGCTCAGGATTGAGGCTTCTCAGTTTCTCCAGAACCTGTTTGTTGAATGAATGATTGAATGATTGAGTGAATGAGTGAAAAGTTTTCGTATGTGTGTCTTGGAATAAGAGCCGCTGAGACGCTTCTCCAGGTTGAAGGATTTGGAGACAATGTGGGTTTCTGTGGTAATGAGAGACAGCTTCTCGGTCACTTTGGGGACCACTCTCTGAACTGTACCTCCTCATCTGTAAAATGGAGGTGGAGATTCCCCTAGAGTTATTCAGACTCTGCAAACTTCAGAGTGAGCAGCTATATGGACTTCCACAAGCCCAGTAGTTCCACTTTACAATGAGAACTGGGGAAGGGAGAGGGCAGAATCTTGGGTGGGGGTCAGGAAATCAGAAGCAGGCCTAAGAAGAACTTCTCATCAACCACCCAGCTCCACCAGCAAAGGCCTCAGAGTTGCTGCACAGTTGCTTGGAGGAAGTAATGCCAAGAGGCATCCCCTCCCTGGCGAAGCCAAGCGCCTAAGCCCCAGCCTCTCCCACAGTAGGCATGGGGTCCCAGTCCCTTCAGACGGTAAGGCCTGTAAGGAGAGGCTGGTGACTACCTGGGGTGCAGCTCTCTGAGGCACCCAGCAAGGTTTCCCCGACCAATGAATCCCCAGCTCTCTCAGCCTGGCTGAAAGGGGGACCCAAAGATTCTTTCTTATAGTAGTGTGGTTGTGGCATCTTGTGAGTTTGGGGACATTTCCTGCTTGAAGTTTTAAGGGGCCCTGAGTTAGCGGGGGCCTTGGTGGATAGAAAAGGGAAAGGGATCTTGGATGCTTTCATGGAAGTCTGGTAGAGGGGGGAGAAGTGAGCTTCCATCACCACCCTGCCTCCCAATATTTAAGCTCTCAGACCCCAGTCAGGAACCTCATGGGGGCTGGGAGGGTGGAGTTGCTGTGAGATCCTTCCATTTAGAGAAACCAGAGCCCTGGCAAGAAGTCAGGAATGCAGGTAGCCAACAAAGAGCAGGCATTCCATATGCAAAGAGTTCTTACAAATGAACAAGAAGGAAAATGCAAGGAAAAGAACAGGAATTAATGGAATTATTTAAGACCAAATGGCCACCCCAGACACCCTGATTTTAGTAATATGAGCTGGTTAGTCATTTTACCTCTTCTCACACCGTCTTCCTCCCCAATGACCAGGTTGGGCTGAGTTGTAAATTTCCTGTTTGCCGAGATAGCTTTGTTTTGGAGCTCTTGTTTGGAACTAACAAACACATTCCCAGCGAACTGATCCTTGGCCATTTAGCTTTGATGTCCTATTATTTAATAAATGTTTCCTAAATAGAGAAGTAATATAGAAATAAACAATAATAAATCTCATAAATGCTCCATAGGATGAATTTATCTAAACCTGTATCAAGCTTGTTTGTTCAGTCCCTGATCTTCCTCTTCTGATCCTTCCTCCTTCTGAGTTCTCTATTCCAGTTTCCGTATTTGTTTAAGCCAGGATTTCTCAACCTTGACAATGTAACATTTGGGGCTGGGTCATCCTCTGTGGTGGGGTTATCCTGTGACATTTAGGATGTTAATTTAAGCTGCATCCCTGGCCTCCACACACTCGATGCCGCCATTAGCAGTCCCATATCTCCACCCTGCCCAAATCATGTACAACCAAAAATGTCTGCAGACACTGCTATCCCCTTGGGAGCAGAATAACTCCTGACTGAAAACTGATTCAGACCCTAAACTTCAGAGGGGGCTGGGGGTGAATCACCCTCTAAATTTTCACAAATTCTTTTCTTTTTTGCATAGTACTTTTTTTTTTAAAGGTTTCACTTTTTAAACTTATTTTTTGTTTTAAAATTTTTACTTATTTGTTTACTTCTGGGAGGTGGGTAATTAGGTTTATTTATTCATTTTAATGGAGGTACTGGGGATTGAACCCAGGACCTCATGCATGCTAACTGTGCACGCCACCACTGAGCTATATCCTCCCCCTAAATTTTCACAAGATCTTAATGAGAGTGTCCCTTGGCCAGGAGTTGGGGTGCCAGGAACACTCTTGCCTTCCAGCATCTGTGGGTCTCTGGCCACGAGTGTCACCTGTGACACCTCTAATCTGATTTCCTTTTTGGTGACTTGGTCTTTCTGTGGCAGCTCATGAGTTCTTTCCCATCCTTAGAGCTCAAGGATCTGCCAGGTTTGCCTGGGAATGTGCCTTCTTGTGGTCCACCCTGGACTCCGGCCCCTCTTCAGGAAAATGCCCTTCTAGGAGTCTGTTCATCCCTACATCACATTTGTCAGTTCGATCTCCTCTCAAGATTGTGATTTGCCTTTTTGCGTCTCTTAGTCCTCCAGAAAGTGCCCGCCCCCACCAGACTGGCAGCCAGGGACGCCACAGCAACAAGACAGGCTGCCTGCAGGCAGGGTCCCCAGCTGCTCAGGCCCCACCAGGCCAGTCCCACTTCAGGGCCTTTGCATCTGCTCTTTCCCCAACTTGGGATCTTTTCCCTGGACCTCAGCCATGGTGGCTTCTCAGTGCCACTCGTATCCCAGCTTAATATGTCAACCAGACATCAAAATCCACACCTGCCACCAGACGTCGTTTCCTCCCATGGCATTTGTTCCCTCGCATCATTTCATTGAGATTTTCATTTAGTGTCTGTTCCCCCTCAAGAGTGTGGGTTCCAACGTGGCAGTGACATTTAGGTATCCCGTACCAGTGTGTCACTGTGTCCCCAGCTCCCAGGAGGTGTCTGGCACTCAGAAGCACAATAAATATTGGCTTGAATGAATGAGTGTATAAATTCATTCTGAGAGTCAGTATTTTTTCAGATGCTGTGATATTCCAGCATTCATTCATTCATTTATTCAACACATATATTGAGCACCTACTTTGCCCCAAGCACAGTTCTGGGTGCTGGAGATAACTGCATGGAGCTCGTGTTCTGGTGGGGAAGTTGGATGAGAAACAGTCCATTTTTTAAGTTCTGTCATGTATTTTAGGAGGTGAAAAGTGCTGTGGAAGAAAGAAAAAGTGGGCTAAGATTGGAGATCAGGACTGCCAGTGAGATGGTGTATCCTGAGGAGGTCTCCCTGAGAAGGGGATATTTGAACAAAGACAGGATGCAGATGAAGGAGGGAGTTGTGTGGAAATATGGGGAAGCAGGCAGAGGAGACAACCTATGCAAAGATCCTGAGGCAGGACCATGCCTAGTATGTTTGAGGTTAAAATCCCAATAGTACTCTTACATAGACTTACTTCTCAGTTTATTTTGAAGCTCAGAGAGGTCAAGCTTCTTTCCCAAGGTCACACAGCAGAACTTGTGGAGTGGGATCTGAGCCCTGCTTCAGGGAGATGCCTAACTGGGGAGGCCTTGGCCAAGCAGTGTGCAGAAACAGTGA